>NW_026515699.1:0-340939 GCF_025526975.1 Fimicolochytrium jonesii
ATCGCACTCCATACGGTGTCCAACACCCACCCCGGCAACTCTTCAAAACAAATCGTACGCATCATACGTAGCGAAAAGGAACAACGCACATTCGCACTCGAAAACCAACCATCGCAATGGTATCCCCGATCCCTCAAGACGTCGCCAAAGACAAGAAATCTGCAGAATCCTCTAGCGCCAACCAGACGCGTAACGACGACAGCGGACAGAGTCTCGCTGCCGCCTCCTCGTCCCCTTCCACAAGGAACCCCACACCCGGCGCCGCAACGTCCGTCATTGCAGCCAACAACAACAAAACAACACCTGAAACGACGCTCGGTAACCCCATTGCTCCTGGAGGTGAAGCGGCGCCAGGAGGCGTCAGTGACTGATGAGGAGATGGAGAAAGTAGGGGAGTTGTCGTTCGCTCCGAGTGGTGGTGGGGCGGCGAGGGGGGGGGGGGGGGGGGGGGGGGGGGCGGGGGGGGGAGGGGATCGATACGGCGCAATTAGCGGTACCGCGCAATTATTCGGGAACATATGGTGCACCTTGTAACACTATTCGATCACTTATCTCAAGCTTCCGAAACGGACATTAAGCCTGAAAGCCTTATGAAACGCTTAGCGGGATTTAGCCTGGGTTTGCACTCCCGAACTTGTACACATTGTCAAGTGAAACGTGGACATATATCGAGTCTTCCGGTTCAGTTTCTTCTTTGGGGCGAAATGCTAAAATAAATGATGCAATCAATTTCAATCGAAGACGAGCCCAAGTTCGAGACATCCACATTTCGGAGTTTCAATATTGCGCACTTCGTTGAAAATTAATTTTGAAATATTCCTCGGGTTGATTACCGACACACGACTCCCATAAAGTCCATTTGAATGACGAATTCCTCCTTCTTCATGAAAGGAGCGGAGTACTCTTCAGGGCAACTTCAGATGAAGAAGATGAAGGCTTCGCCTATGGTCGGTAGCTTTCGTAGTCAGGGTTGCTGGATAGCATCTTCGGAGCATACACGGGTGAACCAATGCAAAATGCGATGTGTGAACGCTAGCTGGCCAGGAAAGGTAGTTATGAGAACGACACTTCATCTCGGCAACGTTAAGGTGCTCTGGATGCATACTGTAGCACGCACGTGCAGCAATCAGGAGCAAAGTCTCGATGAAGCCCCTCGTACTTAAGATGAAGGCGTGCTTACAACCATCCAGTCTCAAAAGACATTTCAAACAACATCTCTGTTGCGAATGCTGATGAACAATATGTGCAAGAAGAATTCGCAGAACATAGCCGAATCGGGGGCAAGGTCCCAGCCCTCCCTGGTGTCCATTGGCGACATGTAACCCTTGTCCTATACATCCCAACTGGCTGCGATCTATGTATACGAATACTCCTAAACGAAGACATATAATAATTTCTAAGAGCCAGCCCAATCTGTCTACAGATCTCATACGTGTGGTCTAGGGCGTATGGGAGGTATATCGTCTATAGTCAATGGTATAGTCTTAGGGGTCAACCTTATGGAAACGGAAGTCCTATTGACTTCTTGCACTTCTTGCAGATCTTGCACATCTCGGCGGGGTTCATGAGAGTAACAGCACTGCACTGGAACGCCTTGGCGACCTCAGGAGTGTTGGCGACAGTTCCGGCAACTCGGAACCTGGCGGGAGCGTGGGCGTCGGAGGCGACGGCAGCGTAAAGGGCTTCGGGATGGATGTTTTGGCACCAGACTTGGTGAAGGGGAGGAAAAACAGCTGCCCCGGGGGTGTTGGTGATTCCGGGGAGGAGCTGGTTGCGGGTGGCACCGTCGGCGGACTTGTATTCCTTGGACCACATGGCGTTAAGGGATTGGGCCATACCGCCGTCGTTAGCGAGGTTCTCGCCAAAGGTCTGCGCGCCATCGACGCTGGCCTTCGCGCCGTCGGGTGACTTGGAAGGACGAGCATTGGTCTTTGAAGCATACTGTCTTCTGTTCGAACTCAGCCGCAGTCGTCTGGGTCCAGCCGTCTTCGACCGCTCCGTTTGCACGGTAGTGACGGCCGTTGTCACCGAACCCATGAGTCGATTCATATACGAGGACCACGCCGATACGACCTAGGGGAGGAAAGATAGTAAGCGGATGGTATTAATGCGGCGACAGTATGTTGTCGGAAGCGACGGGAAGCCTACCATAGTACAAGTAGTCGGGACACCAGCTCCGTAGAAGGGCGCAGGAGTGTACCGGCGGGGAATACGATTTCATTAATGGGGGGGTTGTAGTAGGCGTTAACGGTGGGAGTTAGGTCAGGGTTGTGGCATGCACGTCCTACGAGTGCAAATGAGGCCACCTGTGAAGAGCCCTCACTCAAAGTGATAAAGTCCCCGTCTTGAAGGGGTAGGCCGGGGCCGACACCGCATGAAGAGACTATGCATCCTGCCCGCAAGTGTCGTAGGGACAGGGTTGCACATCTTGTGCGAGATGTGCCGACCCACGGCGGAAGCTTCATTTGCACAAGTACAGTGATTGCCACCTTTTGTCCTGCCAGTGGTTCGGATTGTGGGGTTCATGATTCCTTGAAGTTTGGCTCAATGCACATGGCCGTGCTGTCGTCTGTTTCATTGGTCGACTCATTGTGGCGATTTGCACAGAAGCAGAAAGCTCTAGTAATGGGAGCTGTTTAGATTTGGCGAATCTTGGAGTGGCGGATGGCACCCGTATTGACCATTACCCCCACCGTTCTTCTGATAACAAACTTCTACGCTAGCAGTCAAGATGGAAGTTTGCTGAGGAGGTTGAGCCTTTGAGCCTGAAAACGTTTGCACATACATACATACTTAAGTCGTTTGCCCGTCATGTCGATGTGTGCGCCTTAGGGTTAGGGTTAGGGTTAGGGTTAGGGTGTGCACCCCCTCCAATTGAAATCAATATCAGTCACTCACGTGCATTTGGCTTTGTGGCAGTCGCTGATTTATTTCAGGGGGGTGCACAGCTTTTTGCGACGTGACTGTACTGAAATCAACCGTGAGAGTTCTGTCGACGGCTTCTCCAGCTTTCTTACGCGGGAGCCCCTAATCTCGTACGAAGCCGCTCGTCTTTGAAGTCAGACGTTCAGTATGTCTAGTATCGTCACGGCTTGCCTGGGCATTTTGTTTGGCATTGTCTTGACAGACAGCTTGCAGGACCACCATTGGTGGCCCTATCTCAGGCTTCGCTCGGACTCGCTCAGGGGAGACGAACTGTCTCATGGCGTCATGCAGCGTGCACTGGTACGTTCGAAGAGTTTACGATAGCAGAGGAGTGTGAAGAGAACGTATGAGGAGAACCATTCTCTCCTACGGTTTATACCTCTGTTCTTCGACACTATGTCTGGTCAGGTGGAAGAAGATGGATGGTTCCTCAACTCTGCTTGACCCGTAGAGTCATATCGGACAACTTATATTGACAAGCGATTTCATCGCTCTTATTTCTCTCTCCTTCTTTTTGGTGTTTACCATTGCGGCCCACACTCAGGCACATTACAAGGCAGGATCCGAAGCCCCTCCCTACTTCATCTCTGTCATCCTTCTCGTATCCACGACACTGATGGGCGTGCTCGTTCGAGGCATCATCTCGGACAAAATAAATCGTCCGAAGCACTTTCTCAGTTTCCTAATTTTCCTCGGCGGCACGGGGATCCCCTTCATCACAAAGATCGTACCAGCTGAAGAATGGATGCACAAAAACGGGGCATCGGGCCTTCCTTCCGAAGTCGCACAGAAACTCCATGAGACCGCTTTCTGGCACATGGTGGTCGGTATCACTACACTGCTGAACATCGCCCTACAGTGTTGCTTTGGATCAAGGGGCGACAAACGGAAGCTTGACTAAGATGTAAATGTCTACGATCATATCCTGAGCTTAGAGTGATGTTCCTGTACAGAGAGGATTTAGAGGGCACTCATGAGGACTTTGTTTAAATTCGACCCTTCTCAAGTTGACTTTGCGTCTTACAATGATTTAAAAGAGTATATGTGGGCCTTCGGATTTCAGGCCCTTGCTGATTTCAAACTGCTTGTGTGGCTCAAGATCGAGTGTAAACAGTACTGTATCCGTCGCCTCGTCGTCTGCAAATGTTACAGTCTTGAACGAGAATGCTGTGACCCCTACCGTCAGTGTCGATATAGGTCCCAGAGTGGCTTCGAGCGGCTTCAGTGCTACCGTCCTGCAACTCAACGGCTTGTCCTCCAGCAACGCGTAAAGTAACTGTAAACGCGGGACCAAACTCATCTCCACAAGCCCCGCTTCTTGCTGATGACAAACGCATCTCAGGCGCACGCATATAAATAGCAGACTCGTTTTCGGCTCCCTCCGAGACTACGTAGAATTTCCTTTTCTCCATAATAAACCTCCTCTTTCATACCCCATTTACATCGATCCAACTATCCAAAATGGTCTACACCCTCCTCGTCAACGTCAAAGTCAAACCCGAACGCACCGACTCCGTCCGCACCCTCCTCGCCAAAGCCTCCTCAGTTTACACGCAAGACAAGGGAACCCTCTCGTGGTTCGTCATGCAATCCGCCAAGACACCAACGGAATTCGCGATCGTCGAGCGATACGAATCGAAAGCGGATTTGCAGACGCATATCAAGAACCCGTTTTATGCCGAGTTTGGGAAGACTGTGGGCCCGTGGTTGGATGGGGAGCTGAATATTCAGCATTTCGAGGAGATTTCAAGGTTGTAGGATGGAGTAAGATGGTGTGAGAAGTAAGCATTTCGAATGCCAGCGGCGATGGAGTTGGTTCTGTATATGGGAGCTTGTCAGCATTGGGGTTTGGTCGAGTGGTAGCCAAAGGAGACCTTAATGGGCATGCCGGCCCGGCGCCCCGGTCCGAGATGGAACGTACATATAGTTTTCACGCATACCATTGTAATAAAAATAAGCATGCCGGCCCAGGCGCTTTCCACAAAGTTTACAAGCACTGTCCACACTTTTGACGACTGAGTTTTTGGTTATTGTAACCCTTTCTCCTGCGCTTGAGGCCGGAACGAGCGATATGGGCGCAGATGTTGAGATGTAAGGGGAAGAGGAAGCGTACGGCGCGATGCAAAGACCGGAGGCCTTTACGACGGAGCACTGCATCCTGCACGACGCTGTGTAATCTTATGTGGGAGCAATGGCTGCTTCGAGCTCGTTTCACATTTTGAAAGGAAAGAAGCTTGTCGTCAGGGCCGGTCGTTCTATTCTACATGACTAAGAGGACCGATATCTATGTCCGGTGAATCTTAATAGTTTATGATATGCAAGGGGATGCCTTAAATATGGTCAATCGCTCATCGACACTGGCGGTAAGGGACTCGATCTGGATGGGACCTCGATTTTGCTGTCATCACACGCCTTCGAGTCGTCCGTCGCCACCTTCAGTGTCTAAACTGTAGTCATTGACATCGCTCATGTCCGCGAATCCAATTTCGAATAAAACTGCCGTACATCATCATCGGCCGTGAGCGCCAGAATAGAACATACAAAACTCGACCGCAGCCGCGCCCATCTCCATCTTTTGCGCTTCCGGGACCACACCCACCCCAAAGAGCATCGAGACGCCAGCATCCCTGTCGAGTAAACGCGCAGCAGCTATGGTCAGCTGTTTCCGCTTTGTGCCATTCTCCTCCGTGACGGTGTAGCCGAGAACGTGAAACCAGTCTGATCCAGTGAACGAATCTTCGACGAAGCCGTTGTAGAGGGCTTCCATCGCTTCCTCATCACATTCAAATGCCTTCATCTCGACCCCAAAGACCTTTTCCCGCAGCTGCTGTTCGGTTCGCACGATCAGGAACTCCAAATCGCCGTCAAGCGTCGCGTCCTGCTGCCGTCCAGAAAGCCACGGCCCAGTCTGAATCGCCATTAGCTTTCCGTGAGGGGTTTTTGAGAAGCCGCGATCCAGGAGCGTCGCCCGCATTTGGAACGGATAAAGAAAGGCGCCGCTAGCGAGATTGTCGCAGATGACGAACTCTACCGAGAGCGGTATCGACAATAGAGGCGCAAAACAATTTTGCTCCTTCGCTGTTTTCGTCCCGGTCCAATGAGCGGGTCTCTTCCTCGGGATCTACGCAGTGGGTGGGGAAGAACCACTTTCCGCTCTGGCTAATGAAAAAGTGCATAGCTCCAACGGCACGACGGCAGCGTAAAGCCCTTCAAGTTGTTGGCCTTTGCCCGATGAACAGATAGTCTAACAGTTGATAGCCCTAATTTGTGTCACGCTCAACGCTCGCGCACGGATCACAAGTTGATTGCGCGAGACGTTGCCTTGTCGAGGAATGGAGGCTACGACATTGGGGAGGTGCGGTCGCTATCGCTGGCCTTTGAGAGCGTGGTGGAACGTCCTTGGGGTGGCCCGGCTGCTGGGTGCACTGTTAGCATGTCGGGTTCTTTTACCGAGCGGGACGGGGGGCGGTCAACGGCGGACAACGGCGCGCTGGAGGCGGCTGAAGCCAAAGCCCTGTTGTTAGAATCGCTAACCACTCGAAAGCAGCGTCGGGTCTCGGCAGTCCATGAAATTTGACTGTTGTTGCAATACTGGCCTGACAGCGTCGAGGGAGCTCGCCCACCAGAGTTATGAGTTCGTTGGACGGGCGACTGCTTGCCCACCGAAGCGCGTGAGACGTGAACCTCCAGCGGGAATCTGAGCGGGAATATGCATCCCCATGGGTGCGCCCTTGCGCACCATGTCCGGATGGGGATTCTGTGAAGCATTCCGCAATTTTGGGGAAAGCTTGCAAGGGGGTAGAAGATGCATATGTATGGGGATGCATACTTGTTGCCTCCTGTAGAAAAATATCCATCCCCATACTCCTTGGCGACCGCTGCGGAGGACAACATCATATCCGTCCACAGTGAAGGCAATGAGATGGGGCCGCCTCCTACATCCGTCCCCGCTTCCATTGCCGCAACCGTGCCCACAACCGTGCCCGCAACGTGCCCGCAACCGTGCACGTCCGACGTCCCATCCAGCCAGGCGAAGAAGATCAGGCTATTGGCGCTTGCCCAAGTTCGTCAACGAATACGCGGTGGTCAGTTCATGAGGGACACGCCGATCGACATCAATGTTTCATCTGTGTTCAATGCCTCCGGAATCGTTGGGAATCGTTCGGATTACAAGTACACCATGATGCAGAGCATCCTGCATACAATGAATCCCATGGACACTTCCGCTCTCACCATGATGCACGCATTGTTGTTCAGTCCTTTTGAAGAGGTGCTGCGAGAAGCACATCTACGAGTTGATCGAGACCATTATCAATCCCACCAAGAATGGCAGGACGCGATCGAGAGTTTCATATTGGAAATAAATCGGAAGATGGTCGAACTGTTCCACCTGGAGTTGGATTTGATGCGGGACTATCGAGTTGATCTTCTCTCCCTGGTCTTGGCTGAACGTGAGCGCGCGTCAAAGGAGGAATGTAAGGAGATGGAGACGGAGATAGAGGACAGGCAGCAAATGTAAATATACCATACAGTTTTCTGTTTATGTTTGAGTCTTGAGTCGAATGAAAATTGAATATCATTTCGTGAATTTCGTGTCAGATCCATTACCTATGCCAGAGGAATGTTGTCGCCGTGCTCGTCGATGCTTCGAGCTCCCGCCCCCAACAACGCCGATACTCGGAGCGACGCACAAACTCCGAAGTGGGTCCCAATTACCCCTGATGGTTGGCTGACCAGATGGTATCGTTCCGCGGCACCGAACGCCTTGGTGTATGCTGCCACTGAGATAAAGCCGGTGAGAAGGAATGACAAAGTGGCGTATGTCCCATCTCTAAGTGGCGCGAGATGAAGCTAACATCTCTACTTGCTCCAAGTTCATCTCGAGAAGCTGGTTTTTTATGATTACTACTCAAAACGTACACATAGAAGTAACCTCCCCCTAGAGACTGCACTCCTTTGATAGTAGGATGTTTCCCTGCAGTTCCCTTTTTCTTTCAACCGTCCCAATATGGTGCGCCTGCAATTCCGCAAGTTTTTCAAGTGCTTTGCCCAGCACGGGGAAGAATAGCTCCCGCACTGTCAATGAATCGCTAGAAAGAGTCGAAATGCAAAATGAGTCGACATATCGAACAAAATGTTGAGAGTGTCCGTGAGACCGACCTTCAACTCAGGAAGAGCATTGACCGCATCTGCAGGCAAACTAAAGCACATCCACAGGCAGCCATCAATTTGTGCCTCGAACGTCTTGATCAATCGTCGAATGACAAGAACATAGCCGACGCCAAAGGCCGTGATTGATAAGGCGAAAAAGGTCACCGTAATCCCCTTCAATTGAGAGTTCCGGTTGCTAACATCGCTGACGATGAGGTTACTCATCAGTTTTGCCCCCCCGGACAGATCATCTTGTATCGCATATGCCAGTTGGAGATCGGGATCATAAAGATTTTGCTCAGCCGCTGGTTTAGAGATGAAATTTTCGAGGCTGGCCACCCATCTTGACACTGAGGTAAACGTGAGCTTGAAGTTAGCTACCTCTCCCTCTGAGGTACAAATCCCAATGTGCTTCCGCCTCCTTCACGTACTTAGTGCTTCGTAAGGTGACGTAACAAGGTCATAAGTAAGTCCAATGGAAGCATTGAAGTATCTAATGAGGAACTCGATCACATAAGTCCCAACACGTCACCAACGATTGCAACAGACGGAATCTCGAACCTTGTACTGGGATTGCAACGGAGGTAGGTCGAAAAGCAATTCCCGCTAGTCGTAAGAAAGTTGCCCAGACTCGCAAAGGCGAACACTGACGGATAGCCGCCACCGTTGGTGAGAAGGTCATCGTTCTGGGCTTTGAACGCGTTGTTCCAGTACGTCAACCAAGCTCGGTAAGATTCCGGCGGCACAACATAATTCGTCTCGTTTGATGCTAGCTCCAGCGCGGTTGCTGTAGTGATCATGGTAAGATGGTTCCGATTAGACACTCCTGCTATAACACGGGAAATCACGATGGAATCCTACAGGGAGTATAGACAATAGGTGGTCTGTCAGCTCCGCGACGAGATGCAGGCTATGCAATACAAGTTCCACTCACCGATCCTTGTGACAACGTGGGAATAAACATTGCAATGCCGGGAAGAATAACGGAGAAGAAAAAGATGGCAACACGCTGAAATGGAGATGCGCAAACGGCTGGCATCAGCCTGCTATAAACATCTGCAGGCAACAACGCCTCAATCCTCATAATACCTTGATCTGTGTTTTGGGTCCATGGCCGAGCATTATGCGGGCTGGTGGAAACCCCGCCTCATTGGAAGCTGCAATTTCTGCAAACGCCTCTGAATTCTCCATTTTCTCCATGATCATCTCAATCTCAGCGTCGTAGGCCTCCATCATCTGCGTGACGTGCTCTCGGGAGATACCGACAAAGAGATTGAGCACAGCTAATTGCTTTTCATGCACTCGCTTTATCATTGGCCAGAAGTGAAACACCGCACACACGACGCTGGCAACCCCCAAAACGACCAGGATCGCAACTATCATTCAAAGCAGTCGTTATTACGAAGAGACTCTCTTCTCCAAAAAGTAGTGCTCCGATCACTTACTCATGCCGTTGATGCTTCCAGTGATACTGGTCATGAACGTGGCGGTAGCATCCGACGCCACTTGAGTATAAGCGGTAGCCATGGTGTTCATGTTGTCGATGAACCACAATGGAGCTAACGAGTACTGGGAGTTGGTAATATCAAGGGCCGTAATGTCGTTGACATGGTTGGTGATTGACCGACCCAAGGTGAAAGTACTGTATGCCTCCATGTGATCTAACAGCGAAGATTATGGATGTCAGCCATGGAGAACCTTCACCGGGAACTGCGTAGGTGGGTTTCAAATACCTCCTCCAGCATTGCGATCGCGAATGACAATATCCAGAGGATCGCCTAGTCGTTCTGCTTCCAGCAGCGCCATACACACTGGCTCCCAAGTGCGTCCGAGCATGCTGGTTATCAGATTCATGGTGGTGTTGAACTCCGTGGCGGGATTGCCAACAGGAGCAACGCCTCTTCCAAGGTTTCTAATTTGACGAGCGTACATTGTAACTTTTGAAAGCCACGGTCAGATTCCGGTTGTCGTCCATTTCATCCCTGAAATGAAGACTGCACTTACATCGCGACGAAAAGATCCGAGGTCTGGCTCGGTCGTAAGCCAGGGGCAAAGCCGAGAGGATTTGGCTGTACACAGACAGACAGAACCCGAAACCCCCGACGATAAGTATAAAAATCAAACAAATGAGAGCTGAAGCAGTGATGTTGAAGGTGTCTATGGGATTTTTCAACCCTTTCGCGATGGCGTCCTTGAGGTAGCGCTGGTTGCGTTCCCTCTGACTGCCGCCCGAGGACAGTCCTGTCACGCTTCGCGGAGCTGGTGGGGCTTTTTTGCTACTCTCTCCGAGTGAAACTTCCGGGTGCGGCATCGTGGTTACTGATTTGCCTCCTGGGCGCGACTTCGTGGAATCTCTGGAGGGTTCCGAGAACTTGAACCGCCGACTTGCACCAGCGGCGTCTTCGCCAACTTGAATTTCATCGTCGTCGTTCGCTATGTTGAACTGGACTGCCGAGTTGGACTCCATGACCATGCTGGGGACGGTGGGCATGCTGGGCATGCTGGAGTACGTTTTTGTTGGAGTATTTCGGGCGAGGCCGGCATTCGCCGCTGCCGCCGCTGCGGATCTAGCCTCTTCCTTTTCTAATTCTTGCAATTGCTTTTTGTTTCACAAGTGAGGACATGCCAATCAGATTATACTGAATAAAAGCTGGGACAACCCCCTTCAAATACTGTGCTTACCGCAAGAAGCTTCTTGCACTTTTCCGGATCATCCGTTGCCCTCAGAAGGAAGCTCGCGTAGCTCTGGAGTATCTTCTTGGAGTTCTGTGTTTTCATAAGTCAAAATTAACTTCGAATCAGAACCAATAAAAGCCAATGCAATTAACTAGTATACCGGGAACTTGGCCACCAGGTTCTCATAACGGGAGAGCGCCTTCAATCGCTTTTCCTGCATGTGTTCCAGCAAATAGGGCAGACAAGCGAATTTGTCTTTTTCGTTCCGCAAGAATTGCCACAGTTTCTTGATGGCGATCAAGGTCTCCACATGATACCGCTCTGCTTCCTCTTCCAGGGCATTCACTTCTGCGTATCGTGCGACCCCCATGGAAGAGGCTACCAAGTCTTCTTTCCGCCGCTCCTGCTCAAGAGACATTTCTTCCATGAAGATGCAAAAGCGAGTGTCCACGTGCGGTTTGGCAGCCTATGTAAATGCGTGACGACAGACTAAGTACCGCGCTTTTCCCAGAGGAGGAGAGGCTCGCAGTAGTTTTACTCCAACCCACCTTAGCAGCAACAAGGCAGTCCCAGATTTCGCTTGACGGCCCCAACTCAAAGTAGGAAATGTAATGGGCCTGCATCAAATGAACATTTGGAGAACCCGGAAACTGTTCAGCCCCTCTGCGGAGTAATATTGTGGCGAGTTTCTTGGCGCTCGTATCGGCGTTATGTTGCAAAAATCTGAGAGAGAGCTCCACGTCGTATGAACTCGCAAAAAGCTTGATCGCCTTCGGCTCGTGCTTCTTTACAATGTTATCGATGGGCTCCATCTGACTAGACTCTAAATCCACATCGTTGCTTCCCACAACTGTGTTCGTCTGGAGCAGAGACCCTTTCCTCTTAAGGTTTGTCTTTCGAGAAAGGGTTCCATCTCTGCCTCGAGGGCCTTCCGACTTCATGGCGGCTGTCAAAATGAAAATAAAAACCGGGTAAGAAGTCCACTTATTTATGGAACACTTCGCTTGAAATGACACTCGGTCCTGACCTTTTAGTTGGGCATAGACTCGGGCAGCGGTCCGTTCTCTTGACTTGCGGGACAATGCAAACCCAATGGCAATCCCAGGAAGAACGAGAGAGCACACAAACCCGAACGGTGCAGCGCTATCAGTCCATTCCGGATGGTTATGCACGATAGCTGAAGTAATCCCGCAAATCAAACTCCCAAAGCACATTCCCGCGCGCGCATCATTGATCACCCCCTTGAAGTAGGGTTGGTAGCGACATGTCAAGTAGAGCATAATCGTTGAGGAAATAATGATGGCGGTAAGCACAGCGGCGGGGTCGTCGGCTGCAATTGTAGCACAGACGGACAGAAGCATTCGCAAGCAGCTATATAAAGCATCGATGCGCCCAGTGGTTTTCGCATGAGGGTCCTTTCCCATCGGATCGATCCTGAAGAATATTAGACTTATCACGACGCCCTGGAAAAAAGAATGCGATAAGGAAAAATGGCGTTGGGCACCAGAGAGCAATACGGTTGCCAAATTCGATAGTAGACCCTACGAACCTGTACAGACAAGTATAGGAGACTGATAATCGAAAGGATGAACTCCGGGAGATACTTTGATGTGAAGCAGCTTGATGGTGAAGAGACAAGCAACACTGTATGGTTGGATGTGTCCATACAAGCCAGACCATGCAAGAAAATCTCCAGGAGCGGAATGAAAAGAACCGTTGCTAATAGTGTCGTCATGATACGCAAAATCTGCAAAGGCCAAACAACTGCGCCGACGGTGTGTCAAAGCCTGGACTGTACTGAATATTCGCGGCGATACATTCAATTTCCCGCTTTACCTCTTATCTGGGAACCTTTCATAGAGAAGCCGACCACCAAGGTCAAGCCAGCGGTGAAGATTGTAACCACGAAGGCAATGTAGAACAAGGCAGCAAAACGGATGTCGTCGTCGGGCTTTGCAGACATCGGATTGAATATCAGCGCTGAGGAAGCATTGTAGTTAGCAAAGCGGAGGCTCTGAGCAAAGAGTTATGATCGACCTTCAGTCGTCATACGTACGAAACCATGAGGGCATTTTGCCGTATCCCATATTTGGGCGCAAGGCAAAAGAGAACAGCTGCAGGTCCTCCAGAACAGACAAGGCGCATCCCATAGTAACGGGGATCTCATTTCCGTGGGTCATGGCTATCCAAAACAAGTAATGTTGTACTCAAGGTTAGCGCGTTAATCACAATATCAAATGCAGTGTGCTTGAGCTACGTACCATGGAGCAGCCCGAACTAAATATGAAGTGTGGGAAATATGAATGGGACACTCGCGTTTTCACCCATTGAAACACAACCAAAACTCTCCATCACACTTACTATTGCAGCCACAAAGGGATGCTCACGAATCAGTCTCGTCTGCCCCCTCTTTGAGGACGATCTGCCATCTTCGATGCTGTCCATTTTGCTTCTCCTTTTCCACTATTACGGCGAAACTCTTTTGCGCATCCCACGACGAGAAGAGTTACAAGACAGTCTACTTGTGGTCAAATATCTCCGAAGGAAACAGACGCAGATATCTATCCATGAAATCTGACTGTTTACCGATACGTAATACTAATCAACATTTTTTTTGCCGCCTGGAGGAGCTTCCGCCGTCTTGGAAGAAGGCGGACTCGGGCGGAGTCCCACCATAGGTTTCGCGGTTAACCAGCTATCTCCAAATTCGATAGGAATTTGGACCGCCCCCGTGGGCCCAGAATCCCAGATCCATGTTTCCCCGGATTTCCCGAATGACAAGTTCCAAGAACAAATGAATGGCGACCATCCCCGAGGGGGCCGTGGTACGACCGAGTACTCTGCACTGATCAGTTTGCTAATGATACTGCATGCAATTTTAGCGCTGAATACCGCCGGCAGACAAGTTACCCCAAATTCCAAAATGGCAGCTTCGTAGAGAACAAAGAGCTCAGCCTTGGGTGGCTCCGATGGCATGCAGCTCCGACAACGACAGCATGATTATGTAAGGCGTGGAGACTGTCGAAATGAGGCGCCGTCACTTCTGCACTTCTGCTTGCGGTGGATGGAGTTCACAACGTACAGCATATAGTCTACAGGAGAGTTTGTGCATGCGGGAGAGTTCCAAACGCACAGAATAAATGAGTCAAATCTGTTTCTTTCTGTCATGTTGAACAACATGCTCAGCTGATCGGCGGGATTTATTCTCAGAGCAGACGGGTTCCGAAGGTGGTCGACGTAGCTGCAAGCTGAATTTACGGGCCTGCAATTCAGGGGTTCTTACGGCCGAGAATAAACAGCAAGCATGTGCTGGTTTAGCCGAAGAAGGAAGAAGGAAGAAGGACAACGAAGAACAACGACGAAAACTCAGGTTGTCAGCGCCATTTTGGAAATCAATTGTATTCCCTTACTACTACTACATATGACCTATATATCTATGGCCTACATATTCCACCTTTGGCCAGTGCAGCGAATGCAAGCTACTTGGCAAAACTCTCCTAAACTACACACGGGAATAAAGAGATCCTACGCCGTGAACATTGCCTGCAACTCCTGATCGTTGACAAAATGAGTGCCACCCCCACAACGCCAGCCGGAGTGTTTTGTACCAATTGAAACCCGCGGGGCAGGGACAAATGCGACGAATCCTCTCTTGGACAGCTTGCGCTTTGCGAATCTCCGCTTGCAAGGCCTGTTTACCCATCTCTCTGCGGATGCGCTCCATCTTTTCTGCGTCCGCTAGTTTCGCTTCTTCGAGCTCAGCCCAGTCTTCATCAGACACGCGCGGGTCACGACCATCTTTGGCCTGGTCTTCGTTCTGCTGTTGATGGAATGTGTGAAAGTGGTGGATTATTCCCTGAGAAAGGGTCTAATTCGGGTGCCACAATATCCGAATTTCGTCTGGGAAAGCCCTTCTGCCCATGTTCCATGGGCACAGGGCATGTATTTGGTCCACCTTCAATCAAGCCTCAAGGGCGCATGATGGCTTTAGAAAATTTCAGATGTACGGGGCAGGAACATCCATCGGCACGCCCGCATCGTTAAGACCACCGAAGAGTCGAAGACCTTTACCACATCCCCCGGATTTTCTTCACTGAATCAGCGAGAGGCGTGCCGTCGAATATTCCCAAACTTGCCTCAATCTCGGCAAGCTCTGTCGCCAGCATCGCTTGCGGTTCACCTTCCCGGGCCGGATCTTCATTCGGATCCCCGCTTCCATGCATGTGCGCAAAAACAGAACACCTGAAGTGGTGTTCCCACAATGTGGCAGACGGGAAGTGGTCCGCGTACGCCGTTCGGGAAATATCCTTCCGGGAGTCGCAGAGCGCGGCCATGGTGTTCGCTGTCTTCCGCTTATGCCAAAAAACGCGGCACCCCACTTTGTGTGACCACGCCTCAGACGTTGATCGAAATCGTCGTGCAGATTCCGGACAGCCAGAAATCCATTGCGGCCATTGCACAACCGTATATGTTACGTGGTTTGGTGGTCCGCTTGAGACACTTTTGGCATGAAGGAAAGGCCGACGGACGGCGAGGACCCCGTATTGAACTGTATACGGATCCGCCTACACGCAAGTTCATCCCATTACACCAGTTCCATTACGGTCCATTTATGGAAAGATTCATGGAAACCCGTGGGCCGTAGTGTGGTAGCACAGGGCGCGACTGCTGAGAGGAATGCAGGCAGTTTCTGTACAAAGGACAGTTGTACTGTATCATATGTCCTGTACAGTACGTACGTAGCGGCAAGTACAGTACATATAAAGTGTATATACAGTACGGTATGTAGCGTCAAGGGCTTGGTATATATACAGTATGGGCAATGGGCGACCCTTCTCGTGTTCGGCGTGATACTTCCCTCGTTGCCGGCGCTGTGCGAAATCAAAGGTCAGAGAAAGCACCATGACAAGGGAAAGACTGCCTTTACCCAGGGCGAAACTGCCAGTGCCCTTATCCAAGGCTGAGCTCTCCGACGGTCGCACCGCCATCGCCGCCATCGGAAAAGAGAGCCGCTTCAGCAAAGCAATTGCTGCTCCAATCACAGCCAACTCCCGATTCCAGGATGTGATGAAGAGCACCCCCACCTTCCTAAACCAGGCCGCTTCGAAAGTACTTTCGGCTTTGCAACAGGTTGTCAAGGCTGATCCGGTTTTCGGTCGGATCATAGGGTATGTATAGTTTCACTTCGGGCACTGGGGACGGAGGAAGACGAGGAATCTTGAACGCGTGAGCAATCCTGATGTGCGATCCTTGTTTCGCGTGGAATAGCCCATGCCTGGACGTCTTCAAGTGGGCGCTGGAACTGGAGGAACAGAAAGCTTCCGCTACCTCAGCCGGTGAAGGACTTTGGGCTAAAATTGTTGATGTCATGGGTATCATGGAGACTGTTCAGTCCATAACTTTGGAGGGGCCCACCTCGGAACAACTATCAGCTATCGGGATAATTGTGGAGCGCCACATCCAGGAGATTCATCGTACGATCCGGGACGCCTACGCATTCATCATGTATTACAGAGAGACTATATGCGGCAAAAGCATTGTCGGTAAGTAAGCCTCTGAGCTTTTCCATTGTACATTTATGCCCTGTCTAATTGTTTGCTCAGCAAAAAGTCTCCGACGGCTTCGCGCTTCGAAGCATAAGGAGCAGTTTGATACCTTCACGAATAAGCTGCAATCGCATCAGGAGGGGTTGCTGTTGCAGCACAGCCTTCATGGAAGCGGTCGCATTGCCGAAATTCATGGAAAGTTGGTGGCTGTACAGGCAACTCTGGCCGATCGTGCAGCAGCGGAAATGGAAGACGATATTCAATCATTCAAGCTAGCAGCAGGCGTCGCCGCTGTCGGCACCTCGGTCTCACTATCATGGGAAGATATCCAACGCATCATGGGTACCTCTTTCAAGGAAATAGTATCAAAGGAGGGTGAGTTCTGTCACGTCTGCCTACGCAATTTCACTATGCCCAAAAAGCTCGAAATTGTTCCTGAATCCATAATCTGATGTGACGTACTTTCGAAGATGCCCACGAAATTCAGGCAGCACTGCAAACGGAGCTGTCAGATATCATCAGTCGTAACAGCGTGAAATTGCAGGTGGCGATTGATGACTGCAAAAATTTCATGAAGCAACGATTTGGAGACCTCGAAACTGCCATCAAGAGTGGAGTTCACAGCTCGATCAACGATGCCGGTTTTCAAGAAATGTGGGCAACTGCGGGCTGGCCTGCAGAAGGTGTTACTCGGCCCCTGTTCAAGGAGCATTTTGCCCGATACTTCGGAATATCGCCGGATTTCTGGATCAAAATGATTGATGCGGATGAATCGGGCAATATTTTCACCACAGAAATAAACAAGTTCATTGAAAATATTCCCAAGTGGGTCAAAAAGGCTGTCGAGCTGGATAGCGATATTGCCGATGATCCAAAAACACGGTGCGCTTCCCTTTGCCAATACCGAGGTAGCAGATTACTTGGGCGTGGTCCTTTCTATATCTCCACAGGACTCTGGCGCTTCTCAAGGAGTATGGGGACTATATTCACGTCAGGCACGATGAGGCTAGAAAAAGGTAACACCATGAATGCATTACTTCTGAGCTATCATTACCGTGTTGAAGTTGATATCCAACGTTCTATGCAGGATTTTGGCTGACATCGCGAAGACTTTGGCATTTTATCTTCCCCGTCTGGCCCATCAGTTGGGTGATCAAAGTGACATATGGGCGGCCCTGCAAGATTTAACACCTGCTGTCCACCGATGGTTATATACCCAGTATCACTTCCTCAAACCGAACGTGCCGGCCTTTCCGATGGACCAGAATGCTCTGCATCTTTGCATTCGAGCGCTCAAGAATCCGTATTATAAACAAAACGCAAAGTACAATGCCGATCTGTTTACGACAGACGAGGAATCTCACACTGGCTCTGTATCGACAAACTCCTACGAACTTTGGATCGATGATTTCCTGGAAAACGCGATGACGTACTTCGATGAGCATGCTACCGCAGGCCCGGTCTTCTATTTTAGGGAGGCTTCTTCGTCGTTGCGGGGCGAAATCTATCGTCAACGTGGAGCATTTGCGGCCGATCTTGTGGAGCTCGCGTTGTGCCGAGCTGCTCTATGGAACGCATTAGAATTCTTCAAAACGCAAGCGAAGGACGAATATGCGAATGAGGAAAGAACACGACTGCAAGGAAGCCGACCAAAGGCATCCCTCAAGCGCTTGGAGAGCCATTTCTTCCTTCTTGAAATGAAGTCAATGTTTTCAAATGACGAACCACAGCTTGATTCCCGCGAACCTCAAACGAAAATTCGAGGGATTTACAATGACTACGTGACGCTTGCTATAGAGGTATAGAAAATGATCCTTTAACGCCTTTCATATAATCGGCTGATATGTTTTACAAATGCAGAAACGGGAGACACCCAAGACCGAGGCACCTGCTGATATCAGCTCCGCGGTACGGCTCTTGATAGGATCACTCAATCTGACAGATTTACTGAAAGAAGCGCCAGCCTCCCACAATTCGGTATGTGGTCTCCATTTACTGTCTCTCATCTTCTATTTCTCTCATTCCATCTCCGCTTAATTCTGTTCATTCCGCAGAACCTTTCAAATACGCTGCCTCCCACTTGCTCTTTGTCAGACCATGAGATCAGAAGCATATATAGCGTCGACACCCCAACAACACCCCACGTCCTTCCACCTCACCTGATCGTCTCTTTGCCTCCAGACTGTTTGAGACCAGTGTACGCACCTGAGTATGCCCGGCTCGAAGACTTCCGGTATGATTACGATGGAGTTTACGGTGGAGTAAAGAGCGACGTTTCACGTTCAAGCTACGAAGAAGACCTATACGGAGAGATCGAACCGTATGAACTTTATCAAGACATGGCCTGGGAGTTGTACAGTAAGAAATTACTAGTAGGGTTGGCCAAAAGTCCTCACGTTGACGAAGAAGAGGCGCAGTTTGTAGCACAAGCTAGAAGTAGGAAGCCTTCGAAGCCGTTGTGGAGCCCGGATGCAGAGTTTGTAGCGGCCCTGCGAAGTGCAATGCAAAGAAAGGAAAGAGAGGTGTGCTGGTATGACGACTGAGTACCGTCTGAAATCACATAGTCTCGTTAGCTTCCGGCGTAATTTCTTAATATCTTCCTCTGTATCTTGTCTACCACGCTTCCGCATGTATGGCCTACCCAATCATGATATATATAGCTAGTTCTGACAACTTTAGTTGTGAAGCGGAATTTTTGCCGTCGGTCGTAACAAGTTCGATAGTTTGAGCGATGAAAATTCAAGACACCGCCCTAAAATTAATCTTCTTCCGACCCCACCACGCCGCCACAGCATGTGCTTGAACCACGTCGCACTTTGCCCCAAAAAGTAAAACGGGATGGGGTCTTCTTCGGGAAGTGCAACACCAACCACTTTCGGATGCGCATAGGACCGTGCGCCGTTTGCGGCGTAGAAATCGAGGATGTACCAGTCGGTTGAAACTGCGGGATCCGTCAAAAAGAGGAGAGTCGATGATGAAGGGATTCAGGTGGTCTGTCATTCTGCCGTGGTCTTTGATCAGCTTGAGGGGCAAGCTGTACGGATGTCCGACGCGGAGGGATACGTAGCCGCCGAGCCCGTAAGCTAGGGATGAGAAGGTTCCAAAGCGCACTTCATCGTTCTGCAATCCCGGCATCGCCGTCATTCTAGTGCAGTAACGCTACGAAAGACTATATGTGGACTAAAACGGTTCTTCTTTATCCGCCACTTCGCCGTCGTCGCCCTGCCACTCAAGCGACAGGTTGACGTTGTTGAACTCGTTGGCGACCTCGACGGCGACGGGCTGGCTGAAACCCCATGAGTGCATTTTGGCGAGGGTGGTCCGGCGCTCGCAGAGTTGAGTACGAAGTTGTGCATAGGCGTTGTCCTTGCTCCATGTCGGGAGGCCTTTCAGGAAGGGCGCTGGGCGGAGGGGCCGGTGAGTGAGTGTAACGGGGAGGACATTGTAGACGGTTGTGTGGTGAGAGCTAGGTGGTGAGAGGAGTGTATGCGGAGAAGCAGTTTCGCCGACAGACCACGGCGACTAGATAGACGGCAGACGTTAGCTCTGGATCTAGAGGTAAAGGAGACGGCGAAAAAGAGATCTGGATCTGGGGTGTGCGAAGCTCCGCCCAAATTGCCAGAGAGTCATGCTTACGTAAGGCGCGTAAGATCCGGCCGCTGGGACTCCGACCAGAATGCTCAAGGGCCCCTCCATTTCAAGGCCACCCTCCAAATACAAAAGTCATCCGGCCCATTGGATAGCATGGCAACAGGCCAAGAGTAGTGGCCCTAGAGGAAATCTGACAGCGCGTAGCACATCCGCTCAACGAACGTTCGATTCGCCTCATCAGCATGCCTTCGTCTTGGGGACGCTTGAAACGCTTGGCAACTATTAGCACGTTTGGGAACGCTTGGAACCTATGCACGCTTTATATGAAGCGCTAGACAGCTAGTACTCTCCCCCATTTCGGCGATCAATTTTCGAACGTTCTGACCGATTACTGGACTGGGAACCGCGCGAACGTGCGTGCGTGCATGTGATGGGCTGGGAAGAGGCCGCCCGATGGCTCCAACGTTGTCGATCGGCAATGTCCCCTGCTCTGCTCAGCACCCGATGGGAATGCACCGGAGAGAGAGATTGAGCGTACCCTACTCAATCGACATCTACTGATCGTTAGATCCCCGCTGTCTCAGCGCGGTAGAAGAAGCGGCGATAGCGGTGTGAGGGAAAGCGGAGATACAGTTTTACAGTTTTTTTACTGCAGGGGAACCCGGCGGGGGTCTCTGACCGCTGTTAGAGAGCATTTGGCGAGGGCTCCGGTCAAGGACAAATCCACGGCCAAGACCAAGACTTAGGGACTCAAGGACTGCTGCATATGCATTCCCATCCCAGATGGCGTTGGGGGAGGCCGGACCCAACCTTGGATGGGCGCGGTGGAGATTGAACGTCCGCGCCGCGGGGCCGCATATTTATGGTGCATAGCCTGACCGTTGCTTTACATGCAACGCACGGTGTTGGCCTTTGGGTTCACACTCCGGAGGAGCGATCAGGCTTCCTGGTAGTGCATCACGGAGTCTGAAATCCCAACCAACTAGCAAATCTATAAAAAGGCCAGGGGGGCATCGGTCGGAACCCCACTCACACGTCACCAACACCAAGCACACACAACAACAACAAAGCAACGCTACCTCAACTCCCCCCCACAGACAATGAAGTTCACCACAGTCTTCGGTCTCGCCGCTCTCGCAAGCACCGTCTCCGCCCGCTGGGAAATCGCCCGCGGCGGCGATTGCAGCACCTGCGCGGCCAATTCGTGTATTTACCGAGTTAGCGATATGCGTTCTGATGGTAAGTTGTAACCCGCCATCTCACCCCCGCTCGCCAGAGTCACATCCTCGCTTCATTTCCCCTAACATACCGCCATCACAGGCAAAATCGACTCCCAATCCTCCGTCGGCTGCTACTCCGGCTCCGTCGCCATCGACCGCGTGCTCGTCAACGTCCCCGGGCCTAGGTGCTCCATCCGCTTCGAAGGGCCCGGTAACAGCTGCCGCCTAAACGGCAAGCCCGCCGGGTGGAACCCGCCCATCGCTGCGAAGAAGACCACGAAGTATGGGACATCCCAGACGGTTGGGGGAGTGTGGTTTAGTAAGGGGTGTAGGTCGGGTGCGACTATTAGGAGTGAGATTAACAACTTTTGTATGTCGTGAATGAGGATGGGGAATGTGGGTGGGATGGATGTTGAGTAGATGTCCCCAAGAGCAACACTTTTCCTTTCCCATCATTCGTCTCCGGTTTCGGCCGGACAGTCGTACTGTATATACTAGATCTAGATCTATATAGAGAGTCTTCATTCTGAGAGACACCGAGTCCTCAACTTGTATATCTACACTGGTTTTACTTCAATCTACTTTCACGTTTAGTCAAGTATGCCACGCAACGTACAATACATTTAGTTCCCCTTGGCGAATCGTCCATCCCTTCTCATGCGGAGGGATGACCCGTTGCCCATACGTATACGCCGAGAACACAACTTCATTGCGGACTCACGGCCAGAACTGCCATTACTTTCTTTTGGGGGGAGACAGACTGGGCGGGCTTCAACTGGGGCAGGGTTTTGCGGCGGCGGCGGATAAGTTCGGCAAAGGACTCCTCGTAGTAGTCGGCCCCAGCCTGCTGGATGCCCCTCGACGTTGTTTCGGCCCAGTAAGGATCCCCGCTGTTGGGCGATGGGAGCTCATCCAGTTCGTCGATCGCGTCGGTTTGATGCCCCGCTCACCTGGCATTTGAGCCTGTATTTCCTGGAACAGTCGCTTCGATGTTTGCGTGCTACGGGGCAGACGGTCCTTGTTGAAGGGTGCAAGTGGGGCCGACGTTCTCATCCACCCATCCCCCATCCGTCGTCATCAACGTTCGAAGGATCGTTGCAGTTACTCTGGGCGCACCAAGCCATCCGACGCCTTGTTTTCCCTGGCTAGAACATCTTCAAATAGATCGGACAAACATGTTCAACGCCGCCGCAGGGTGAGGGATGGGGCGTTTTCCGGCGGTGTTGTGAATTGACTCAATTGACACAGTGTCACTGAAATGGAGCCGTCACGGGTTCCAATGCCGGGTTGTGATCGCCAATCGTCCTTGATGTTTGTAATCTCTGGCCAGGACGTTGTTATGGATCGTGGTCTGTCCATCGTTCGAGAAACCGAATCCAAACTGGTCCGTCCCGCGCTTGAAAATATGCGAGACAAATCTCGCGGACGTCCTCTGGTCTGAAGAAGCCTTGGGATCCAAGCTCCTCCCAACGCCACAAGGTCATCCATCCATCACTTGTGGATTCTGAAAACTTGAATCGTTCATTCTCCAGTTGTTGCGTGAAGGTGTTCTTATTCTGCCAACCCGCCCTCATGTGTGCTATTTTCCATACACGTTTCTGGGTCCGAGGGTTTCACAAAAGCCAAGAACTTGCGTCCCCCAGAGCACCAGCAAAATGGGCATAACACTGACTCGTTTGTGTAACTCCATGGTTCGTGTTTTTCCTGACCATTCGCCCGCTTTGGCAAGATTCCGCCACCTTGCCGTAGAACGTTGGATAAGGATATGAGCTTTGTTGCGGGTGGAAGGGCAGGAGTGGTGTGCGAAGCGTAACGATCCTCGACACGCACAGTAGCTGGAGAACGTTGAGGCGTGATGGGGCGATTGCAAGTGAGACATTCCACCCCGCAGAATTCGTCCGTCGTTATTGGTTTCTTCTCGGGCCAATACACAGGTCTGATGAGCTTCCCAACGTCGCGACTGAGCTTCCCAACATCAAGAACGAAAAGCATCTTGCACTCGCATCAGATTTTAATATACAGATTTACACTTTTCCTCGCTTTCCTCGCCACTTTACACACACTACACATAGAAAACACACGCGCTATGTATACATTTACAAGGAAGGTCAGAAAGAGACGTGTTCACTCCTTCTTCCAGAGACGAGCTTCGATGTTGCGGCGTTCAACCAAATGGGCGGGCTCACGAGCTTCAATATCGCGGCGTGGAACCCGTTCAGCCTTCCAGAGACGTGCTTCGATGTCGCTGCGTTCAACCAAATGGGCGGGCTCACGGGCTTCAATGTCGCGGCGTGGAACCCGTTCAGCCTTCCAGAGACGTGCTTCGATGTCGCTGCGTTCAACCAAATGGGCGGGCTCACGGGCTTCAATGTCGCGGCGTGGAACCCGTTCAGCCTTCCAGAGACGTGCTTCGATGTCGCTGCGTTCAACCAAATGGGCGGGCTCACGGGCTTCAATGTCCCGTGGAACCCGTTCGGCCTTCCAGAGACGTGCTTCGATGTCGCTGCGTTCAACCAAATGGGCGGGCTCACGGGCTTCAATGTCCCGTGGAACCCGTTCAGCCTTCCAGAGACGTGCTTCGATGTCGCTGCGTTCAACCAAATGGGCGGGCTCACGTGTCTCCAGGACCGGGACGGCGGCGGCGAAGGCGGTGGAGGCGGAGACGAGGAGGAGGATGGCGGATGTGAACTTCATGGTTGATGATCTGCTTGTTGAGAGAGGTAGTGTTGGTGTTGTTGCGAGGCGGTTGTTGTTGGTTGATGAGAAGAGGGGATCTGAATGAGGGTGGCCGGCTTTTATGCCCTTTTTCGGATTGCATGGTAGTTGGCGAAGTCCTTGCCGGCGTACGCGTCGTCGTCGTAGGGGAAGCTACATTGGCGCGTAGGAAAGGAAAGGAGAGGCCACAGCGGGCGTTGGGAATAGCTAAGGCACCAGCGGTTGTGGGCGCCGGCGGTTCAGGAGTCGCGCATTGTTGCAGACACATTGGCGCGTAGGAAAGGAAAGGAGAGGCCACAGCGGGCGTTGGGAATAGCTAAGGCACCAGCGGTTGTGGGCGCCGGCGGTTCAGGAGTCGCGCATTGTTGCAGACACATTGGCGCGTAGGAAAGGAAAGGAGAGGCCACAGCGGGCGTTGGGAATAGCTAAGGCACCAGCGGTTGTGGGCGCCGGCGGTTCAGGAGTCGCGCATTGTTGCAGACACAACGCCCCATGTCCCTAGCCCCTGGGTGTCTGCCTTGCCCCACTTTCCCTTTATAGCGATAGCGGACATGCGCCGCTGGAATCTTGCTTGGAACAAGGTTGTCGCATTGTTCGATTGTGCGTCTGCTCCTTCACGCACCCGGTTTCGGGGGTTTGATTGTTCCACAGCGCGGTCTGAATCATGACTTTAGTTTTCCCAGCCCCTGGCGTGTCTTCCCCGCATTTAGTTCCGTAACGGTGATAGCCCTTTGCGGCCGGTTCTGCATTATCCCCTATTGTTTCTGCTCGGCGCACGTCAAAAGTTTACAGCGAAGGAAGTTCCAGATGCAGGCGAACCAGAGTACCCATTGCGCACGATAAGCGGAAAAGAATGCAACAGTCTCCCCGGCTGGACGATGCATGGTTGCATTCCGAGGAAGAGCACCATAGCGGAGCTACACGTGCAGAGCCTTATCAGGCCGCGGATAGCAGCTTCGGGTCTTCCTCGGTCTCTCCGCCTAGCAAAAGAATGCTCCAGGCCTCAAACACCCATCCGGATTCCTTTGGCGGTGTCACAGTCACTCCGAACGATTCATCGCCCAACCTAGACAACGGATGATGGACCGCGGGAAGGGAAACTCGATGCTTAGCTTCGCTCACAATTGCTCGGATTTCTCCGTGGTGTCTATCGGTCTCGAAAAAAGGAGGTTGATGCGGGAACTGTCATGCGGAGAACGCCTTGGGCCGGCGTCTCGGAAAAGAGGGATGGATGGACAAACAGCAATGAAAGGATGAAACGGGAACATACAAACGATTGGTCGCTGGATCTCACATTTGCTGCTCGCCGTCGATCGCTAGCGTTGCGCCTGCGGCACGGAAGTCACTGCGCTCACGAAGGCGTTTGCAATGGTTGCGCTCGCTCACGCTCGGGGTCCCAGCGCAACCCAACCCCAGTGTCCACATTAGGGCGAGCATGTGCACAGCACAACTTTCAGTGTCCCAGCATCATCCTTCTCACCATTGCGGAAACTGACCTCAAAGACCGCTACGTGTTACAAACCACCCTCATTTCTTCCCATGTCGACGCATCCTGGAACTGAGGCTGAATCGTGCTCGGCTTACCGGGACGTGGAAACTTCACATTGGGAGGGGAGTCTAGATTTCATGCATGTAGTCATCGAGCCTCACGGACCTTGGGTTTGGTTGGAACAGTTTTGTTGGTCGCGCAAGAGAGCGGAGTTCGCGCCTTAATCCTGAGAGAATTTCGACAGCGCGTCTTCCCGTCAGTTGACTCCCATGCGGTTTTTGGGGACCGGATTTCAGGACAATGACACCTCCCAATAGTGAATCTCGAGGCGGGGTCGATACGAAAGAACTTCGCGGCCTCCCTCCCTCCCTCACTCTTTCTGACTGGGAACATTTCTGCCACCTCATGGTGACCGCTCTTTGGGCATACCTTCGGCGCTTGAAGGGGACGCTTTAAGGGGACAGAATGAATAGGGGAGGTAAATAGACGTTGGGCCGTTCTGCCCTAGGGGTGTAGTGTGATGTCTCTTCAGACACCTGGCATGCGGCGTGCAGCCAGCATCTCAATACCTTTTTCATCTTACGAGTAGCGTCGACAGCTGGGTCCTATCTCAAAGATACTAGTACATCCCAATCGCGCTCCTCCAAAAACCTATTCTTCCATCTCTAAACTACTCTGTCTCAAGCTCTGCATACCCGCCCCCTCCCTGTTCCCTCCCCACCCCTTCCTCCCACTCCCTTGCCCATACCAAACCAAAAGATTCGGGTAAACCCCCAAGCAAAACACCCAAACACTGCCAATACTCCCCAAAAACATCCGGAAAAACACTTTGCTGACCATCGGCATCGGCGAGAGGGCCAACAGTAGCACGGAGAGTAGCGCTCCCACGAGGGCGTAGGTGAGCGATACCAAGGTCGCTGTACACCATTTGGATGTCTTCACTTTGTTGGTGCTGTGCGATACCGTTTCGTGGAAGAGGAGGGTGTAGGCCTCCGATGTCGATAAGGACTCGATGTAGGCTTTTTGGATATACCCCAGGAAATCGTTCGCGATCGACATCGAGATTAGGGCGTTTGCTATAATCAGCGGGTTTAACTACACAAATCACACATCACAACACCAGTCAATTCTACGTTGAAGTATCGTCGTCGGTGATATGAATGAACGCACCTGGATATTAAGCACCGGAAGCGATGCAAACACAGTGATGACGGTCGCGAGCATGATGGGTACGGAGAGGAAGGTGCTGCGGGCGTTGGCGAAGAGGGACAGGTTGACGAGGACCGCTCCGCCTGGAATGCAATCGTATCATGTAAGTGGTCATGTGGGAACAGAGGGGGTGTGAGGAGGACGTACCGATGAAGAGGAGGAGGCCGGATGCTGCTTCGGCTGTTAGTGCCTCACTGTAACACGAGAGTAGGAGGGGGGATTTAGTGTGGCGGTTCGGGAAATCCCGAAGCTGTGATATATGCGAGACTTACAACACCCTCGCAACGATATCCACCCTTCCAAACGTCTACAAGAAATCCACGTTAGCGTAGTATCACCTTTCAAAGCATTAAACACCCTCAAATAACTCACCGCAGCCTCAACCCCCGCCGAATTCAAAACCCCCCTAACCCCCACAACTGCAGGCGTATACTCATAAACTGTTTTCCTATATTTATAATCCACAAACATCCTCGATGCGACCACCTGTCCCTCGTCATCGACCTTGATGTTCGCGCGGTGGCATATCCCGCCGTACGTCGTATCATTCAAAAACAGCGCCAACCACTCCCCGGCTTTCTCTGGAGGTATGATATCTGCCGCCGGGGGTATTTCCGATTTGTGAGGGCTTGCTGCTGTTAGCCAGAGTTTGAAATCTGCGAGCCAGAGGTGGGAGCCAGGGTCGACGTAAGGGAGGGTTTGGAGGGCTTGGTGGAGGGAGAGAAGCGAGTGTTGAGTTGGGGCAGACAGTTGGTTGGGGGTTGTGAAGACTATTGTGAAGGTTTCTGATGAGGGGTATTCCTATGATTGAAATGATTTGATAGGTTAGTCCGAGTGGGATGCAACTGAGTTGGAAATACTGCCGTACCTGCATGTTCTGCGCCAGATATCCTGCCACAGCACCCTTGGAGTTGACGAAATCGAGCACAAACATGTCTCGCTGGATATACGCCATACCGAGAGGTGCAAGGAGCGCAAAGGCGGCGAATGTACCTATCTGAAAGGTATGCAAAACAGTGAGAAAAGCAATCGTTACCTATGAGACATGTTTGCTTCGAGTATGACACGGTATTCATAGATATGCCCTACCGTAAGCCGCTTCCCCAACGACGTCCCAATTAACGCATCGTAGAAATTGCCTAACTTCCGATCCAGCCACGTCAAACTGGCCTCTGTCCCAGCATGTGCATGCCCATGTCGTGCGGTGTTGTTAGGTAAGAAAGAGCAAAACAAATCATTCCGCCCTTCCCGTATCCTCTGTTCGTCGAGGACGAGGGCCGAGCTGACGGAGGTGAGCATGAGGAACATGTTGAGCGCTATTGCCAGCGCGCACTGCATGAAACGAGAAGCTCGGTTGTTAATGTAGATGGGAATGAGGGGGGAAGCGGAGTTCTTACCATGATGCACATGGATGTGATGAGCCGCATGGGCAGGATGCAGCAGAGGAAGAGCCCCAGTGTCATTTCGATCGTTGCGGTGAAGAGTGCGTACCCGACGCTGTGCATTGTTGCTGCCATCCTATCCGCTGCCGGTAGCTGCAAATCGGGCAAAACCAATCAGCAATCATGCTACGCTGAGACAAGAAAAACTCAAATCCCCGCTCGAATACTTCGACGATACACACCTCCCGACTCCTGTCCGCAAACCCCCTTTTCAACAAAAACACGTTATCCAGCCCAACCCCAAACACAAAAAACGGCATAATCTGCAACGTCAACGGATGCACCGGCACTCCAAAAACCGATGCCATGCCCACGCCGCCCGCCATAGCCACACATGAATTCGCCAAGGCAAACAACGCCAGCCCGGCTCGCGATCGCACACGGTCAAAGTGAAAATCACCGAGGGCTAGCGAGGTGTAGGCGAACATGATGATGAACCCGCCGAGGAAGAGGAAGGCGGTCTCGGCGACCGTTTGCGAGAGCTCGTCGGTTATGCTGTTGGTCGTGATGTACGTCAACTGAAAACCAGGCCGACCGTACGTCTCGTCGGAGCCACGCTCATTCGCCTCTGTGACGATTCGCACAAACTCCCGTTCAAATGCCCGGGTCAAGCGGTCTGCGTTGGCATCGTCGACGGCGGTGAAGAACGGGATGCTGAGTTTGAGAGAGGTGCCGCGTGAAACGAGGCGTGGGCTGTGGGTTGTCCATTCGAGGTCGCCGATGGTGCTCCCGGAGGCGGCGGAGGAGGATTTGCAGTAGGAGGTGTGTTGGAATGAAAGGGTGCGGTGGATGTGCTGGTCGGTAAGCAGGTCATGGCGGGTGGCCCAGACGTCTTGCACGGGGCTGCAATGCACCCGAAGGGGATGTGGGACCGGCATACGCGAGTAGAAGGAATGATGTCGAAATGTGTCAATCGAACACGCTACGTAAACCACTCCGCTCACAGCAAGCGAAACAAACCTCTGAATAAAGCATCCCACCTCCCCTCCGCTCGTCAACACTTTGACACAGATATCATCCAACCCCTTCATTCCCGTCCCCCCACCCGCGTTCACCTTGATCCCCATGATCGTTTCCTGCAAATCAAAGAGCGCAAGAAGAAACTTGTGTTGGATCACGGACGTGCCGGGGACGGTTGGTCGGAGGATCAGGCTGACGCCGCCACCTCTATAAGGAGATATGAATCAACTTCGGAAACAACGATGGATAGCGCCGTTGGCAGGCATATTTGGACAGCCAGACTTACTTTCCAAAAGACGCCTCAACCTTCTGCTGCTCCATCTGTACCGCGCTGCCCGCCGCCGAAAGCAATTTGACCGGATCGCTTTCCCA
This sequence comes from Fimicolochytrium jonesii, assembly GCF_025526975.1. NCBI lineage: Eukaryota > Fungi > Chytridiomycota > Chytridiomycetes > Spizellomycetales > Powellomycetaceae > Fimicolochytrium > Fimicolochytrium jonesii. Next base: position 29,297 of record NW_026515699.1, read on the forward strand.
ATGGACCTGAAAGAGCCCCAGGCACGGAACCAAACTGCAGAGCAAGGCGATGGTGATGCATCGTTTTGGATTCGTTGAGACGTTATGGGCTAGAGCGTCGGCGCCGCTGTCGACATGCCGGCGGATGGCGGTGTGCAGGTTGACGAGGTACTGGCCCATTTTTCTGTCGATGCTGACGCAATGAAGGCCAACTGTCTTCTGGGTGGGATAGCAGCTGGGTTAAGTAACATCCATCGAGTCCATCAATCACGTAGTAGGGCGGCGGGCTGAGAAGGAAACCCCACATCCCATGCGATGCGAAATTTAACTCTATTTCCGTGAAGGACGATCCCTCCTCTTCATACCTACCCGACTCAATACCAAGGCATTCATTCAACACAGCCTGGGCTGAGCACATCGATCCGCTTAAAAGCAGAGGAGTGAGACTAATCCCCGCACCTGCCCCAAATCGTTATCCTATGATCTATACATCGATCTAGTCCTATTCGCAACTTCCACTCGCAATCCCCCACATCTCCATCATGAAAACCTTCTACCTATGCATCGCCGTCGCCCTCCTCAGCGCCAGCACAGCCGTCGCTCAGCCGCGCCACCGCGGGGCGCCCCAGCCCATCCGGAACATGTTGCGCCCAGACATGCGGGTCCTGCCCGTCAACACCGACAAAGACGCCCCCCCGCAAGATGATAAGACGGGAAGCGTTAAGCGCCGTGACGGCAGCGGCCTTCTCCCGGATACCTCGGCGTTGCCGGGTGGGAAGGGCTGGACGAGCCTTGTGAGGCATGAGTGTGGTGGGGGGTTTGAGTTTGCGCCGAATCTACCGGTAGGGATCGGCTGCTCGTGTGATTTGGGGGTTCGCATACGCAATGGACCTGATGTGTGGATGACCCGTGTCTTTCACATGCGCAGATCGGGTTCAATATTGATGTGCCATCTATCGAACGGGGTTTGAGCGCTGCTGTGAAACGAGCCAAGAAGCGTGCAAAGTGCCGATGCCCAACTCGTAGGTCGCATTTAATTCTTTCGCTGATGTATCAATGCTAACCACCGATGCACCCACCCCTCATCTTGGTCAAAGTGTCCGACGACGACTATGTGAGTCCCCTCCACACGCCTGATGCTCAAGTTACCCTCAACGTGATCTGAACGTTATACGAATATATATCACAGGACCTCCTCTTCGACCCAATGACAGCCTGGCTAAACGCCGTCGGCAACACCACCGAGCCCACCACCCAATGCCCCGGCCAGTTCCCCGTCAACCTCCTCGACTTCGCCAAGGCCTACGACTTTATCAACTGGCCCAGTAAGTTCTTTCCTTTCCCCCGTCCCACCGTCCCACCCCAACACATAACCCACCTATGTTGCTAGCAACCTGCACGCTCGCGGGCTGGCGCTCCACGTCCAAATGCACGCTCCAACAGACCTTCCCAGCCATGTCGGTCTCCATCGGCGCCGCATTCTGGAAATGCCCCAACAGCCCGCTCCCCGGGTTCGCGCTCAACTGCCTGGGCGAGAACTGCAAGACGATCCTGCAGCCGTGCTCCAAGGACGCGGATTGCGCGGGGGGCAGCGTGGCGTGCGCCCTGTTTCCGTCGTCGACGGATCTCGCGGCGGTGCTGAAGGAGCAGGCGGGGTTCCTGAGTGATGTGTTGAAGGGGATGAGTCTTTACGAGGATGGCGAGGTGAGACCTTGCATTGCAACCCGAGTCACGACAATGTGATTTCGGGCGCGCAGGGTGTTGGAATGCTGACGGTTGTTTATGGACTGCGGTTTAGGCCCCCGGATGCTTCAACGACCCCGCCGACACGACCATCACCAACAACCTCGTGACCAACATCCTCACCTACGTCCGGTCCTGGTTCCCCAACACAGGCGTCACCGACGTGTTTGGGCTCTGCGGCTTCGGCAGCTTCAAGAAATCCAACCCCGGTTACGGCCACACGACATCGTTGTTCCCGGTGGGAACGGCGCCGCCGACGTGTTTTGATAGCGTGATGAATATGCAGGTTACCGGGAAGGGGTTGGTTGCGTGGGACGGAGCGATTGGGGGCGGGAAGAATGCGGTGGATGCGGGACAGACCGTTTTGGAGCCGACTTTGAGAGGTACGAGTTTTGACATCACATGTCCTTGCTATTCATCTCGGGGGTGGTGGTGGTGGGTTCAATCCAGCTTGGGGGGTCACCCTCGCAAACGATCTAATCCGTCGTTTGCGTTTCGACATCTCCCACCCCGATCCACAGGCGTCCTCGACCGCCCGCAAACCACCCTAACCCCGCCCAAAGCCCGTCTCGCGCAAGCCACCTGCACGGGCGAATTCCTCTTCCTCGACGGGCTCATCCGGGTCCGTTTCAACCCCACGGGCCTGCCCGCGCTGCTCAGCTACGTCCAACAGCTCGCGAAAACACAGCAAGAGTGCCGCATCGGGAAGAGTCTGACCGCGGATCAGTTCAGCGTGCGGTGGGGGATGTACTCGCTCGATCCGTGGTTGTTTGCGGCGGATGCGGGGAATCCCGGGACGTTCAAACTGGTAGGGCGCCCCCCCCTCGACCACCCCTTTCGATCATACGCTTACGATTTCCTAACCAACCCCTGGATGTCCTTTCCCCCCATCAGGGCGCGGCTCTGCCCGGCGGTGCGTTGGATTGGATGACCGATTTCAAAAACGGGATAGGTACGTTTTTTCTTGCTACCCCCAACTCTCGCTTTGCACAGCACATCCCCCCGACAGCGCACAACCACCTTCCCCTCCTCACCACATCTCCCCGCACGTGTCACTCAGCCCCAACAACCCTCGCCCTCCCCTCGACCTGCTCCTTCACCACCTGGCTGCTAACCGGCACCTGCAACATCGAATACACCGGCCTCGCCGAGCTGCTTCAGCTGGACGTCAAGGTGCAAGGCAACGCGCAGAAATGCTCGGGGGCCATCTGGCCGTCGTTGAACCTCGATTGTGTGGGGGCCGACTGCCAGTACTTGATGACGGCCAAGCCGTGCGCGACGGTATGGGCTCGGATCGCTGCTGGTCTTTTTCATATGTGTGGGGACATTTGGAACTCACGGACGTCTATGTATGTAGGGCTCGGACTGCGGGGCCAGCGCGCTGTGCACTCGGGTTCCTGAAGGCATATTGCCCAACGACAAGGACATCACGATGCCCGATCTTCTCGGGATGAGTCTGTTCACCAACAACGCGAGCGCCAACATCTGCAACGTGTTCGACCGGAAGTTCAAGGACGGCTCGGCGTGCGGGGCTGCGAGCGTCGTGGACCAGGATTACGACGTGTTGGCGCAGTTTGTTTTCGGGGGGGTGCCGAATGTGAGTTTTGAACGTCCCGAACCGACGACGCTCTAGCGCTTTTGATAAGGGGGGCGGATGGGGGGGAAACGATTGCTAAACCGCGGGGGGCGGGCCGCCCCTCTTTTTCGCGATCCGCAGGAAAACCCCAAGAATGGAAGGAAATACTGCCTTCCCAACACCGACTTTATCCACGGCGGCCGTATCACCGCTTGGGCCAAGAAACAAGCCGTCGTCAGCACCGACAATGTGGTGACGATCCCCAGTCTAGGCGCGCTGACCAGCTACGTTGACCCGGATCCGTCCTCCTCCTCGGGGACGGCCTCGTCCTCCCCGAAACAAACCTCCTCGGGATCTTCCTCGTCCTCGGAAACCTCCTCCTCTCTCCTCCCCCTCGGCAGCGTCTGCCTGCAATCCTCGTCGTGCGCCAGCAGCAACTGCATCGGCAGCGTGTGCGTGCAGCCCAACCTCAAGCCCGCCGACGCCGATTGCAACAAGGACAAAGAATGCGCCAGCGGCGTGTGCGCCTCGTCCGTCTGCGCCTCGTTCTTCTCCGTCGCGGCCGGCGGGCAGTGCACGATCCACGCGCAGTGCGAGAGCGGGAACTGCGTTGACCGGTTCTGCGCGGCGAGGGGGAAGGTGGGGTTGAACGCGGGGTGTGCGGCGGATGGGGAGTGTGCGAGTGGGAGTTGTTATGCGGGGGCGTGTGTGGTGCCGGGGAAGAAGGGCGCGGTTGGGGGGAGTTGCAAGGCTGCGGAGGAGTGTGAGAGTGCGACGTGTGAGCAGGGGAAGTGTGCGTTGAAGGTCGCGGCGAGTGGGAAGGCGTCGTTGGTTGCTGTGCTTGTGCAGGTCAAGACTGGTGAGTTTACTCCATCACTGAATGCAAATGTCGAATATCCGGTTGATGTACATGTACTCGAAGCGGAAGCCCACTCACCCATTGTTGTATTGTATTTCCCTCGCTTTCTTACGCACAGGCTTCACAGCAAACACAACTGCAACCATCCGAACCCCCGGCAACCTCGCCCTAACGCTCGTCCCCGGCGACAACGCCCAAGTCAACGTCACCGTGTCCCCGGACCCGCCCAGCGGGGTCACTGCCCTCGCCAAGGGTCTCAACACGTACTATCACTTTGACACGGACTCAGCGTCGTTTGTCGCAACCTTGGTCGTGTCGTACACCGATGAAAGTAGGTTTGCCTTCATAGTCAGACAGCAGGTCAGACTGACGCTGACGATGTAGTCTCACCCAATTCTTCCCTTTTCATTGGCACCAGTGCTAGCCACCCTCGGCGTGACGCCCGAGAAGCTCAAGTGGGCGCGGGCGTCCTCCTCGGGCGGGGCCTGGCAGGAGGTAGAGACGAAGGTGGACACGAGCAACAAGAAGGTGATTGCGTCGACGAGCACGTTCTCGACATGGACGATTGGGGCGTCGTCGTCGGCGGCGGTGATGCGGGGGGTGCACGGTTGGGGGTGGTGCTGGTGGGCGTGTTGGTGGGGATTGTTGGGCCGAGCTTTGTTTAGGGTGTGGTGTGAGGGGGGTGAATTGTAACACTCAGTGGTGTGGCGGGGAATGGAATAGTGTCGTTTTTTTGCGTTGACAATGCCGTCGTGCAAGAACAAGAAAGGGAGGTTTGCGAAAGTCATATTCCCATTGCTATGCATTGATGATGTGAAGTCGGGCTGTTTCCCAACTAGGTTGCCCTGCCCCCAAGAGTCTTCCTACTAGTGTCCCACGGTGTGCTTGCTTTCCTGCGTGTTTGAGATATGGGAGCGGGAACAAGCGGAGAAGGGCGGTTTGACAGTTTGACGTGGATGAGTCACCAAACGCGTGAATTCGACAGGCTCCTCCAACGTCAATTCGAAGTTTGGGGTCCAGCACTTGTGGGCAAGCAAGCTCCCCCCAGTCCCTCCCAACCACTCAACAGCCATCGCATCGCATTATACCCCCCCAATTGCGATGTTTATAAAGCCGCCCGCCCTTCTCCTTTCGCCGCTCCTCAACCAAGTCACCACCACCACCCGCTTATCCCCGACGAGGAATCAAAAATCCCAAAAATGGACATCGCACCCCGTCAAATCCGACGCCCCAGACCGGCTGCTGCCCCGGCAACCACCACCACCTCCACCAGCACACCCCCATCGCCACCCAACCCGATGCGCATTGCGATCGCGCACAAGCAAACCCCCGTGGAAAAGATCCGCAAACGCTACCCCGGCGGGTGCACGATTGTCGATGTGACGTCCAAGGCGGAGATGCCGTGGCGGAAACTATCGCCGTTCTGGCCGCATGGGGGGTTTGAGGTGCCCACTGAGAAGGGGAGGGTGGGTGAGAGTGTTGAGGGTGTCTGGTGAGTTGTATTCGTAGTAGTCAAATCACACACTCTCCCATTTTTTTTCCTTCCGCAAACTGACTCTCACCCCCATCCCATCCCATCCCAACGCACGCTACGTGTACTGTAGGCAAGGCCTCAAAGTATTCACCAACGAAGGCCCCGACACCTCCCGCCTCCACATCACCGACCTCACCAACCTCAAACGCGGCCGTTCCGCACGCCGTGGAGACGTCCTCGGGCACGCTCTCACCTTCGCTCCCCCTGCCTCCGAGAGTCCACCCCTCATGGACTACGTCACAGCGCGAAAACGTGTATACCTCCCCCTGTACGCACAACAACTAGCGCGTGTGGATGAGGAAGTGGAGGAGTTGAGGCGGCTGAGTATGGAAGGGACGCTGGTGTTGTTGGATTTCGGGACGAATGGGACGGTGGAGGATTTGAGCAAGCCGTTGAGTCATGCTGCTTTGGTGGGTGCGGGGGTGTTGCGGACCGATTTTTGGTTCATATAAGACAGACTCATTCTTGTCACCTTCTTTCGATATTCAGATCAAAGCGTTCTTGGAGGATAGGTATCCCGCGTGCGAGTGAATGAAGGATTGCAGGAGAGTTAGTCACATGAAGTGGGCTGGACACAGTAGATACTGTAGTTCTCCCTCCCCCCAGACAGTGTATGTACAGTAGGCATTTCGAGCGTGCTCCACGACCTCCTATTAGACTCGCCTCCATCAGGGAATCATGTGTCCTCGAGAGTGGGAATGGTGGGATAGAGCACGTGATGAAGCGTGACGGGAGCGAAGAAGTAGTCAGACTGCAGTGGGCGCACGCGGGAGATGCATTACGGACCACGGTAGTCATTGCAGCCCCCCCGCCCCCCCCCCGTGCTCGCTACAGTATGGCAGCCCGCCAGCGCAACCCACCAACAACAACAAAGACGGCGGCGAGAGAGACAAGACACACACACAGCCAACACAACTCACAGCATGCTCCACTCCCACTCCCACTCCCACTCCCACCACAACCCACTACTGCTCCCTCCACAACAACAACCACCACCACCGCACTCCCCCTCTCCTCCTCCCCCTGCTCCTTCCAACCCCGATAAAGAACAAGCAGCAGCAACGAAAATACAAGCCGCTTTCCGCTCCCACCGCACAAACAAAGCACTCGCCTCCCTCGCCGCATCCCCCTCCCAACTCTGGTCAACCGCCCTGCAAAACGCCCGCATCGCCCTCTTGCACGAACACAACGCTACTTGGACCGCCGCCCAAACCCTCCCTTCAGCCCCAAACTCACCAACAACAACAACAACGCGAGCCATATGGAAACGCGGTGCACTCCTCACATCCATCCTCGGCAAGGGCTCAGCTGGAATATCCAGTGACAAGTCACTTACCTTACTCACCGAGCACTGGTTGGAGAGTTCAGATGGCTTGCATCGGTATGGGAGTAACTTGAAGCCGTACCATGAGTTGTGGGTGCAAAGCGGGACCCCACAGCCGTTTTTCTATTGGTTGGATCATGGGGACGGCCGTGACGTGGATTTGGAACGCGAAGGGAGGAGTAGGGAGAGGTTGATGAAGGAAAGAGTGAGGTATTTGGATGAGGTCGAGAGGAGGGCTTATGAGGTAACGTGTGGTGGACGACCGACCGCGACGACACCCTTTTCATTTTCTCTTCGCGACTTTTGAATCAATGTTACTATAGGTGACAGTAAACGACGGTCTACTCATCTACAAAGAAAGCGGCGACCCCGTCCACACCCTCCCTCCCACCACCACCTCCTCCTCCTCGGGCGATATCCTCCCGGACTCGGACCCCAACGACACGGAAGAAGAGCGCCTGCGCAAAAAACGCCTCCGCAACGCCTACAAACACATCTACATCCTCTCCCCGACGTCCCAACTCTACATCGCCCGCAAACAAAAGGGCCAGTTCCACCATTCCTCGTTTTTGAACGGGGGCACCGTGTGTGCCGCGGGCGGCATCGTTGTTGACAGGGGCAGGTTGAGGAAGATCAATACAAAGAGCGGACATTATCGCCCCGGGAAGATTAACGTGGGTGAGGTCGTGGGCGTCTTGACCGGGTGGGGGGTCAACATGGAGGGCGTTGTTGTCAGTAATCCGTTTGATCAGGAGGGGGATGGTGATAATGGCCATGGCCATGATAGTCCGTCTGTTGCCGGTGTGAGTCCGACGAGGGAGGAGGGGGACGGGATTGAGGGGCTTTGTATATAGGTTGTGGGCGCATAATTCTACTCCTGACGCAATAGACAGACAGCTAGACATTGCCCGCAAACAAAAGGGCCAGTTCCACCATTCCTCGTTTTTGAACGGGGGCACCGTGTGTGCCGCGGGCGGCATCGTTGTTGACAACGGCAGGTTGAGGAAGATCAATACAAAGAGGGGACATTATCGTCCCGGGAAGATCAATGTCGGCGAGGTCGTGGGCGTCTTGACGGGCTGGGGGGTCAACATGGAAGGCGTTGTTGTCAGTAATCCCTTTGATGAGGAGGGGGATGGTGATAATCGCCATGGCCATGATAGTCCGTCTGTTGCCGGTGTGAGTCCGACGAGGGAGGAGGGGGACAGGATTGACGGGCTTTCTATATAGGTTGTGGGCGCATGATTCTACCCCCGACGCAATTAGACAGACAGCTAGACATCGCCCGCAAACAAAAGGGCCAGTTCCACCATTCCTCGTTTTTGAACGGGGGCACCGCGTGTGCCGCGGGCGGCATCGTTGTTGACAACGGCAGGTTGAGGAAGATCAATACAAAGAGCGGACATTATCGCCTGGGAAAGATGAACGTTGGCGAGGTCGTGGGCGTCTTGACCGGGTGGGGGGTCAGCATGGAGGGCGTTGTTGTCAGTAATCCGTTTGATTAGGAGGGGGATGGTGATGATGGCCATGGCCATGATAGTCCGTCTGTTGCGGGTGTGAGTCCGACGAGGGAGCAGGGGGACGGGATTGAGGGGCTTTGTATATAGGTTGTGGGCGCATAATTCTTTTCCCGACGCAATTAGACAGACAGCTAGACATCGCCCGCAAACAAAAGGGCCAGTTCCACCATTCCTCGTTCTTGAACGGGGGCATCGTTGTTGACAAGGGCAGGTTGAGGAAGATCAATACAAAGAGCGGACATTATCGCCCGGGAAAGATCAATGTCGGCGAGGTTGACCGGGTGGGGGGTCAACATGGAGGGCGTTGTTGTCAGTAATCCGTTTGATCAGGAGGGGGATGGTGATGATGGGCATGGCCATGATAGTCCGTCTATTGCCGGTGTGAGTCCGACAAGGGAGGAGGGGGACGGGATTGAGGGGCTTTGTATATAGGTTGTCGCACATAATTCTACTCCCGATGCAATAGACAGACAGCTAGACAGCCGCCTTTGTCAGAAACAGTTCCCCGCTTACTCGTAGGAGCCACTCTGCTCTGTTGGTAGCGTATGTGTCCCCTCCTGCGACGATGACAAGACCGGGGGTGGACGGGAGGTGTCCGTCCTAACGAGTCGGCGGGTGGGTTAGGCGTTGGAGATATGACGTGATCATGTCCTGCCGGTCGACTTAGGGAGTGGTATAGTTCCCGCTGCTCTGGTCCAGCTCGCCGGGAACGAGGGGGGCCTTTTTTCAGCGATTCCGCGGATGTTCGGCGACCTACCCTCCTGTGCACCCTCCTGTGCTTGCCCGCCCCCACCCAGCCCCTTCCGAATCGTCGTCGGCGTCGGCGCACCCCTCCCCGACGCGGTCTCACGACTCTCACCCGTGAGCTTCTCTACAGCAGCCCCCACGGCCCCGCACGCCAACACCCTCCCGATATCCAAAACCGCCCATCTCCGCACCCCGTACGGCATCCACGCCCGGCCTGACATTCACGGCGAGAACAGCGACGTATGCGACCGCACATGTGTCCACCATCTCGCGGCGGTCGCTTCCCTTTTTTCCGGACGCGCGGGATCTGCCTCGTGATCAGCGCAACCCGCAAGAATCATTTCAAACGCGTATGTGGCCAGGGTTGCGAGTACGGTCACCGTCCCCTGGGTATCGCCAGTGGGAGTGGGTATCCACACCGGCCACCGCGACACATGCCTCGTGGTGGATCCGAGGGGTGTGGATGGTCCGCCCCACCAGTTTCGTGAACACCGACCACGGCCATACGCGACGATGTAGAACACGACGGAGGAGCGACCACCCCCGGCCGTGACATTTCCACCCTTGTACAGTACGTGCGATGAGGCACGCGAGACCGGTGGGTTGGCCCAGCGTGTGTGTGTGTGGGACGGTTCGCTGCGCGTGTGTTCGGGTCGGGTCGCGCAACGGGGGATCGCGGCGATCACCACCAAGGCATGCACGGACGCGGGGAGCGGGAGGGAGGGATACGGTTCCCCCCCGAACATTTGACCCCGGGCGGCCGCGGCGTTCCCGAGCGCGGCGTACCTCCGACACCCGGGGCTCGCACGCTTTGGGCAGATCGACACGTCGGCCAGCACCCCTTTCGCGCTCGTTTACGATGTTGCGGCGCCGGAGGGGGTGCCGTTGGGGACGACGATGCATGCGGTGAGGATGGGTTGTCGGGGGGCCTGGCCTGTGCATGTGTCGCTTGGAGCTAGCGGAGACGTATCCGATCCTCCCCGTCAGCGTCCCGGTGAAGGGCGCATTCGCCGCCTCCCACGCCGAGGGTGGCCATCACGCACTTCGACGCGGTTGTTGTTTGTAAGGTCGCTTTTGGCGGTCGTGCGGGAGTCCGTGGCCGCGTACCGGATGGAGGCGGTGTCCGTGCAGGATGTGGAGGAGAGGGGGGCGATGGAGAGGCCGCGGAGGGTGGCGGGAGAGGCGCAGGAGGTTGTTATGAGGAGGAGGCTGTGGGGCTGGAGGGATATGGTTGGCGATGTGGATGTGGGACGTGGACGTGGGTTTGGGTGTCGAAGATGAGGGCGATGATGTACAGCAGAAGATGAAGGGCTTGAGAAAGTCGGCGACGCGGCACACGAGGGCTGGTACCCGTTCGGGTTCTTGAGCCACCACCACACATCATTATTGCCCTGCGTCGGTGCGGCGGCGGTGGCGGCGGCGGACGGGGACGGCGAGGTGTCCACGCCCGCGTTGGGGTCCCCCCACCATGCCCTCCGGCTCCTCGGCCACGGTCTGTTCTCTACAGCGATTGCCATGTGGCGGTCGGCAGCGTTGCGGGGTAGACGGCGGTTGCTGTCCCGCACAAGTCCCATCGATTCGTGTAGGAGTCCCATGTTGCATTGGGGGCCGTGGACGTGGGAGCGCACGTTTCCCCACCCGTCGGCGGAGAAGGAACGCGCATGTCTGCCGGAGCTGGGTCAGCGTTCCTGAACACAACACTGATTGGCCCGTCGAACACATTACAGACGTTTGCTGCCTGTGCAGTTCACCGCGAAATCTCTTCCCCCCCCCCCCCCCCCCCCCCCTCCCCCCGCAGAAGCGGGAGTTCTAGGAACGTTTGGGTAAAATGGGTTCCATTCGTTGGCTTTGCTGGTGTATGCTTCCGGGCCTGCGATATCCTTTAATATCGCACGACTCCCAGCCACGCTCCGTCTTCACCACCACCATCCGTTTCGCCTATGTACGGCTGACCAAAGCCTCTCGACGGTCCTGCCATCGAATCTATGTTTCCGCCCCCCACTACGTTAGCCACATTGCATGGGCATTGACGGGTTTGGTTGCGAAAACCTGAGCAGATGCGGCAAGCGGTGGGGCTGGCTGTTTCTTGAAGCTGAGGTTCATACGCAAGGACCAGTGCAGACCTCCTTAGCACTGGCGTGTCCAATGTACTCGTCATGCGTGTCCTATATCGGGCAGCGTTGTCGGTGTCACGGCTGTGGGTGGTAAGCCATGATGGGGAGGATCCACGGTGGCCGAGGGTTTGGGGCGGCCACACCATGTTCTTCCAGCACGGAGAGGGGTAGCATCGCCACGCTAGATGTACTGGAAGACAACGCCGATGGTGATTTGGAAGTCGAGGAAATCATCCCGCCACTACGGAACATAAGCGCCTATGGGCGACACGGGAGTGGATTAAGACCATTTTACAAGGAGCTCCCACATGCGCCGCTTTCATAATTCAAAAGCGTGCTTCAACGTGGAATGTTGCCGATGAAGATCCGGAAACTTCACGGCTTCTGATGGCGGTGCGTTTGCTGCGCTTGGCGCACTGACAGTCGTGATGGTCAAGTCTGCATTGGTTTCGTGAAGCACTCATTCGGAAGCACTCATAAAGGACACAGCTGCGCAAAGTTCCAAAGTTGCCGTGCATTCGACTTGCGGCCTAACATTTATGTGACCAGGAGTTGATGCTGATTGATCCCCAAGGGTGGGCACCGATGTTGCAAGCTGTTCGGTTGTTACTTTGAGAGCCACTTCGACGATTTGGGACGTGGCCGGACATACACATAACCCCACTGTTCCATACCCCGTCAGTCCGTCCCTCCGCATAGAATGACCGGCACAAAGAAAGGTGCACGGCGCCGCAAACGAGCAGCCGCAGCTCGCTCAAGGCGCTCCAACACCCACACCCGGCGCGAGCATTACGACGACGATGACGACGACACCCTCTACAACGACACAACCACAACCGAGCAACACAGGCGAGGAAATGCTTGGACGAAGGGAATAGGGGTGGTTGGGGAGGAGGGCGCTGCGGGGCGACACGCATTACGGTTGAACCCGGCACAGAAGGCCCGAGAAATCACCGCGGCATTACGGACGGGCGATCTAACAACTCTCCGCCAACTAGCCCTTTCCCAAGGCGGATTCTTGAACGACCAATTACGGCGGAAGGCATGGCCGGCGCTACTCACTGCCGTCGACGGGACGAATAGCGACACACCATCACGATCCCCACCGCGCGACGCCCCCCAAGTCGCCCTAGACGTCATCCGCTCCCTCACCCATCTCATCCCCCCTCACTTCTCAACCACCCACCAAATCCAGATGCGCGCGCACCTCTCCCATACCATCCTCTCCGTCCTTGCGCAGTACCCCTACCTGCACTATTACCAAGGCTACCACGACGTTGCGTCCACGATCCTGCTCACCCTCGGGCCAACACCCAAAACGATCCGCTGCCTCGAAACAATCTCACTCTTTCACTTGCGCGATTTCATGGCGCCCACATTACAGCCCGCCCTGCAGCATCTCTCCCTCCTCCTCCCGCTCCTGCGTTGATCCGCGCCGGACGTCCATGCGTTCTTGGCACAGGATGTGGAGGGCTTCACTCCCTGGTTCTGTCTTTCCTGGGTCCTCACCTGGTTCACCCACGACCTCGCAGACTCCTCACATACCATTGCACCGCGCCTCCTCAACTTCTTCCTCGCCTCCAACCTGCTCATGCCGCTCTATCTCGTCGCGGCAACCGTCATCTCCCGCCGCGCGGACCTGTTTGCTCTTCCTGATCCCGATTACGCGATCGTGCATCATTTCTTGTCTAGTTGCGCGCGCTTCAGCAACCTAGACCATGTCGAAGAGCTGATTCACGCGGCAGGAGAGATGTGCGCGCGCTTCCCGCCCCCGACGCTGCAGGGGGATGTCGCTGCGGTACGGTTACCCCCGACGTCGTGTGTGGAGCGCTGGGATGTCGATGTAGTTCCCTTTTGGGAGCCCACAACAACAACAACAAAACGCAAACCCCGCCACCTAACCCCCGGCGAATGCATGGCCCAGCTAACCGCCTATACCACCGCTCACCAGCATAATCTTTCCACCCAAGCGAGCAGTAAACACACGTTGGGGAAGGTCTTGCGACATGTGACACTTGATGGCGCGCGGCAGATGGCGATTGTGGCGGCGATGGCGGGCGCGACGGCTGTGTGCTGGTGGGTGGTAGAGAATGGAGGGGTGGGTTATGCCGTCGGGTGAATTGGGACTCGGAGGATGGTGCCGGAGGATGTCGAGAGCACTGAGGAGGGGGGTTAAACTGATGGTATTGATGCTTCCATTCGGCGTGAACAGAGTTTAGGCACTTTCAACGCCTTCCCTCCTTTCCGCCGGCGTCAACCCCCACGCGATTCATGCCCCAATCACACCTTATCGCGGTGCATTGAAACCAAAAAAAGTTCGCGTGTATTTACAATTCGCACCAGGCGGCGTCCAAACTGTGAGGGGATCTCGGTCTCGCATCGTGTCCCATGACATTGGACCATCAAAAAACTATCGAGAAACTTCACCACAAAACGCTCCCAACACCACCCTCGCGCCCTCTTTACTCAACGCCTCATTCCCCTCCTTACACCCCGCCCTATGCACACACCCCGGACACCCGTCCTCACATGGACACTCCCTCACAACCACCCACACGCGCCTCAACAGTTCCGGAATATGTCTGAACGCCTTATACACCAACCCGCCACCTGTCGTCGTCGGTGTCCTCATCCCGTCATTAGCGGTAGGAACAGCCGACGACAAGTTGTAGATGATCATCCGGGGCACCTGAACCGCCCCGCGCGCGGATGCTTACAATCCGTCCTGATATCCGTCTGTCCCGTGGTCGGTATCACAACACACGTGGGCAGCAACCCCAACAACGCGTGAGCGGCGGCGTGGACGCTAAACTCGACATTGATCCCCCGTTCCTTCAAAAAAGTGACGGCCGGGTGGGGAACGTCGACCCAGAACCCCGCGCGATGTTTTGTGATGGGCGGGTTTTCAAGCCCGTCGACGGCTTCGAGGATTTGTTTGGTCCGCGGGTTGAGCTTGAAGTAGCCGAAGACGGTGGTTTGCAGGCGGAGGAGGCCGTAGTTTACGATCGTGGGCGGGGGCTGAGTCACTTCATGCGGTGGGGTCTCGGCCTCTGCAGCATCAGCTGCTGGGGTAGATGAGGCTTCCGTAGATGAGGCTTCCGCCTCCGCAACAACCACCACCTCCCGCGTCTCCGAGATCTGGATCGGATCAACGTCCGTGAAATCCCTATTAGCAGTCACATAGTCCACCGTCGTTGGGCGGACTTTGGCCAGTTTCTTGTCCGCGTCGACTTCGAATACGATGTAGGACCGGCCTTGTTGGATGAATACCGAGCCTGTGGGGTAAAACCAATGAGACGCGTTGAATTTGACCAAATTACCAAAGCACACAAGACTTTGGTAATTGAGCAACAACAATTTTAGGGAGACACGCAAAACGCACCTTCGTAAAGCGCGCACGGCACCCTCGACATCTTCACATCCTCGATATCCCGATGCGTCGTCACGTCAATCACGCGATAATGGTCCTCGTCGATGCTGCGGAGGGAGATCTGAAAGCTAACCAAATGTGTCATTACCATCAAAAGCTTCAAAACATGACGAATCGGTCTCGATTAATTGTTTGTGTCGCTCACATCAAGATGAATAGGGTCGGATCAACACGTAACCCCGCTGAGAGTAACTGACGGCACGATCGATCCAGTGCGTGCTTTTCTGGCTGAGATGATTGTCATTGCTCTTCCGTCTCCAGTGACCGCTCAGTGCCCGCAATCCCGTCTTGCTGCTTACTCGTCTTCCACTGTATCGCGTCTATATGCTCCTTCCAATCCCTACTCTCTATCCTCTTGAAGTACTGCGGGTCCAGGGGTCTATTCCACCGGTAGTAATATACCTGTATTTCTTCTCCTTCCTTCTCCTGAGGGGTCTCTGGTGATGATCGCTTTGCTGCTGCTGCTAATGGTACCGGTGGCGATGCTAATGTGACTTTTCCCTCTGCACGGATGTACATATTGGAGTTTGACGAGGGTCCGTGGTAACTCTGAAGCTCGTCCAGTTGCATCAAGATGGATGTATAGTGTTCTGTGAAAGGGATTACCAGTGTTAGCTCTTGGTCTATTCTCCGCCGAGTGATCTCTCGCGACCAAACGCGCACCTTCAGCAAAGTACATCACTTCACCCCGCCTCCGCCGCCTCCGCCTCCTCCCCTCCCCCCGCCTCGACGATGACCGTATACCAGTCGTTTAGGGAATACATATTGTGTCGTTTGAGGATCGCGCCTCGCACATTGGTAACTTTGTCGGCTAACGAGAAGAGGGAGTGATTGGGGAGGCCGGTGAGGAGGGTGCCGTACACAAAAAGCGGATGGAATGCGGTTGGGGAGGGCATTGGGCTCGAGGTTAGCGATCCGGCAGTTTGGGTTCTTCGAGGAACGTGGTTCGTTAAGCTTGCTGATGCAAGTGATGAGAGAATGGGACTTCAATACCGTGGAAGCCTGGGAACAGTTTTGGGTGAAAGGTTCTTGGCGGAGGTGCCGTCAATTTGCTTAGCGGCACGCTGTCAAAAAGCCATTTCGCCAACAAAGCCTGCGGTGAGAAGAACCTTATGTCCGGACGGCTCCCCACGGCTGTTGGGTTGGAGTCAGTTCATCTGCGGTTGCAGGTTCTTGGAAGGAAAAAAAGACGAAAGCGTCCTGGGATTGTACCGCGGTGGGGATGAGTGTGTACGGGAAGTGGAGTTTAAGGAAGAGGTGGTGGTGTCAATGTTGAGTAACGGAGGATGGTTACGCCGTATGGGATGGAAGGGAGTGGGGTGGGACGGGATTGATACGTTGGTGGGAAAGGATGGGAGAACGGTGAATTTTGGGGGCAAGAATGCGACAATGGTTAGGAAGGGGGATGAGGTGAGAATCGAGACCCGGAGGGTGGTGGGTGGGAAAGGAAGGTTGAGGATGTCAAGGCGTAGGACATACGTATTCCCTTCTCATTTCGCAAGTGAACCAAACTCTTTCACTTACATATTTTTTCTATCATCACCCAATTCTGTACATCTGTATCCCACTCGCTCTTTCTTCACAACCAAAAAGGCAGTAATCTCTAATGTGCATGTACAAACGGCTCCCAACTGTATTGGCACATGGGGACATCGTACATTCTTCTATATTGGAATCTCACTTCCGGGCCGTCTCGTAGTTCTCCAGGAACCATTTCATGGTGGCATCCAGTGTTGTATGATTTCGACATTCAGTTTTTACCTGGACGATGGAATCATATCGCCGCCATGCTTTCTCGCAATCCGATTTATGCACCTCGGTATGTAGATTGTCAACGACGCCTCGACATGCATACGCAGGTTAGTAATACGCTTGCTGGTGAACCTTTCCTCAACGCTACGACAGACGATCCACAAAACTCACCTACATGCTCAGAAGAAGAATGGAAAAAGGCGCTACGTGAAGATCCGTATTCGGATTATCTCGATGAAATCTCACAAAGACCTCAACATGAGAAAACCTCAAGAGAACTACGATATACGTTCGAAAATGGACTCGTACGACATGAAGGACGTTTATACGTTCCCGAATCTATTCGCCCAAAGATTTTACGAAAATTCCCTAACCCTAATGGAATTTTGCCAAAGTTAGGGTAAAAAACCTAACTTAGACTAACCCTAACCCTAACCCCAACCCTAAGATGGGAAAAGCGATCCCCGCCGTCTTCGGACAATGTCATCGGAAACCGAAAAAGCGATCCTTCGGACATTCTCATCGGAATCACCCAAAACCGAACGGCTTTCAGGACGTCGGACTTTCAGGACGCGTCGAATTACATAAGTCAATCTAACCAAATCCGGTTGGCTTGCCAATCGACCATCTCCCGACGCGCCTGAATAACTCGCCCACTACCAAAATTCACCGATCATCCTTGCCTCGATCCCAGAATGAAAGGTGAGCCGTTAGATCTTGGACCCAGCCCAGTGAAAGGACGTGGTCCTGCAGCTATTGAACGTGCGCGGGGTATCGGATCGCTTCTTCTCCTTTGGAGGAAGCGTGATGGCGGACATGAACAGCCCTGTAACGCCAACAGGGAGGGTGTGTCCGAGGGTATGGCCCCTGACGGGGAAAAACTGATGTGGTCTCGGCTAACCTGGGTGCCCGGTTTTGCAACCCGGTCCAGGACCCTTGACCAAGGTCTCATACCGGCTGGCGCCGGAGCGCTTTCCCACGTAAGCTCATCGCATCGGATCGCTTCTTGTCTCAGAAAGCGTGATGGCGGACATGAACATCCCTAACTCGCAATGGGGAGGGTGTGTCCGAGGGTATGGCCCCTGACGGGGAAAAACTGATGTGGTCTCGGCTAACCTGGGTGCCCGGTTTTGTAACCCGGTCCAGGACCCTTGACCAAGGTCTCATACCGGCTGGCGATGGCGCTTACCTGCGAGGTTGCAGGATGAGAGTCGGTTTTTATTGTTGAGGAATGGAATGGATGCTAATCATCTCAAACATACTTTTCCTTTGCATTCATACATTGATATTCGTCCCCAACGTATTCATCGCCCATTAAACCGACATACTCTTATCGACGCATCAACCAACCAACCAACCAATTCCTCTGATTCCCCGCCATTCACCTCAATGAACCCTTTACATATGTTTTTGCCACTTGTAAGTGCAACTGTTTTGGTAATAAGCGTGTTCGAATAAACCACTCCTCCATCGATCATAATCGTTGACTTGTCTTGCTCCACTTTTGCTTTTCGGTGATGCCAGCCGTATTGCAGACACCCATACCCTAACAGAGTACGTCTGGAACAGCATCAAAACTCCGACGTTTACCCTCCGAAAATTCCTTGCGTACGCAAAAATTGAGGAGGATGATTCGCCGGAGACTGTCCTGATCCAGCTGAAAGAAATGCTGCAGAATATCGAACTCCGCCATCTTCGTACCACCGATTCCGTGGCTTTGAAAAGAAAAATATTTCACGCTAAAATCATGCTCCTCATAGAGGAGTCAGAAAACGGCAATAATGAGATCTGGAAGGGTTTCTGGGAGGTCCACGAGTCGCGCTTAAGAAAGAAGGGGACAATGACCAGGCAGGCGGACATTTGGGGAAGAATCTGTGCAGGAGGCACAGCAGGAATCGGCCCGAAAGCTGGGGTCCAAACGAGATAAGCGTGCCGGCGGGGACGAGGAGGATGAGGAGGGCTCGGCGGCCAAGCGGCGGAAAACTACTGGCAAGGATTCAGTCGACATACAGTCAACGCCAATCAGCCTCCTGGCCGCCGAAGAGGAATGCGAAAGCAACGACGATGTCAGCGAAGTGGAAGATATCACTGCCACTAGCGAGGGAGTCGCCGGCAATGGTCGCAGCAACGTCTCTTTTGCTTCAACAGACAATAATCTCATCGATAAGGATCTGGAGATCTCATCAGACGAAGATGAGTTTAACCAACAGCACCGAATCCTGTTCACAGAGGCTTATAGCGAGATGGAGCCTAATAACAAATGGATCCTGCGATCCGGCCGCTGCGTCGAAGACGTAATGTACGAGGCTGGCATGAAGTTCAAGTACACCAGGTAAATTGAATCTCGCAATATGTTAGAGCTTCCTTGTAAGTCTTACACCGTGTCGTAGCAACATCCATAGTTTCTGCTATGTCAATACCGACCGAAATATCACGTCGCTATTTACGGACGAAGAGCGAGAAGAGTTAGAAGAAACGAACACGAAATGTGTCCCGCCTTTTACCAAAGGGGGCACCTTCCACAACTTCTACAATAAATTCGCCGCCTGTGGCAACGGGGACGCCTTGCGGGACATGCTCTTTAGTGAACAAGAAGAGCTTCAATCTTCTCGAAGCACGGATGAAGAATTTTGGCATTGTCAGTTGTACCATTCGTTTTTGGTTGACATGTAGGTCAAAACCTGTTTCGTTTGGGTTTCTTTCTTTCACTAATGAACGTGAAGGCTTCTATTAAGCTCAAAGACCAACAAAATCAGTGAAGACTTATCGGAAGCGTGGCTATTGGCAAATCCGTACCGTGCCCTTCAAATCTTATTTGGCGACAAGGAGCACATTTTCTTCCTGAGGTGGGAGCACATTTTCTTCCTTGGATTGTCAGTCATGTAGGCGAATGCTCATCATATGTGTTGTGTGCAGCGGCGAGAAGGGTGGTGTTGCTGTGGCTGATCGAAAGAACATGCAAATGGCATTGCCAGCAATGACGCAGATGGTTAAAAAGTGCGTTGGCAAGAAAGGCGACGGCTACGTGAGGGCTTTCGACGGCGTAGTCAGAGATCTAGCAGCTACCGAGGCTGGCCTGAAATGGGAAGGGTTCAAGGGAACTAAATTGATGGTGGAGACTGTTAAAAAGCTCCCAAGAGTCCTGCGGGACATCTTTTCTAGTAACCACAGCCGTGGCGGCTCCCAAGAGACCCTTCTACGCTCCATGGCAGTGCCAGGTCTCGCAATATATGGGCCAATGGTCAGCTTACTCCTATTGGATGCCCCAAATGGGTACATCGTGCGGTGCCGAGGCAGTGACTGGAGAGAACTGTCACTGTCAATTTCACCGGCGGTGATCAAAGCTAACGGCATGATATTCACCATGTTCCTCACAATGCGGGTGGGTATTCTGTTTGAGTTTGTCACTGCTAACAACACGCTAACCGGAGACCATCCCTATAGATGCATGTTCTGAGGAACGAAGAGCTGATAGCCCGTGCTGGGGGGGAAGACGAAGAGGAAAATGATCCAGCACTGGAATTGTTAGCAGCGTTCGGGGGTCGGAAGAAGCGGCGTCCGACGGGACTTGCACTTCCAAAGACGCACCCGACTCCTAGGAAGAAGCGGATGTCTGCCAATGGCACCGTCAAATAGCATGATGTATCTGATAATCGAGGCTTCGTCGAAGCACGAGCTGCTAGTTCAGCCACTTTGTCGTCCAAATCGCTGTGCCCATATGTGTGGTGTTTCAGCTTTTCTGCATAATCTGGTGTATGGTAACAAATACGTGTTTCAAATTGTAGAATTATTAATGATTGCATTCATGAGTGATAAAGAGGAAGGGAACTGCCCTGTTTGGTCCATCACTTCCATCTCTAATGAAAGGTCCTTCGCACCTGCCGCATACCACGGAGGGATGTCTTGGAAGACAGTCACCATGCTGAAGATTGCTCGCTCTGCTCTGGGGCAACCAAGTTGCCTAACCGTCTGAAGGGTGCCAGCACCTGCATCCACCTCGATATAAGTGCATGAGCAATGCTCACGGTAGTGCTTTTCCAAGTCACCCACGGAAGTCTGTACATGTACTTCACAGAAGAAGCAAGGATACACCTTGAAGCGGCATTCGAGTTCATGAATTTCTCTGTGCCACGGTAGGAGGACCCTCTCGCAACCCTCAAGATTGTGAAAGAAGCGCCCGCTTTTGCTGATTTCGCATTTCTGCACCCTTGTTTGCATTGAGGACAAATGTAGTGTGGTCCGTTTGAACACTGCAGAATTGGAAAATCTACATATCCGAAGCATATTTGGCATGTTAAGGAAATCTTTATCGCCCTTTATTTGAAGAATGATTGATTGGTTTTCTTCTCCGGCAGAAACCGGTTCTTCCTTCATTTTTACTCTTCGTTGGCTATACAATGCCCAGCCGATCCTGCCAAAAATCGATAATGCATATACACTGAGGGGATACTGCTTCGCAAAAGCCCGAGTCGTGCTGCGGCGTTGCCGGATCTTTTCGACTCTTCGCTTAAGAAGAGGCCCCTGTACATTCTCTGCCAACTTGCGTAGCTGCCGGTTCGCAAAAGAAACCACCAAGCAGTAATGATATCCCATTCCGAATCTCGGGCAGCCTGCAGGGCGTGCGTGGCCACGTCGTAAAAGGTGTCCAGGAGGAGGGCGTCGTCTTGCAAAACGAAAGGATTGCCCGTTTCCAGCAGGGTCCGGCATGCCATTAGATGCGACTGCGTAGTGCTCACCATAGCGAGAGTGCAATATGGAAAGGGCATGGATAGTGAATCTGCGTTTTCAACGAGCGCAATCAATTAGGGCTTTGTGGAATCGGACTCGAGGAACGCGCTGTCGCTTTCTGTCAAGTCGCCGCCCGGATTTCTGTAACGCCCGCTGAGCAAAAAGCGTGAAAGCTTGCACGAGTGATGAAGCGAGAAAGGGATCCCCTTTTGGCTTTTTGATTCTGCTCTGATCAGGACCATTGGGAAGAGAACCCGCAGCTGCCATTTTCGTTTGTCTACGCGCTATCCATGTCCTTTGTTATTGTCCTGCACAAGGGCAATCATGGCTTCGGGATGGCGTACATATGAAGCCGGAAAGGGGGTTGACTTCCAAACTGAAGTCACACAGAACAAATGTGTTTTGAACCCTAGGACCCCGAATACATTGGTATACGCGACGTCTATGAGAGTGCATCAGTAACAAGATGCATCCAACGTGGTTGGATTCCGGAGTCACCAGATGTGAGCGGCAGAGCGACACTGTACATATATCGCAGCACATCCCGCTAATTAGCGCCGACACCACGGCCAGAAGAACACACCCGAGTCGAATATGCTCTTCATCCATCAGTCCAAAGCCGGCGCAGCTGTCCATAGAACATGGCAACAAATGCAGGCAACGGCTGTCCAGTCAGGGAAGGAGCATGGCATTCCATGGCACCCCGCCGGGGCACGACATGTGCAATGAACAGCCGGACTCTATCACGGGAGCATCAGAAATGATTGCGGTGCTAGGCATTCGGTGGGAATGAAGATAGATCGCAGAAGGGAGCGAAAGAAACAGCCGTGGTTCCTTCCTTCCCGGCTGCTCAGTCACCTCGATTGTTTCTTCCGTCGGACTGGCGTACCCGATAGTCCCCCCCCCCCCCCCCCCCCCCCCAAATTCTTTGTGTTTGCCCTACCATGCATGTCCTGTCCTGCTGCTCTGGTAACTATTAAAGTAGCCATGCATGCAGTAGTATAATTTAGTGCGCGTTGGGGAAGCTAGTGAGGGAGACGTGCGGATCAGCAACACGCCAGGCGATGAAGGCCCACACGACACCCCTCTTCGACGCCCACAGAGCGCGCCTGGCCGCAGCAAAGCAGAAGGCAGAGGAAGCGCGGGCCTTCACCCCGGCCTCCGACGACGCCGAGGATGACGACGAGGAGTATACGTCGGTGGAGAGCAGCCTCCCACACTCGGAGTCCGTGTCGTCATACGGATCTACATCTGGTGGCGACGAGACAGCGGGCTCCGAGTTGTGGGAGGAGGAGGATTATGCATTTGCGTGAGGGTGAGTTCATCATTGTCTCCGAGACAACTGTCTCCGCCATCTCCACTGCTCCTGACACACGCTCTCTCATCATAGAGCGAATCGCGAGGCTGCCCCTATTCCGGGCTGTCTCCATCGATCGCGGGAGTTGAGAGCGGAACGTTCCATGAGATCAGAATGCAGAGCGACTACGACGGCGACGGCGACTGAATTCGATCTGCAGTCTGAGAGGGAGTGTTATAAACAACCCGTTTCAGCCACAGCTGCCTTTTAAAGTTACCGTACCCCCCCCTT
Organism: Fimicolochytrium jonesii; assembly: GCF_025526975.1. Lineage (NCBI taxonomy): Eukaryota > Fungi > Chytridiomycota > Chytridiomycetes > Spizellomycetales > Powellomycetaceae > Fimicolochytrium > Fimicolochytrium jonesii. Next base: position 52,191 of record NW_026515699.1, read on the forward strand.
TTTCTTTTCTGTGTGTGTGTGTGTGTGTGTGCGCACACCGTCCGATCGAATGTCTATAAAACAAGTGGTGTGTGTGAAAGGGGAATAAAGTAACGAGTTCCACAACACGTTATCAGCACCATAGACCATTCTACTCTGTGTCCTACTCTAGAGAAAGACCACCTACGCCAAAACCCATTCCACCTACGAGCTAGAGCCAGACCGCCTACGCCACTACACAAAAAAAAAAAAAAACCCAATCCCACTGGCGAAAAATCTATACATTCTAAAACCACAAAACAAGACGCTTACCCTAAAAATCTGACCATGTCATCCACCACTAACGCCACTGTTGCCGCCTCCAAATTGAACCATGTAGAAGTCCTTGCTGCCAACGGCGAAAACTACCAAATCTGGAAAGATGAGATTAAAGCATTCATGGAATGGAATGAACTTCAAACCACTATGCCTCTCGCCTTCAAGGACGAAGACATCAAACTCATCAGAGCGAGAGCCAACACAGTTAACGCAGCTACTACGCCAAACGCCAGAGAAGCCGCCGCCGCCGCCGCCGCTGCCCTGGAAATCACTCAGATCAATACGCACGACAACGTTGCGGATATATTTACCAAATCCCTAGATGAAAACAAACACTGGAAGTTTGTTCACGCTCTAGGGTTGCGCCGAAAGGCCGATGTTGCCTGATACAGCGATGCGCTCTTTTCCTACTCCCAGGATCTATTTTTCCTCACGGAGGTTTTTGCGACTGGGAGAGGTTTTTACCGAGGCATTCACGACTACGACGGCGAAGCGACAACACATCCCATGCCGGTCGACCTCCCGCAAGCGGCGGTTGTGCTCAGCACTGGAAGCGTCGAGATCAGCGATGGCGGAAGCGATGGCGGAAGTTGATGGCATAAAGTTCAGGGCGTAACGAATCGCAAGCCCGGCTCCTACTCCGATCTGGACTCAAGCGATCGTGACTTGAAGAGCGAATCGCGAGTCCGGCTCCTACTCCGATCTGGACTCAAGCGATCGCGGAAGTTGAGAGCGGAACGTTCTATGGGATCATGCAGAGTGACTGCAACGGCGACTGCGGACTGAATTCGATCTGCAGTCTGAGAGGGAGTGTTGTAAACAACCAGTTTCAGCCACAGCTTCCTTTTTATAGCTACCGTACCCCCCCTTTTTATTCTCTGCAGATAGAGAGCTGGTTGTGTGTGTGGGCAGACCGTCCGATCGAATGTCTATAAAACGAGTGGTGTGTGTGTGAAAGGGGAATAAAGTAACGAGTTCCACAACACCCACATCCTTTACACGCGTGTAAAAGAACGTGGGGATCCCCACTCCACTCTTTGCGCTCCTCACGCTCCTTACTGTACACTGCTTACAGCCTTCACGCTCGGCCTTACCGGAACCCAGCGCAATTGCGAGCAGATGTGTACTTGCCGACCACCACCAGGTAACAACCGCAATTCCTCACCGTTCTCAGCTTCATTACCACAGCACTGAGTTCTTTGACACACAGCTATCAAGGCGATCACCTGCAACACCTGTCTCGGCTGAACTTAAGGCACAGCACAGCCATCATGTCATCACACCAGGCGCTCCAGGGGCACCTGTGGTGTGGCATCCTTACCGGAGTAACCACACCACGGCGGAAGAGGAGGAAGGTTACTCCGGTTACCCCGCGGTTGCCCTTTACCCTGCGGTTGCCCATACGTCTGCCAACCGCTGTGCAGACACCATTGCAACCCCCGCAATTCGAGTTCCCACCTTCTGTCCAGCGCCACTTGCCCCAAGCAATTGCAGACATGGTTGGCGAGAGCTCCGGCGATGAAGACGGGCAGCAGCAGCAGCCGCAGCGAGGGCTTTCACCCGTGGACAGGGGTCTGCAGCGCCCACTGAACCTCCCCGCGCCCATCCCTTTCCTTTTTCCCAGCACACCGGGTGGACCCCTGGTGTATGAACCCCCGCCACCACCACCCCCGCCACCACCACCAGCTCAACGACCCCGCCCGCAGACACACGCCAGCACGAAGGTTTCCCTTCACTGAATCCAAAATCACAATCAAGTCCAAAGGGAGCGCCTGACAACGTTCATCGCCGATGTTCACGTCCTTGCGCGCCACACCACCTTCTTTATCAAGTACTACCTTGGTGAGTTTTTGAGATACACTATACTGTATACTTCCCATTAAACAATGTCCTGACTGCTACATCTGCCCACCCCATCACAGCTGACCATCCTCTACACGATTTCCCGGACATCACCGACAAGCACATCAGTGTGATGTTTGAGCTGCTCAACAATCCAGGCTACAATGGCAATCCGCTCATCGCGCAAGAGTTGCGTCCATGGGTTCAAGACTACTGTAATGTTCACGGATTCGCCCCCATCCGCATGCAAAATTGCCAACAGACCGCAGCGTACACGGCTACAAGCATCCTCACAAACCTCAAAGTTAACGTACAAGAGCATTTCATGCAAATGTTTCTGCGCTACGTCAATGAAAGGCTTGGTTTGAAGCAAGTCTAACAGCATCTCCGGAGAGCGCAGCGGCGACACTATTATCGTCGTGTCCGTCAATTTACAAAGTACGCGACGTTTGAAGAGTACCCAACCGAAGAGGAGCTTGCGCGCCTCACACGACTTGAGCGGACCATCCTCGACGAGTTATGGGCTCTGTTTCCTCCCCGGGATGAGCCGCTTGCGTACAGCCTTGCGGTGGACGCAATGCCATATTTAGGTGAGCTATGTCCCGTACATTTGCCCCCCCCCCCCCCCCCCCCCTCCAGCTCGTGCGTGACTGCGCAGCGACGCGAGCGAGCGCCTTGCTTGGTACACCGACCTGGCCAAGTGGCTGCGCGCCGGGACCCGGGCCAACGTGGTCCCCCCCCCGGCCAACAGGAAGCGGAACCCCCCTGCGGGTTCCTCTTTTATCTAATCATGGTCCGCACCTGCCTCGCCTCATCACAGGTGCCTATTGTGAGCTCTCACGCCTCTATGAGCGCCGTGGAATGCGGCTGTTTTCCGCTATCCCGCTGCGCAAATCTCGAATCCAGTCATCTGTTCGGATCGACACGGAGATCCTAGGCACTCATATCCTGGGCTTGGGCCAACATCGCATGGGGAAACTCACCGATGAACGCAAGCAGGAGCTGTGGGGGCAGTTTCTCAACGTGAATGTAAGTCTCTATCCCTCTGCGCTTATTTCACTCACCTCACCTCGCTGAATGACGGATTGCAGGACAAGGTCTTCAAGGATCGAAAGAAGCTTGGTCTCAAATTTGATGGGTCAATCAGCACAAACGGGTATTCCGCTACCATCCACTTCAAGAAGCCAGGGCTAAAGTACGGCCATCGCGCCCAGAAGCGCAGCAAAGCCCAAATGCAGGAAGAAGTTAAGCAGCTGTATTTTGAGCACCACATCGCCGAACTACGGGAGGCTCCAAACATCGTTAGCATTGATCCGGGCAAGCGTGACCTCTTGCTCTGTCGAGACATCAAGAAGGAGCGGCCATTTCGGTACGTTTCAGTTGATTACTACTGCCCTGCTGTCCCCGCCAGCCCCCCGTCTCCGCCCGCCAGCCCCCCGTCTCCACCGCCCAGCCCCCCGTCTCTGCCCCCCAACCCCCCGTCTCCACCCCCCAGCCCCCCGTCTCCGCCCGCCAGCCCCCCGTCTCCGCCCGCCAGCCCCCCGTCTCCGCCCGCCAGCCCCCCGTATCCGCCCGCCAGCCCCCCGCCAGCCCCCCGTCTCCGCACCCAGCCCCCCGTCTCCGCCCACCATCCCCCCGTCTCCGCTGCCGCTCCCACCGCCCCTATCCCCACCATCCCCATTGCGGCGACATTCCGTTGCAGCGTTCTCACAATGCACCACCCCGTACCAGATACACATCCAATCAACAGGCGGTCGAGACAAAGTCTCGGTACTTTCAAAGAGACATGAGAGAGCGAAAGATCAATGCCGGCATCGCTGAGATGGAATCACATATTCCATCGCACAAGAGCATGAACATCGAGGCGTTCTCAGCGTTCATTGTGGATTACGAACATGCGGGTATGATGTATCACGCATCGTCTTCAAATTTGGTAACACATGGGCTGACATCCATCCATATCCCAGATCCCGCCCTGGATGAGTTTTACCAGGATGAGATTCACGTGGCTCGCAGATTCAAGGCGTTCTCACTGCGGCAAAAGTCCCAGAGCAAGCTCATCAAGAACATGCGACGCCTGTATGGAAGGCATTTTTCGGTCATCTTGGGTGATTGGAGCGACGCTGGAAAAACCATGCGCTTTCAGGAGTCATCAAAGACCAAAGGGTGAGTGACTATCATTGGTAATATGTATTACAGTATGTCAACTCATCATGGAAATCAGATTCCGCACACTCTTTGCAAGAAACAGCATTCCATGCTACTTGCTAGATGAGTATCGAACGTCCTCCGTGTGCCCCAACTGCCACGGCCGTGTAAAGAAAAACATCCGACAACGGCTGTCATCTCGGCCGTGGCAAGCTAGAAAGGGAAGAATGGAATACGTCCATGGATTGGTGGGTTGCCCCAACCCCGAATGTATCAACCAAGACTGGACGCCATTTGAGATTCCTGGAAGACGACGACCACTACGACTACGGATGAGAGTGCACAATCGGGACGTCCTGAGCACCAAGAATTTCCTCTCGATTGTGCGTTCGGTGGTGTTTGGCAATGGCCGCAGACCAGACGCATTCTCCCGTAACCGTAGGTAGTCTAGATTTCACCCCATCCCATTTTCCGTGGTGGTTATCTGCCATCCACATCATTGTACCTCTGCCTGAGGCGTCGCCGATGATGGCAACTTGTAATTTAGTGCGATGGACGGTGGAATCGGAGGCTCTTCCCGCTGTTTGAGGCGCGCTTTGGCTGTTTCCCGTGCGGTGACACACCACCAACGAAGGCCCCGAGAGGCCAACCGCACAAACGGGCAGGCCGCCGCAAGAAGCATCTTGGAACCGCATGAACAACAAACACAACACCTTCTTCGACTGCTTCCGTCTCTGGCATCTGGCTTCACTCCCCCCACGTCGCTCCGACCACTCGCACGTAAGTATCACTGGACTGCGGTCAACGAGCCTCCCACCAGCACCATCCTGTCTGGAGCCCCTGGGAAACGAACGACTGGCGGACCCCTACCAATCTTGTGGGAAACGCTCCTTCTCGCTGTCGGATGCTCAGCGACCGCTAATCGGCAACAGTGGCACTGCCGTACGCAGTGTTCTTCTGCCTTTGGTCCCACACTCTAAAGTTTCTCGGGAACATCCAGGCGCCTACTCTTCGGTGGCGTTGCAAGATGAGCTGCCAGACTACTGGCTGTTTGCGATAGCGGGCGCGACTCACTCTGCCGTAGGCGGTGCCCTACGAAAACGCACAGCAAACTTGCCAAAGCCGGGGTGATGCCACCTGCCGGGGGTTCTGGGAAGAAGGTCCCGACTGCCGGCCTTTTAGGATGGGACCGATGACCCTGACGCACGCGTGGGAATGGAGCTCACTACATGACCATAACTACCCGCTCTAATCCTTGCTGGTCAACTCACTCCCTTTATCTGGTTCTGTTTCCACTAGTATCATCCTTACGTACGCTCATACTCTTTCCGACGCGCAACTATGTCTCGTTTCGTCAGGGCTTCAAAGTGTAAGTGTTTGGGTCGAAGGACCGGGGATCACGAGCGGCGGAAGGATCGCGCGCTCTAGGAGGAGCTGGACGCACTTTGCCAGCATCCCAGTCATAGCGAGAACCTCTTCTTCCTGGCGAAAGGATGCAAGCGCCATTGTTCAGCCAGCGAGGAGGAGTTTTGGCGACGGATAGCGAGCGTAGTCTCCTGTAGCAACACCGAGTTCGTGAGCCTAGGCGAGCATTTCGGATATCTTTTTGGCTCTGTGATTTAGTGCGATTGATTCAAATTCGTTTCGTCATTCCGTTTCCTAACACGTCTGTATCGCCCACATAACAGACCGCCATGTGTTTGGCAACTCGACGAAGCGCGACCAGTGCTTTGATAACTTGAAGGTAAGAGTCGGGATGGCAGGGGAATTCGCAGGATCGTGGACCAACCCTGCAGATGCGCTCCATGGACGAAGGAGAGTTGATCGGCAGAGATGGAGGAGTAATCAGGGATCACACGGAGGATAGAGCTTTGCAAAAGATATTACTGCTCTCGGAATCATCACTAAACTCTGTCCCCCACAAATTCGACAGGTCTCCCGCAGCGCCTGGGATACCAACCTGGTGAAAGCCAACCCGCTCTTCATTTCCGTCAACATCGAAGCCAGCGGCGGTGGCGCCTTTGCTGTCCTCTCGCACACCAACACGGGCAAGCTCTCGGACAATCTCGCCGTCTACAACGGTCACACCGCCGCTGTGCTCGACACTGATTTCAACCCGTTCAACGATCATGTGATTGCCAGTGCGAGTGAGGATACGAAGGTTATGATTTGGACGATCCCGCAGGGTGGGCCGGTGGAGAGTATCTCGACCCCGGCGGCTACTCTTACGGGGCATGGCAGGAAGGTACGATCGCGTATTTTGAGGGAGTTCTCTTGGAGTGGCGGTTGATTCGGGCGATGAGTTGAACGTCTAAGCCTGGGCACGTTTCTTTCCTCATCTTGATTCACACACTTATCAACCCATTTTCGCCTTGCCACCCCCCCCCCCCCCCCCCCCCCAAATTAGGTCGGCCACGTCCTCTTCCACCCCACAGCAGACAACGTGCTCGCCTCCGCGTCCGCCGATTTCACCATCAAGTTGTGGGACATTGCGACGGGCCAGGAAAAGACGGAGCTGACGGGCCACACGGAGATAATCCAGTCGCTTTCCTGGAACTACGATGGGTCATTGCTGGCGACCACGTGCAAGGATAAGAAGTTGAGGGTGTTTGATGTGCGGGCTAATAAAGTCGTTCAGGTAGGTGGACATGAGCTGTGGAGATTTAACATCCCTTCACCCGGCATTAACAGAGGCATTTTGTTACAGGAAGCGGTCGGCCACCAAGGCATCAAAGGCGCCCGCGTGCAATGGATGGGCAACGCCGACCGTTTCGTCACCACGGGCTTCTCGCGAACCAGTGACCGTCAGGTGTACATCTACGACTCGAAGAACTTGAGCGCCCCGCTTAAGCAGGAGAATATCGATACCGCCTCTGGGTAAGGTTTGGAAATGATGAGGGGTTTGGGGGTAGACATTATGCATGGAATGTGATTTTCATGAGTGCCTCTGTGTTTTGCAGTCTGCTCATGCCGTTCTTCGATGCCGACACGAGCATGCTCTACCTTGCGGGCAAGGTACGCTATACTATAATGTCGCCTTCCGCTCTCAGAATGAACCATCCATTCGCCATACCACCCATTAATGCCCCCTCTTCCAACACAACAGGGTGACGGAAACATCCGTTACTACGAATGGGTCGACGACGAAAAGGGCCTGTACTTCCTCTCCGAGTACAAATCCGCCGACCCGCAGCGCGGACTCTCGTTCTTGCCCAAGCGTGCTGTCAACGTTTCCGAGACGGAGATTGCCAGGGCTTACAAGGTTCATCCGACGTTGGTGGAGCCGATCTCTTTTAAGGTGCCGCGTAAGGTATGTATATATCTCAGGCTCTTCTGCATCCACCTCCGCTTCGAAGCACACATGACTGACACATGACTTCTTCCACATACCTAGTCGGACGCCTTCCAATCCGACCTGTACCCAGAAACCCTAGGCGCGGAACCCTCCTTGACCGCCGACGAGTTCTTCAGCGGTAAAACGAGCCCACCAAAGCTCATCTCCCTCGAGACTGGGTTTGCGGCCGCTACTACCGCTAAAGAGTTTGTGACGACGGCGAAGCCGGTTGAGGCTGTTAATGAGAAGGTGCCGACTACGGAAAAGGAGGTAAGGCAGAGTCTGGCATTTGTTGTGCGGGGTTTGCAAGATCACGGAACTGGCTTTGGGGATGCGATGCCTTCTTCGGGAAACTGGCGCATTCGAAGCCCACATACCACCAGCGCATCATGGTAATCGACCTCCCTCCCACTCCCTACCTTACGCAACACAGTACCAAGACGCCTACCACGCCCTCCGAAAAGAAAACGAAGACCTGAAGAACCAAATATCCAACCGCGACGCACGGATACGTCAGCTCGAGGCCCAGGTCGAGTCGTTGGGCAAGAAGTAGATTGACAGTATCGACTCCAGTCGAATTGCTAGTAGTATTGGACCGCATCCTATACCGTCCCATATTTTTGAGACATCCTTGATTGCCCGTGTTCCCTTTGACTCGTTACCTGACAACATTGTGAGCCCACCTTATCCTATCTAGTGTCTTGAGCTCGACCATGTTTTCGGACCCGCTGTGGACCACAAATGATAAATGCGAAACAGGCCAACCTCGGTTCACTGTTGTGTTTTTTCTGGCTCACTGTTTGCATGCCCTGGTGAAATGGGAGGGAACTCTTCAAAGTGAGGACGGGGGCGGATGGGAATGGAGTAGCGGACAGTTTGCCGATCGAAGACGGTTGGCATGAGAGATCGATCCTCCCACCTACCCAGGACGTGCAGATCTGTATCTAGCCAGATGCCATGGAATTGCGCCTATAAACCACTGCGATCGCACCACTAAGACACTGCGATCTACATTAGACGATGATAAGTTTCTCATTCTAGCGGATCCAAAAATAAAAAAACTCCAAAACGCAAAACACAAAGCGATACAGCGGGGACAAATCTCAGGGGCTCTAAAGGATCCAAGGCACCCGCATGTGAGAGCGGAAGTAACCTCGGGACCGGGGCTTCCCCAATAGGAAATTCCAGATAGCTTTTTTTTCAGAACCGATCACTTGCGTCGTGGTAAGCGTGAAGAGACCCGACACCCGGCGTAAGTCTTTCCTTGCCCTGCGACATGGGCCGAGGCTGAACTCCACGAGGAGGGCGAGGGGGGACGGCGACGGAAAACACAGCGACAGTAGCGGACCCTCAATCACTATCCACGTCCCCGCCCATCGACCGGCCCGTATTCCCCACCCTCGACGTCCTCGACTTCGCATCACTCTCACTAATCAACCGTTTCGTCCCCGCCGCGACACCCACAACGCACGCGGCCAACTCCTTCGCAGCCGCCTCACTCAACACAAACTCCAGCGTCCCGTCCTGGGTCACCACTCTCAGCGTCGTCAACGCGGCCGGGTCCGCTTTCCCCTTCTCCGCGGCCTCGACGGTGCTCAGTTTACTCGTGCTCATGTTATCGGTGGACGACGCCCCGGTTCCGTCGAGGGAGGTGGCGTTATTGCGCACGATAGCGTGTTCGGTGCGATAGACCTCTGTCTTGCTACTCCCGCCCTCGCTTTCAGGCGGGTAGTCCACGCAGAGGTACCCCGTGACGGCAGTAACGTTCGCCGTGCGCCAGCGTGCGACCCAGTTCCAGTTGAGCATCTTGGACGTCCCGCCGGAGATCTGGAGGGTGGGGACGTTGTGCAGCTGGACGCCCGCGACTTTGCGGACTTCTTTATGGGTGGTGGTGGTGCTCAGTTTGGTGCCGCCGATGGTTGTGGGGCCGACTTTGCCCCCCGCACCGCCGATGCCGGTGGAGAGCATGTTGCGGGAGCTGGTGTTGGCGGTTACGGCGCGTTGTTGGAGCGCGCGCGGTTTGTCGATCGGGTTGAGGAGGATGAGGAATTTGGGCCCGTAGACGCAGGATTCGGTTACTGCAGTGCCGATGAGGACGGCGAGGCAGCGAAGGAGGTGGGCGAAGCTGGCGAATGTCTGCAAATGCGATGAATGTTAGCGGTAGATCACACAAACACATGTCCAGATCCCATCCTCTGAAATAGTAGGACAGCATTACCGTAGTATAAACCAACGGCAAAAACAAAGCACAAACCGCCACAATGTTATAGACCGAGATCCCAATCCACTTTGTCTCATTGAACGTCGACACGACATGACGGGTCTTGTAGCTGAGCAAGGTGGTCAGGAAGAGCAGGATCCCGTTGAACACAATCGAGACGACCGTCATCGTGCGCTGAACTTTTGCGTTAGGGGACACGCAGACTTGCACTGTCTCGAGGTCGTTGACGTTGATGGTGGTGGGGACCGGCGTGCTGACGCCGACCCAGATGCCGGAGATGATGATTTCGACCAGGACGACTCTGCCGGAGGTGGAGGGAGGGTGATGAGTTTCACGACGGTTTGAGCAGGAAAAGGCTTATTTGAGAACTCACAATCCAGCGAAGCCCATGAGGTACATATCCGAGATGGCCCGTTCCATCATTTTGGGATTGTTGAAGATCTGCATCGAGCGATTAGGAACTATATCAGAGCAACGGTCGGCAAAGGGATGCGCATCATACCTTGTACACACGCCAAGTCTTCGCCATCAAATTCGCAAACACGAGCCCAAACCCAATATTGAAAATAAACGGCTGAGCGACACAAGTCCACTTCTTCAAAGTCCCCGTATACAAGAACGGCGTGATATCCAAAAGCAGCAATCCAACCAAAATCAACACCAACGATTTCCAACTCGCGCGTTTGATCACGGATTTATTACGGCATGTGTACACCGCCGCCATCGACCCGACGTTGGTGGCGAGGAGGATGGCAGCGAGGACCGTGAAGAGCAAGCCTTCGGATGATTTCCAGGCTGGGTTGAGTTGGGTTAAGGGAGGGAAATCTGTTGGGATTTGCGTGGATCCGCCGGCGAAGAGGAGGCCGGTGGTGTTGACTTTGGCTGTGTCTCCGACGAATTCGACGGCGGTTGGGTAGGAGATTGTGGCGGCGTACTTGGAGCCGTAGAGTTGGGGGAGGATCTGGACTGAGAGGGGGCGATCGAGGGTTTCAGCGGGACATTGAACCAGTCTGATCAGTTCAAAGTCAATCTGGAGAATGGAGCACCTGCTACTCACTCGTTTTGTAAGCGTAATCCCCGTTGGGCAGGAAGTAATACGGCCCGCTCAGCCCAGTCCTGTTCGTGTTGAAGATGGTGAGATCGGCCGGCGGTGAAGCCCTTATGTTACCAGGGGGAGGCACCAAGGATGCTGCAGTGTCGCCAGTGCGTGCGAAATACTGACGATAGACGGGATAGCGTTCTGATTAGTTCAGCTCAGAGAACATGTTCGAAGACCACGACGAATCATCCACTTACGTCGTGGTATCCCCAGAGAATCGCCATCGTACAATCCCAGTATCGGCTAGAAGGAGCAGAATGCGGAAAGCGTTAGTTTGTCATCTTATGGTATCTGGCCCATGGTTTCCATACTTCTTCTGGAAATAAACCGAAATCGAACTTACTCATTGGCGATATATTCCCTCCCGATATCACGCGTCGCATTTTCGGCTTTTGAAACGAGTGCGTATTGGGCCTTGAAAGTAGCGTAGATTTCGGTGGTGTAATCTGGGTCTGCGGTGGCTTCCATCAAAACTCCCGCATTATTGGCAACGTCCTCTCCCAGGATTCCAGCTACCGAGTCACTCATTCCCCAATCGCCGTACGGAAAGTCGATGATCCCTAATGTATCGACGGAGCGTCATTGGGCTGTGACTTTTCGACAAAGCGTATGACCCTGCCACGTTACCATTGGAAGTGACCCACACATAATCGGGGCCAGTGAGTCCAAGCTCGCGCGCTCTGATCCACATGGGGGTAAACTCATCCTCATAGGCTGATAGCATGGGATGTCACCGAAGCAGCGGTGAGTGGAGACTCGCACATTCTTGACTCACCTGCGACGACGATGATTTTGACTTTCGAAGCGATGATGGACTGAATACAGCTCTCCATATCGCCCATTTGTCCGTCGCCGTTGAATCCTTGATTGACTCGCATTTCAATGCCATGTTTCTGGACGGCCGTAATGATTCCCGGGCCGAAAGTGGTTCCAATACCCCCCGCAGCTGCACTGCGTTGCACACGGCGTTTGGTGTGAGAACAACCGATATCATCGACGATGTACAGTCTCTATGAGATCTCACCTGTATATATATGCAATTTTCTTCCATCCCATCACATTGACAAAGTCAATCAACCGAGCGCCAAAGACTCTCGTGGAGACCTGCATACGGAACACATTCCTGTATGGCGAACAGCATCAGTATGGAAGCGGAAGTGGTTCGAGTGCAAGTGTGAGCAAGACGTACGGATATTCGACCCGATTGTTTAGATCGGCTGTTCCGGCATCGGTGACACATTGAGGAATCTTGTGGCTATAGGGAGGTGCCGAGAATAAGTTTGAAAATCCATGGATGGTAGCGCTTCTAGAAATGATTCCCACGTACAATGCTGTGATCAGGCCCGCATACGGAGCCTGGATGCTTGATTGTGCTGTGCATAACGTTCATGAGCGGCCCGGGCCCGTCTTGGAAAGAAATGAAACCCAAGCTCCCTGACTCACGTCCAATCACTGCAAAGACACCCTCGTTCACTGCTTCGACCGCGGCATATATGGCCCCCGCTTTGTCGGTGGTGACGAGGGAATCCTTCAAGACAAGATTGATATGGGTGTTTGGCAGGAGGTCCGTAAGGCTGTTGGCATACCTAGAAGGAAGCCCATAAGGTGAACCATGATTCCGATAGTGAAACGGGGTCGACATCTTTTTTGGGGAGCCTGAAACTTACTGGACAGCAGCCTGGGCCGTCCGACGAGCAATTGCCACGTCACCATCAGGATTATTCACCCCGGGCATGATCAATCCTAGCTTGATCTCCGTCGGGGCTGCGACGGTGTTGCCCGCCATGTTGATGAGCCATAATGCAGCAGCGACGGCGATTGCCACCGGAGAGCTGGTGATGCGAGTCATCTTTGTCGATGGAATGCCGATGCGAAATCCACCCGGTGATATACGCTTCCCTCGAAGTCCCGCAACAACACAAGTAGAGCGAACTAAGAGTCTGAACAGGCGAAAATAGTCGCAGGGGAAAAGTGGCGGTGTCCGGGAAAACACGGACTTCCAATCCACTCTTAACGAATTTACTGTCCAGGGCGCTTTTCGCTCTCGGCGCTTTATATATGACAGCCTCGACGTTGTTGGCTACCGCTGGAATACCGTTGGCTTCGAATGCGCCCTCATGAAGCAGTTGACTATTCGGTTCCTTGAAGCTTACGCTTACTCTGATCCGTGGCGCCTGCACCGGTCGAAGATCGCTCTCACCGACAAGCTTAATCCTCACGCCGATAAGCATCCTCAGCACGATGGACTGTCCTCGCGATGGACGTGGATCTGGGGTTCCACCCCAATGGATATCCAGGTAGCAGTGTTCTGGAACCGTTCTCGTCGGTAACTGTACTGTATAAGGCGATGTTTGTGTTAGGCAAACTGACCGAATGGGATGCCTCGCATAGTCCTTAGTCGAGATCTTGATTGTCGTGCTGTCGTTATCCTGTCAAAATGCGGAGCTCAGAATTGCTATTTGTCACGGGTTGTCGTCTTTGACCGACGCCCTCAATTACAATGGGAATCTCGCCCATGGCGTTCGGTAGAGGGCAGACCTGACAGCAATGCCATTACGTCTGTGACGACTGGCTTTCAGAGCGTTTGCGAGGCGGAAAGTAACCGGGGTTGCGCGGGGAGTTCTGACCCATCCTTTTTCGGAGGTACACCTTGCGAGGGAGGGGTTGGGGAGCGAGAATTCTTCCAGCGGGAGTCGTTGCTGAGCATTTCACCCGCACAGTGGTGCCGCAGGAATGTGGAATCCTTGCAGGAGCCAGGAACTCACTACGGTTTCGGAATGGGAATAGAGGCATGTCCCGGCTTGGAGGTTTAGCGGTTGGGCAAGCCACCCAGGTAAGAGCTTCACAATGGACTTGGACTTGCAGTTCCTCCTATCGACAACAACACAGACGTAACCAAGCACTGCTCCAGCCCGCCCATTTTAAAGATAGGGCAGAACACATGGGACCAGACGGCGGTCTGTCCTCTCAAACAAAAAGGCGTTTGAGCATGCGTTGCGAAACCTGCCCTGAAGCAACGCGTCGGGAAACGAGGTCCCGTTCATCAACGTCCATGAACGACTGACTACCTGCCGTTGTTTTTAGGTCCAAACGAAACCTTCCTACTATGGACTGTGTACATGTACTGGTAGGAAAAGAATGTCGTCTCTTCCTACATCTTCTGCAGGCAGTTGTCAATCGACGTCGTGAAAACCACCAGCAAGAGGCGGGTCAGTGCTCTGCTCATAGCCCATCGCGCCGCCCTGTCCTTCCAACCACTGGGTGTGCTTGGCTTTCGTCATTGGGTGCCAAGTACGAGAAAATGCATTCAACCATCTTCGAGACGCCAATAAGCGCAACATGTGAAAATCACATTATATGTAGTCATGCATTAGAAGGCCATCGCTCGTATTTGGGGATTTCATGGCAGCGTGATATGTTGTGGGTTCGTCTGCGTCTTGTACAGTGGCGACAGAGGCTTCAGCTTGGTATGGGGTACCATCTTCTTCGAAGCCAGTGAAGGCGGAGAGGGCAGCTGCGTTCTTGATGACTTCGCATGGTTCCCTGGTAGGATCATCGAAGGCTTTCCACTTGACTAAATATTCTTCCCTTTTTTTCTTCTTCGTTTTTGTGATGTGGATGGCCGGGTGCCACGCCTTCCGCGCGGAATTATCCTGCCTCGGCACAAAGGTTATCCCAGAGCTGTCCCAAAAGAGTTTGGTGCCGGAAGAATGTTGGTGCGTTGGTGAAGCTCGGGGAGGGATACTGTTTTTCTTTCGTTGTATGTCGCCATGCGACAGCCAAAGAACTTCCGAATCAGGCGCCTATCAAATATCATATGCGCGGGCAATCAGATCGCGCAAAAACCGCATCAACGACGCTACTTTCGGCAGTATGGAGACACTTACGCTCCTTTGTGTATTAGCAAACGGAGTTCCATCCTTCCGGACTCTCCCAAACCTTTCATTTACCGAGTTGAAGATCAGCAAGCCCCTGGGGTTTTCGCCGCGCGCCCGGCAAACTGGACAGATTTCTTGCTGCTACGATATCATTTGGCCGGTACGGAGCTTCCTGCGTTTGACCGGTCGTTGTCCGCACACACCTGTGATTATTGATCAGCGGTCGAATCCAACTTCGAACGTGAGGATCACCTACTCACCCATGATGC
This sequence comes from Fimicolochytrium jonesii, assembly GCF_025526975.1. Classification (NCBI taxonomy): domain Eukaryota; kingdom Fungi; phylum Chytridiomycota; class Chytridiomycetes; order Spizellomycetales; family Powellomycetaceae; genus Fimicolochytrium; species Fimicolochytrium jonesii. Next base: position 67,279 of record NW_026515699.1, read on the forward strand.
TGTGCCTGCCCTTTCGACGGACGCTGCTTTTCAATCATCAAAGCGAACACCGATTTATATGTCGCTTAATTGCGTTCGGCGGTCATTTATCCCTCACAAGGGTTTCCTGATACCCTGACCGCCGCAATCGTGGTTTTGAGGCTCGATGCCGCTTCCGCCTCGAGCGTCGCTGTCCTCGGCCTATCATATTCCCAGATCTGAACACGACTAGTGCAAAGCTCAGTACGTGGGGTTATGTGGTGTGTGTCCATAGTGCATAGTGCATCGGGCCGTCTCGCAGGAGAGCCACAGGAAGTCATCCTAGTCGGAGGAAGCTGACTTCTTCGCCAAGACCCCTGTATGTCTTCCCTTCCAGCGCAGGCGCCTTCTTCCTCCGGGTCCGTGTACAATACGTTCCCACCAAGCGTGCGAGTCGGCGTATAAACAACTGTCTTTCTCCAGAGTGAGTGTTCTCGTCCCTCTCATTGGTTTTCGCGCGCGTGGGTTCGATGGGCATTTCGGGCTCTGTTTCGGGCTCACCGTCACCCACGGCACTCATGAGACTCAGACTAATCACTTCTGAGAGGCTTTGGAAGCTGGAACGTACGGCACTTCAATTACTGACAAAAGTAGATTCACCCCCCATCCAGTCGAAAACAGCAGCTGCTCTTAGCGCTTCTGGGACGTCATACAATATCATAAGGAGCCACTTCTCCTCCCTCCCTCCCCGCGCAAGAGTGCATCGTGGCCTTTTCCGAAATTGGAAGCCCGTGACGTACTGTACACTACCGACACACCGAACCCGCCGCCGACCTCACAGAAGGAACCGAGCCTGGAGTCCGGTCACCGTTCTAACCAAACAAGTTCAGTGGGAGGGTAGCCAGCGGTAGGCCAACGTCGACTAGGGCACGAACAACGTCAGCAGCACGGATTGGTGCCCATCAACCACCGAGGCCGGTCGACGTGTTACGCAGGCACATTATCGCAGCATGTACAGACCGCACATCCCACGGTCCATACCCGGGCTATTGGATGGAGGGGGACGGGAAGGCGGCGCACACCCGCCAGAGCCCTTCAAATGCCAGTTGTTGGATGGTAAGGCTAGACTGGTGTCTTTCCGCCCCTGGAGTTTGTTCTCCAGAATAAGGGTGGGACTGACCGCCGACTCCTCTCCCTTGTACATACAGGCTTTGCGATTCTGGTGCAGATTCTGATGGCGAGCATTGCCCTGAGTTCTCTGATAAGTACTGTATGCTGGAGTGCTGCTGGGGAAATGTGAGCTGCTGGACGGTATTCTGACGCTATTCTTTTTCGACGCGTAGTAAAGCGGAATAGAGAGACGCCGCAGCGGCCTTTCAAAATATGGTGAGCATACGATGTACGCTATATGGAAGTAATATGGCCTAGAGATGTGGCATGGAGCTTTGTGGGGCCGGCCGGCACAATTGCGCCGAGCGAAGCGAGGGGCAATGTTGCTTGAGGACACACGAGTCCCGAGGATTGCCATCAACCATCACCAACAACCAGCGGTCCATCATCCACCAACAAAAGTCAAAGCACTTATCATTTTTGCACGATAGGGCATTGGATACGAGCAAACAGGCGGTAGCGGCTGGCTTGGTGCATTTTGCGAACATTGCGATAGCATCGTTCACGGGAGGCGAATCGGAGAACTCGGATAATCCGTGTGTTTGGTACTTCTTGCATGTGAGTACGGCAGGGAGCGCTGTCTGTGGTTTCATATCGTTGAAGTCCTAACGCGAGCTCACGAACAAGCCCTACGTTTCATTACGCAGATCCTCCTCGACACAACCCTCGGCGTCGGCATCCTCGCCCTCTTCCTCCGCCTCCTTCACCAACTAGCCGACAAATTTCACATGTCCGACATGCGTTCGGGCTACTACGGCTACCCGCCCCGGATTCGCGCTTGGGCAAAACAACTCCTCCTCTTCCTCATCGCCTGGTTCTTCGTCAAACTCACCGTCGTCGCCATCCTCACCCTCTTCCCCTTTCTCGCCACCGTCGCCGGCTGGATCCTCAACCCGCTCGTGTCGGGAGACACAGACCCGAGGCTGCAGGTCTTGGTCGTCATGCTCATTTTCCCTCTGTGTATGAATGTCGTGCAGGCTTGGTTGATTGATATGGTCATCAAGGGCAAACATCCGCACCCGCATCACCACCTCAACCGTCGCAGCAGTTCACGGAGAAATCTGGCGGGAAGCTATCGACGTGTAGGCGATCAGGCGTCGACGGACGATTTAGGCGGCGGGGGCGGGTTGGCGGATTCCACAGTCGACATCCACGATTCGGACTCGGATAACGCGAACATGGAGGACTCTGCGAATCCATATTTACACGACGACGAGGATGATGACGATAGCGGAGGGGATCCATTACACACCTACCACACAGCATCCGACTCTGAATCCCTCCTCGACGACATCGACGAGCATCTCGGTGCCGATGCGGTGCGGATGTCGGCTACCACAGACTCCCCGAAGGGTTCGGCTGCGGGGTCGGGGAGGAGCGGGAGGAGCGGGACGACGAGCCCGGCGTTGGGGCGGAATGTGACGGAGCGCGCGGGGAGGAGCTCGCCTTTGGGAATGGGTGGTGGGAATTGAATTGCCCCGCTGCTAGCAATTGAGCTCAAATCTTCAGTCTTGCACACCTCGACCGCGCTGTACTCACATTTGATGGAACTGGCGAAACTTTTGGAGCGGTTATGCCTTCATGGATTGCGTCGCCTATGAGCGTTTCGGCTTTTGTACCTCACTACTACTGTGCCCCTCATGTATGTATTTAAGACACTCTCCGTCACTCCTCCCCACGTGAGGAGCTGTTTTTGGACCTACTGTAAACACTTGAGAGACGCAAGGCAGGTGAAGACCTCCAGGATCTGGAGGGAGCGGCAAACGAACATATGTCTGGCATCTGACGGTCAGACGCCTTGATAAGAGCCATCGGCGATGAACGGCGCCGAGGTCTGAAATGCACGGATGGGCGCATCCCAACTCCGCTGAGCAATCGATTGAAGTTGCGACGGCCATCGTCCGCGTGTATCATACACCGTTGGCCAGCTTTTGCCCCAATTCGCGGATGGGCAAGTCATAATCTGCTAGTTGACCATTATGCAATTCCTGTTTCATGAGCTCAAAATAATAGGCGCTAAGCATGCCCCCCACCATCAGCGTTACAGCGGTCGCATCACCAACCTCCGGCATTATCTTTATCTGCGAGCTCTTTCTCACACTCTACGAAGCGACGGTCAGTCCTCCCTGCGTCCCCACTTCCAGCCTGCCTCGAATTTCACCTAAGCAAACACCGACAGAAGCCGCGCTGTCGAAATGGCTTGCACACAAACTCCGAAAGGGGCTAGGGTTAGGGTTACGGTTATTGCACACAAAAACGTTGGCATGCCTTAATCCTTCCCGAACCCCAACCTCTCCGCCCCGCCCACTTTTTGGCTCCAAATTTAAGCAGCCCATAACCGGTGCCCGCCTCCTCATATCAGTCCAAAGTTTTACTGCCTGTTACGGACCCACGTCGCTTTCAAGCCCACCATCGTAATCGAACCGAGTCCAACGCGCCCGATGTTATTTTTCTCGATCATACAAAGGGAATGAATGAGGCGGGGATCGCAGGAATACTATGTAAATCCTCGTATGAACAAATGGGGCGGGCGGGGAAGGTGAAACAGTATACTCTCAATCTATCTATGCGAGCTTGACCAGAAACCGGGAGTGCGTGCGTTACTCTCGAGGATGAGTATCGCATCCCCGTATCCCCATCCGAGGTACCCTCTGCCACTCGGTCTCCAACGCTGATATCGTCACAGAAAGCCGCTTTCGCCGCGTATACAGCGGTGCGAGCAGTGTGTGAACGAGCATTGCCCCAATTGGAAGTGTCGGGAAATATTCCTTCCAATGCTCTTAACATCGGAAGGTCCGTAAGCCTCGTGATTCGAAGGATCGTCTTGGACAGGGTGCAGCGAGGCAGTGGCGGCAAGGTCCGGCAGAGAGTGCACGGTACCGAGGGTTCTTCATATTCCGCCGTACTGAGAGCAAGCGCTAGCTGCAGTCCAAAATCCCCGTCTGCCCCCGCCGCCGACACCCTCATCGCCATCTCCATCATCAAGAGATCTTCGTCCTCCTCTTCTTCCACACTTGTACCAGCAGCAGGTTTGGATGCTTCCGTTGTGGTAGTGGATGGCACGCTGATGCCGAGGCTTGGGAAACCCGGTTTGGCGGTCATATCGGCAGCGATGCCAGTGGACGAGCTGCTTGCTGCCGTGGCTCCAAATGTGAATGGTGGAGGAGCGGATGTGGCGACCGCGGCTGCGGCCTCGGCGGCGGCTTGCTCGCCTTCTTTGTGGATGTTGATGGAAGAAAGTGTTTGGGCGGCTCGAGCGATGTGGCCGCGTGGGAAGGTGTTGCGTGGGTCTCGGCGTTGTCCTCGACTTGTTCATCTTCGTCCCTGTGGTCTGCGTCGTCGGTTGCTATCGCTTCTTCTTGACTGTTCACGCTCCATTGCGCTCCATTCACTAACGTGCTTCTGTGGAGGATGCATGGACCCTGGCCAGGGCGAGACGAAGATGTGATCTTTGGGCCGGATGGTGAAACACCGCACCACCACAGCAATCCTTCAGCGGCGTCGCTTCAATCAACGGTGGAGGGCTGGTGGGAGGGGAGTGGGAGAGGGGCGGAGTGATTCCGGGCGAGTCGGCGGGGTTCGGCGGTTGATGGTGCCGTTGTCGGGCGGCGGACGGCGCTGGCGGCGGGAGATGGGGTTGGCGGTGGGAAGCACCCCAATGACGAGGGCGGCGATGTCGATCGGCGCTCCGCTGAGGGGAGCCACCCCCGTGGAGAGGACGGATGAGGGCGAGGTCTCCCCATCCCCCCCCCACAAATGTTTTTCCCCAAATGAGAGGGGGTCGTCGAGCCGTCCGCCGTGACTTGCGCGTGATGGTTACGCGTCCTTCCATGGCTTGTCCCCCCCTACCAACGCGGAAGACCAACTCATCGCCCTCATCGAGGATGGGTCCCCCCCCCCCGCGGAAGACCAACTCATCGCCCTCATCGAGGATGGGTCCCCCCCCCCGCGGAAGACCAACTCATCGCCCTCATCGAGGATCGGTCCCCAACCCCCCCCCCCCCCCCCCCCCCAGCTCGTCCCCCTCGTCCCCCTCGTCCATAACCGTTCTGGGGACCGCTCCCCTCAGAAGCAGGGTCAGCGTGAACAGATCCTCCGACGACGTGTGCGCCACCACCAGCCTCGGTCGATCCGTCAAGCCGTCCGACATCGCCCCGAAATCCACCGCACCCGGAGGCCACGCGAATGATCCTTCGTCCGCGACCGGACGCACGCGCATCCCCTCCCATTCCCGGTGGAGAGGAAGGATGAGGGCGCGGTCTCGTGGGTGGTGGTTGTAAGCATGCTGCGCCAGATAGTGGTGGTGGTGGTTTCGGCCATGATGGTAGTAGAGGGTAGATTTTGTGGTGTGTGTGTGTGTATGGAAGTGGCAGGGTCTGTGTGTGAAGGAAGTGAGAATGGGTTTGAGCGACTCGTTCATATATCCGCGTCCAAGATCAATACTCGTTGCAACTCTCACCACGCAATCTAACCATACCTGGAAATACTGAGACTTTGCACATCCGGTTAGTGGGCCTGGTGATACCGCCGGATGAGGACTGTGCGGTCGGCGTCTCCCAGGCATGTACAGGGGCAGCGCCGGCCGCTTTTTCGGTCTTGGGAGTGCTTGAAGGACCCTGCTTGGGACCAGCACTGCTACTGGGCGGAAGACGACGTTTCCCACACATGCCGAGCAGCATCATCCATGGTACCAGCCTCTTCCCGAGGAAGAGAGAGAAAGGCGTTCCGCGCCAGGTGCAGGCCCTTGGGGTTTCCTCGACCGGTCGTTGTTCATCTTCGCCGTCGGTCGCTACTTGCGTCTGGAATGCGCGGGGATCCGGCAACGCGACGAGGACTCCCGCGACTCGGATGGGGCCAGGCACGGGGCGGAGGGGTGTACTCTCTGGGCCGTGGACCTGATGGATGCGGACGACGGAAAATTGAGCTCACTGAAGTACAATCGCTGAACGTTCAATTGACCGACAAAGACTTACGCATAAGTGGTCCGTTTTCCACCAGCGCCCGACGCGCCCGAGGTCCTGCTGCGACCTGGGGCGGTGGGTCGACGTAGTCCTCCTCGTTTTCCTCATCGTCGCTCTTCGCCACGATGGTCAACCATGCGGTTGCGTTGGGCCGGGCCGTTGTGCCCGTGAATGCCATGTAGTTATGTTCATGGCGCCCATCTAGAGTTATCCAGTGGGCGTAGCCCCGGCCCCTCGCGTGCAGGATTAGGCGGTTGGTAAACCGGCAGGAATTGGCGGCGGTCACTTCCGCTAGTCGCTGCTTCCGATCCATTTCCCACCTGATGCGGATCGTCGTTCCCACCGTCGTGACGACGTGAGAGGGGTAGAACCCGTTGTTGGTCATTCTGATTTCAATCCCGTTGAACACCTCCTCCTCGTCCTCCTCGTCTACACGGAAGGTGCTTTCGGCAGCGGTGGTGGCTACGGTTGGGGGACGCGGACGCCAGGCCATGATTGCGATGGTTCAGAGATTTGCAGAAAGGAAGGTTGTAGGGAAGGTTGCTCGTTACGCGCACACAAAACGAAAGCGCAACAAATGCTGCTTTGCACTTTATATACGGGCTAGGCGAGACGAGATTTTCAGGCCGGGCGATGACCGGCATCCTCGAGACTCGGTAATCCCATCCTATGCCCATATCATCCATGTCATTCATGCATAAGCCCACGGAATTCCGTGCTTGCCAAAACCTTCGAAAAGAAGGTCAGATCTTTCAGAAGGTCGGATCTCTGGAACTTTTGCTTGGCTAAGCGCGACGCGTTATGCTGACTTCACGCGACGCGCTTGCTGACTTCACGCTCGACACACCCCTTCCACTGGCGCCAGGTATTGTTCTCATCCTTCCTCGACATCCCCCCTCCATGATGATGCCTATCGGTCCTTAGTTTATGTTTCAATTCGACAGTCAGATTTCCATTGTCGGTACCAGATCTAAGTTGGTTGTAAAGTGTGCACCAGAGCATTGCATGGCTCGCCACACCCAAAAACAGGTCGGGTCTGCTACTGTCGTAAAGCTCAAGTATCCCCAGCTCAATCCCAAACTTTGGAACCACAGCTCAATGCACCTAACCAATACTTTTCCCGAAGTTACGGATCTATTTTGCCAATTCCCTTATCGTCATTGGTCCACCAACTACAGGCTGTTGACCTTGGAGGCCTGCTGCGGTTATGAGTGGGTAGAATCTTGTGTCCCGTACGATCAGCGACCGAGGCGCATCGGTTCGCAGGTCCGCCTTTGCCAAACTCCAAGTTCTGTCCGCCGAACGCGCGCTGGTAGATCTTGCCTTCCTCCATAGCGAGAAGGGCACTCCGTAGTCATTGAGCTCGATCACGGTCTGCGGGGCTTCGCGAGATATATATATGCAGTGGATGGCGTTTTAGTTGCTTATCAAAGGCGGAGTGGTGGGTGGGTGAATGAGAGAATGGATGAAGGGCTCCGTTGATGATGAATCAACCCAGTTGATGAAAGAAACGAGATCTGGAAGAACTGACTGTGAATGCCCAGGCGAGGGGCATGCCACTGATATTGGAAACTGAATGAACGTTTCCTGAGTCTCTGTGAAACCTCTCTCGTGTGGAAGAAACTGAGGTTTCAAGTTCTTGAACTTTGTGGGGTGAATTGCGAAGGACAATGCTGTCAAATCCCTGTCAAACCAACGCTGTTGTGCTGAAGACGCGTTAGGGGCAGTCCCGTTCTTCTAGTTGCCACATTGCTTACATGGAACATGTAAACAAGCTCACAAGTCCAAGATTGTGTGCTGTGGAGTCTGGCTGCAATGCCGAGACAATCCTCTGTGATTTCGGATGGCGCCTTTTGACACATCCTCAATAGGCCCTTCTTAAGGTTTGCAAACTGGGGTTATGAACGGTGCGCCGAATCCTGGGCGGGCAGTGTAACATGACAGGTTTTACGGTCTTTCTGAGGGCCCTGGAATATAAGCACTGCTTAATGCAGCGAGCCTCCGCGTGTCTTGTAGTTTGTCGAGTACGCATTTGAATCGGTCGCCTGGCTGTTGTGCTCGATCCCATCTACTGTGGTCACCCACCATACATGCCATACTGCCCATAGACAGGTACACATAATGGAGCATCTCTTCGCAAAACCGTTTCGGCAGCATCTAGCAGATCGCCGGCTGAGGGAAAGACGTGGTTGCGAGGCCGGTCATACAACTCTCAAAAGTCTTACATCCACTGGTCCGGTTGCATCCCCGTTTGAAATCTTTCCAAAGCAAAATGACAGTGGAACACAGTACTAATAAATGCGCTACAATCTTAGGCCGCAATGACCGCCAAGCGTTTTGCCGCGGCACTGGGTGGATAGGGGCGAAAGAGGGTCTTTGACTCGAATCCAGACTTCGACAGCTGTCAAGATGCCGTTCGACAGCTCTAGACGTAGATTTTAAAGCACCACACATCAAGACCTTCGAATCCATGGAGGAAGTCAGCTAGACACTTGGAAGTTTGGCCAACGAACATGAAATTGCTTCCACCCAAGAAGCAAGAAGGCGATTATCATTACTCACTCTGCAGCACTCCTAAAGTGAAGAGGAACAGCCGCCATTCCTGGAAATCGCTGCGGACGTGCAATGGTTCAAGCTCCACGAGGCACGATTCTTACAAAAATCTCCGAACTTCAACAAAGCTCACACATCCGAGTTTCGGCTATTGGAACAGGATCTGGCCGTCCGTTGACATCACCGAAAAACGCAGCTGGTGATTGCACTGCTGCCGATCGGTCAATGGTGCATATAGTGTAAAGTCACTATTCGCCCTTTTTGACATCTGCACCCCTTGCCCTGCGCACAATGCCAGCGGAAGGCAGGTTTCCTGCGATAACGAGCTCTAACCCCACCGTTCAAAGGAGAATGGTTGTCCGTATTTGATGGTCGCTCCATACATTGCACATGCTACCGGATGCATGAGGATTCCGGAGGACTTGTGATGGAAAATTCATTTGAAGTCAGGCAATGGTGCCCAGTGATGGCATATAGGTCTCTGCTCGAAGTTATGATCGCCGACCCGATTTCCTATGCAGATTGATACCTGTAAGAGTCCACTTGTAGCAAGACCTCATCCAGGACAACTGGTGGCTACTCCGTCCCTGTAATCGAGTCAAACAATGTTCCATGACAAAGGTGAACAATGATGGAGTCTCCGTCGTTTTCATGTGGTCGCACGCGTATCAGGTACGTAAGCTGGCAAGATTGCGTACGTAGCAAGCAACGCGTGCTGTTGGCGTAATGTCAGTGATATCCTTTTCTCTCCATCATCCCATTCCATTTCCTTTCCACACCTCAAACATTTTCAAACCTCTTCAAACCTCCATCGAAATGACCGAATCTCACGCCTATCAGTATTTGGCGCCCGACGAACATCACAACATCATAACCTGGCTCCATCAACCTGCGGACAAAGAGGTTGCGACAGAGATTACGAGCGAGAGAGAAAGCGATGAAGTTGAGCAGGCCCGGGAGATGGTTTCGATCCGGGTTTCCGAAGCAAGAAGGAAAGATATTGGATCAGCCGAGAAGGGTCTGAGGAGTTGGCACGCATGAGAATGAGGAGGTTGAAGTCTTTGGCTCGAAACCTGCCAAGTAAGAGACCTTTAAGCTTAAGTTTCATTGGCAATGCGTATTGCATCTTCGTCAATGGCACTGGACAGGAGCCACTGAGTGACTTTGCTCTGAACTTTTTTTCTTGATTACCCAGGTTCCGGCTTTCGGAAAGAGGTGCGCAAAGAAGTCACGGTCCGCCACGAACGAGCGAACCGTGAAAAGGAACTGCGAATAGCCGCCAAAAGCGGGACAGGGCCGAAGAAAGTGAGGAAACGTATTGGCCCGAAGAAAGCACAACGTAACAGAAACCGGGAAGCCGCCCTTGCCGCCGCTGCTGCCAAAAGGTTGAACATAAATATGACGTACAGCGCTTCGGAAACCGATGCTGGCGGACCCAACTCACATATCGCTCCCTATTCATTCTTGTACAGCACCGACCCCGGCCCGCACGACACGATCACCGAAACCATCCAAGGCGTCAACGTCGCGATCCAAATCGAGTCCATCCCCACGCAATCAGTCGAATAGCACAACGGTCGCGATCCCATCGGTCGCCTCTACAAGAAGGGCGAGCGTCCCGACCCCATCGTCGTCATCAAGTACTGTCCCGCGGTCGGCGATTCCAAGCGTGCCCTCGACGAGTACGTCCCCGAGATCTTCATGGGCGGTCGCAACACCATCTGGACCTACAACGTCTGCGAACATCTTTCGTGCTTGTGTCGGCTTGCCGCCCCAGAACGATATGATGCCTCGAGCACAAGGCCATCTAGATTCTGTTGGATTTGCGGATCTCCTTTTCGTGCTTTCTTTCCCTCGTCGTTTCGAGCTTGTTCCGTTGGATGGTAGTTTCGTCCTCCCTGTTCCGTTGGTACTTCGAGTTGTTCTAATATTTGTCTGATGTACTGAGATTTGAATCAAATTGGGTGCGACCGTTAAGGATATGTTTTTGAATAGGCGGGAGGATTTTGCCAACATTCAAATGACTGGAACATTTACTGGTCCCGCCCCGGTGCACTGGGAACTTTGTTCATCTGTTAGTTCCTCCTTGCGTTTCACTGAATATGAATCAAAGTAGTCCGGCAATACATATGTTAGCCCATCGAGCTTCTGGAAGTGGGTGGGTTGTTGAATATGCTCAAGTGAACGATGGAAATATGGTTGGGAAGGGAAACTTGATGTGAACATGTACACATATACGCCGTTAAAACTGCATTGATGCTTGAAAAAACGATTTGCGGCTCACACTCCACATGAAGGGCATTGCGATAGAGCCATTTTCCGCTCATCTATTGCTGGCGCTGGGAGCTACCGCCGCCTTCGCAGTCTCAATCTATGATTCCAACCTGTATGTCTCCTTGCACCACGCCCGCCATCTCTACGGTTGGACAACTTCCCTGGCTAGTCAGTAATCTGGCTTACGACGCTATTATCGGAATGCCTTTCTGGCGTTTCTTCAACTACGCTGAACAATTCTCGATGACCAACCTACCTATCTTTCGTTGGACCAATTACGGCCCTATACCAAATGCACCGAAGTCCGTCACTATAAAATGTGAAAGAACTTCGAGAAATTGGGAAGATGTCGAATACATCCCAAAACACGATCCCAAAACACGCCATACTGTCACGTTGGATGAAGGAGGCGCCGATGGGAAGCTCTACATGTATCGTCCAGGGACCGTTACAGGAGTGGGGCCCCGTTTGAGTCCAATGGTGCTGGATGGTGGATCAAAATTTTGGCTGGACTGGGCTACGTCGAAACATTATGGTGAGGATCATTTGGCAAGTTGATGCGAAACGATTCAGCTATGATGTTTGTATGAAGATTGCTCATCGGATTGTATATATTCGTCTCGATGCTTCCGTCTTCGTCTTCTTCCTCTTCCAGCATAGATCAATCATGTTGTTGTCTCCTGCTGCCGCAAGTTCGACGAGCTCCGTCGCTGCTCAGCAAGAGTCGTGCTGACCATCACGGCGACGCAAATCTCGTGTGCATCCCAGAAAGAGCATTTTGAATGATATGCCTGACTGTCAACCGCGGATACTCGTCTAACCCTTGTGCGGTATGCTCTAAATACGGATGCGTGGCTTGACTTGCGCTTTTGATGTCACACTCAGCATGAATACAACCGTGTCACCGGCTGCTCCAACCTCTCGAATCGAAGCTCTCCAATTCCACTCCACGCCGGCCATCGAAGCTCTCCACTCCACCCCAGGCCGGCCGGGGGTCGACCAGACCCGGCTTGGAGTCTGTTCGAGTTCCGGAGATTCCGTTAATGTCAGATCCCAACGGAGGTGACAGCCTCATGAAGCGACCTTCCATCATGCATCCATTGACCTTCTAGGACCTTCTAGGCAACTAGGATCTTCCATCAACATCCACGAAGGAGGCCAGCAAGCCGCCGTCGCAGCAGCTACCACAGTCGTCCGCCGTGCTTCAGCCCCCCCACAGGAAGACTGGTTCAATCCCGCTGCAGCTCAACAGTACCCCGCCCACGTCCCGCCCATGGCGTCACACTCGGGCGACAATCAGTAATAGACAGATATTGTATTCAGTGAAGCGATTATAGAAACGCACAAGTAAAAAGAGTTAAGGAGCACCGGAGAAGAAAAGTACAAAACAATGACCGTCATCATCACAAACATCGCGAACATTCATATTTATATTTTTCTGCCTTTATTTGGGGGCGGAACTCACGGTACATCTCCTGAAAGATGCCATCTACATCCCCACGTATGGGGGTGAGTTCCCGTAGACGGATGGGCTGCCAATGCCCACACCAAGGCCAGCCGACATTGCGTATGACAAAGAAGGGGAGCAACGTGCCCTATTTTCTCATCAGAGAACACCGAGGCATAAACCCCCTCGGCTATCTCCTTCAATGTCCGCAATGCCGTCCAACCTGCTCAAAGAAGGGATGTCACTGTTCCTTGTGACACGAGCCGAGGAGTGTGCCCCTCGGCCATCACCTTCAATGCCTTTGTGCCAACTGTGTCCCAACTGTGATATGCCCTCAGTGCTACCGTAGGTGCCCAATGATCTCTACAAGTAGAGACCATCCGGTCACCTTTCATGTGTCCCTCAGTGCAACATGCCTCAGTGCCCAACCGTGCCTGCTCTCGACGAAGTACATGATATGCGTCAGTATCCAACCAATATGCCTCAGTGCCCAACACGAACAGATCTTACCGAATCGTCCGAGAGTTCTCACCCGACTCCAGCTTTCCCGTCTGACACACCGCTGTACTTTTCGCTGCTTGCTCACGCGCTGCCGCAGCTCAAAGAACTGCCAATGTCTGAGGCAGGGATTGCCTTCTCAAGCGAAGTGGCCAGAGCACAGCGCTACACAGTACAGTGATGCATGAAGACGAAGATCACCGAGAGACGAGGATCGTGTGCCGAAGGGTCCCACTCGACTCGTAGCAACCACCAACTTACACATGTTGTACTTTTCGCTGCCCACTCACACAATGCCCCAGATCACAAGGATCTGGCAATGTCTGAGGCAGGGATTGCCTTCTCAAGCGAAGTGGCCAGAGCGCAGCAGCTACACAGTACAACGATGCATATGATGAAGATCACCGAGAGACGAGGACGAAGATGGAATCGTGTGCCGAAGGGTCCCACTCGACTCGTAGCAACCACCAACTTACACATGTTGTACTTTTCGCTGCCCACTCACACAATGCCCCAGATCACAAGGATCTGGCAATGTCTGAGGCAGGGATTGCCTTCTCAAGCGAAGTGGCCAGAGCGCAGCAGCTACACAGTACAACGATGCATGAAGACGAAGATCACCGAGAGATCAGGAGTGGAAGAGCGAAGTGCCGTAACGTAGCGGGGTTGTTGGATCTTGATCTTGACCTTGACCTTGACCTTGACCTTGACCTTGACCTTGAAAATGGCGGATGCGCGAGTTGAGGTACCTCAGTGGAAATATGGGAAAGTGGTCAGAATCGAATGGTAGCGAAACGCGAACAACCCAACCCGGCAACGGCAGAAGAAATCCAACTGAAAAATAGGTACTTACGAAGGATGATAGTGGTGTGGAAGCGGTGTGTGGAGTGAAGAAAAATGGAGAGGGGGGGCGGTTGGGGTGTGTTCTTTTATATTCGAGAGATGCCAGTAGCGAGGGTGTCGCGCGCTCTGCGTTTGGACGCAGCAGAGATCGTTGTGGAAGCGTCTCGAGCGTAGCAGTGTGGCCAGAGCCGGGCCCAACCCCTTCTGGCTCAGGACCCCAAGGGAATGTCGGCGAAAAAAACGAAAAACGTGGGAGGGAGAAGCGGCAACGCGTGAGACGTAAGCGGTCGAGAACGCGTGGAAGCGGGTGTGATTGACACTAACCCCTCCTTCCTCATGCTACGCTATGGCAAGGGGCCCGGATTGCGTGCTTGACTTGGCGCTTACGAGCGGATATGGCTCTTCCAGGGCCTGCGAGCCCCTGGACATGTCAGCCTTATCAAGCTCAATGACGAATGGGAAGTCAACCCAAAGGGTCCGCTAATCACGTGAAGTGTCACTCCCTTTTGATGTTTTATTAATCATATGATTTTGTGTGCAGAATGGCCGTCAGAAATATCTCATTGAAGGCCGGAATGGAGTGTGTGGCAGAGGGATTCAGCAAGTATGCGTGCATCTGCTCGAGTGCACTGTGATAGTCTTCTTCCTGTGGGGGAATTCCGGCTTGTGGGAACCATAAAGTGCGAACCCATAGGCTGACCAGATTACTTTTTGCGCGAGTCGTCAACGAGACACCACATATAACGGCAGTCCAAACGAAACCGAGGAAGGGATTCGATTCGTAGTGTATGTAGTTCTTACAACGTCGTAGGGAGGAATCGTGCTCAAGGAATCACTTGGTCGTGTAAAATTGCACCGCACGGTCTAAAGGTCAGCATTTGGTAGATTCCGGAGGAGCCACTCGCGGGGTAGACTAGCCACACGTATGTGGTCCACTGCTTCCGAGAAGCTTCATATTTGCCACCAGTGATATCTGACCCTGACCCCTTCTGATCCATATCTGGCTTATTCACTTTAAGGCCTCGTTGATACTTCATGTCAACGGGGGAGGAATGAGGACGATACATGTATCTGGGACGGCGAGTTTAGCGTCATAGAAGTGGGACTGGGCTACGGTGACCTGCAGAGATAAGCCCGATGGTAAGCTCTTACAGGCCGGGGGTCAAAACGCTGTATAGTTCGAATTGCTTCCGACCTGTGAGTCTGACCCCGCTGTTCGTACCATATCTTACCCGACGTCATCCATGCCGCAGGTTAAAGTCACCCCCTGAGTGGTTTACGGCGCTACAACTCCGTACAACTCCGTTGACAAACAGGAATCGGTGCTCGGATCTGGTGCCGGGCGTGAGTCTCTCGGATATACGCAGGAAAGTTTGCCGGATGATGTGATGGCTGATCGCTATTTGGATAGCTTACCCTTGCAGGGTGCATGCAAGGGAGCTTCGGACGCTTTGCGCTGGGCAAGATAGCGGCCCGAATTAGTGCCGGTCATCGGAATACTCAGCGTATATGCAGTTTTTCGGGCTACAGTCAACGCCAATGAGAAGGATCTCGCCCCAAACCTCCACGAGACATACCGGCGGCCGTTGAGAGGTATGTTTCAGTCTGATAACCACGGGGAAGAGGGCGGAGATTGTGAACAAATGGCAGGGCACAACGCCGCCAGGATTTGGACGAAGCTGTTCGGTGTCGCCGAATGATGGAGACAACACCGTTGCGTGCGTTGCGCGTAGACGTACAAGACGACGGCGTAGATGGCGCAGAAGAGGCAGTCTCTGACGCATCGCCGCGATCAGCATCAGCGTCGCTAGGCTGCGTGCCCTAAACGGAGGAGGATCGATGAGGGTACGGACTAAGCCGAGTCACGACAGAACGCTCCCATCCTTCAGTCTCAAGCCTCGAATCAACCTTACTCCGCGGGGCCAAGTGTTTCAGCGACGCCTAGAGGCTGGGCAGTACACCGTTGTACGCAACACGAGGCTACTCGGCTCCTCGGCTCGTATTCCCATCATCTTCGGGCATCAGCCGCGGACACTTCCTTATGGAGCTCGCCCCTTTTGTAAACAAAGTCATCGGCCCCGGCCGACGTTTAGGGAATGACCTCCGTGATGTCGGAACGAGCAGAGGATGTTCCTGTTCCGAACCGGGTGATGTAATTTCCGATCATCCACCTCTGGAACGGGTTTCCGGGGACGGCGGGGCATCTATATGATTCTCCGAAGAGGGATCGTCCCCAGTTGCCCGTCCAAGGTGCTCGAGTGCCGCAGTCATTCCCACCACCCACCACCGCATCGAAGGTCCTCTCCCACTCTCACCCAAGCGGTCCGGAAACGTCAAGTTTGGCCTCTACTTTTGATCAGTGATGTCAGTACAAGTTAGCGCAGGGAATGCAACTGCTCAACGGCGGCCGAGTTGGACGGGACGGAGGGTTCGTTTTGGGTGTAAGCATGCAAATCATACTATCTCTGCAGCATCGCCGAACGTCTATGGGCCTTCGACTCTGGACTTGGAACGTCTCGACCCATTGGCCCGCGGCTAGCCCAGCGTTTAGTTGTGTGGTTCCTGGGCTCAACCCTGCATGCAGCTTTCACCTAAAAGCTGGACCGCCTTCCTCTCCCCGCCCGCTCAGTCGCCGAAGCAAATCCAAAAACCAGCGCACGGAAGCCCAATCAACTAGGCCGAGGCCGGTCCAACCCGACCGCAAGTCGCATCCCTGCTCCAACACGATTTGATTTCGCTTGGAGTTGCGGTAACCCATTCACCAGGAGTGGAGCCCTTCGGAGGAATGCGAAGGCAGGGCAGGCTTCAGCTGGCATGGACGGAGCTGTGCATTGCCGACAGAGCTAGCATACGTTTCCCTCGCAAAACGAACCACATTGTCAGGGGTTTGCAGCTTGATGTGAAGCCCTGGTGACTTTTGAGCGTTGGGCGATTTGTGGAATCTGTCGAAGCCTGGGTTGAAGCGGGTGGCGCAGGAGATTATAACGCCGTCACGACTGTTATTTCGGGTATTGCAGCCCGGTACTTTCGTTTCTTGCCCCTCTATGATTATGGTCTCATAGTCATCGCATCTTTTCCGCGTTTCATTCGCTGGTACGGCAGCTCGGACGGGTAAATACGGCGTCAAACCGCTTCCGGATGAGGCTCACACTGCTTGCTAAACTTATGAAGGCCATCTCGGTATGAATGCTCGTGTGGGCAGGTCGTAGCAGATGCGTTCAGATATTCGGGAGTGATCCGAGCGGAAATCACTTTAGATGTTTTGGCGGATGTTTCCAGTACGAGCATAGCTCAAAGTTAAAACGTTGGGGATAAACAGGTCAGTAGCTTGCTCGTCATCGTCCTTTGTACGTTCTGGCGAAGAGGGGTTATTTATTCCGCGACTTACAGATAGTACGGGTCATTTGAGCGGCTCTTTGGAGTGAGGCATATATGCGCGGGATCCGACAAGTACGTACATGAGATGTGAGTGGATCAGTATCAGAAGATGCAGGGGGAAGGTTCGATCTTGGATTTAGGTCAATTGTCGGAGGCTATACCGTTGTCATGAAGGACATTCCCGAGATCGATATCTGGAGAATAGAAACTTGATAGCCAGTAGCCGGAGGTGAAGTAGTTCGCACCAAGCAGTTTCCGGCGCACCATCGGTAGTGGATGCCTTTCAAATGGATTTCTGCTCAACTGTGCACCCCTGCTCGCCTGTGCACCCGTCACAGGTCGTGGATAGCTCACGTTGACTTGACGCTTCGGAGACGTCGTTGTCGGGATGACCTTACCCTTGAGGACTTGAAGCGACTGGAAATTTTCACTGTGGACACGGAGACCGGGACTGCGTACGAGAGTCTTGAGGGTTTAGCATGATGCTTCTCATGCCTACCTTGACATCTCAGAGACTCGACGAGCGAGAATCGGAAGGACAGAACGGCGCTCACTGAGATAGTCCCAGTGACTTAGGGATTCTCTTTGGAGCGGGACAACAGGCTAGATACACGTCCTGCGAACGAGGAGAGGCTTACGTTTCCCCGTGACGTGATGTCGACGAGGTGAGAGAGTGGATTTATGGGATCGGCGGTTCTCCCGGTGGCGACGAGTTCTTACTTCTCTATCTTTACGGCGTAAGTGAGTCGGAGACATCGTTGGATGCACCGCAGAGAAAGAAGGGGTCAGTGATGCCCAGCCACCAATCTGGACTAGCAGCCCCGACCCGAATGAAACGGCATCACCTCGACTTATTGCCCAGGAAGTCTCATTTGCATGCTGCGCCTCACTCCCTTCGTCCCGGTCGGTGCTCTCCCCTTCAAGCTCCTCGTCGACATGAAGCTCCGACAAATCTGCCGTCAGGAGGAGCTCGGGTTGAGCTGGATGCACTGGCACCGTTGTTGTTTTGAGGTCAGGGCGCGGCTGGAACTCGAGGATCCGC
This sequence comes from Fimicolochytrium jonesii, assembly GCF_025526975.1. Classification (NCBI taxonomy): domain Eukaryota; kingdom Fungi; phylum Chytridiomycota; class Chytridiomycetes; order Spizellomycetales; family Powellomycetaceae; genus Fimicolochytrium; species Fimicolochytrium jonesii. The sequence goes on from NW_026515699.1 coordinate 85,403, forward strand.
CAAGTGGGATCACGATAAGGCCGGGCGGCAACGCACTAGACAGCGCATTGGACAACGAAGATAACGCCATTCGGGAACAGCGCAATACTCGAGGTATTTTTTTACCAGTCCACGGCGATGCGATGCGGTGAATGGGAATGAAAAGGATGATGCCGTCGGCGTCCGCGGACGTGTTATGGAAGTGGAAACAATCGCTCTGGATCGTCCCGCTCAGAGCGACGGACCCACACACCAACGAATGACCTTTTGGTCCCACACAACCGATGACCGATGGATTACAACACCCAACGACGCAATCTGCTACCGCAAACACAGTCCATATACTTTCGGCACATAGATAGAGATAGATGTAGACGTGGAATCCCTGGGAGGGGCACCCAAGTATCGATTTATATACATCTCGTGAGCAAAAGTATGTGCAAGTGAAACCCTCGCTTTTGTTGTGATTCGATCAAGTTGCGGAGGCCATGTCGACCTTTCATGGATTATAAGGAAGTGGCATTTAGACCCTCTTAGACGCCATGCTTTCTGCTGAAGGCTACCTACGAAACTTAGACCATTTGGTTGTTGGCCGTTGATGGTTTTGCCAGGATGCAGATCACGCAATGAGCAGGTTGCGAAAACGACCGATCTGTGAGCTTTCCCAAGGCCGTATTCCCACCGTTCCCACCGTACGCCTAGGACTTTGACCTGCGTGCATAATCAGTATGGCACCTTGGAAATGCGCGTGGGTACAAACGGGCTCTTGACTTACTTCCTCGCGTTAGATGCCTGCCTAGACAGCGCTGGCTCCTGACCGGCGCCACCTCCTTCGGTCCTGTGGGTCATAAATAGCTCAAGTCCGGGTATTGCAGCCTGGTACTTTCGTTTCTTGCCCGTCTTGATTAGTTTGAGAATCTAACGCGTGTGAGCGATAACTTTCTTGCGGGTTCCTGCCTTCAGATCTATAGGAATGTCGGACCCCTTCGACTTCAAAGCACGCGCGGGCTGCACAGCATTGCCCTGAACTGCCGCTCCAGGGGCGCAATTTTCGCCTTGATCGACGGGCGCGGACACCCTTCGTAGCCGCCGCAGCTCTGCTTCTAGTCTGTATTCGGTGAAAAGGGGGGTATAAGTCCCGACGATAAGGTATTGAAAATGCCAGCACGCAAGGAACTGAGCGATTTTACTGACTCCAAGACTGCCGAGACGAGAATGCGGCCAACGAACGACGACTCTTTCACACGAGCCGCGATGGCACCTTCTACGCCCCTCCAGAGACAAACAGCGAGACAGTGGGGCACTGATGTGTGAGCCGGAGCGTCCGCTCGTGGGGGGAGGCCAACATATCTGGGGAGGCCGAGCCGGTCCAATGTTTTATCACAAAAAGCCGTCAAGGGATGCTGCGTAGTACTATCGTCCAAATGATAGTATCGAAGGTAACCAGACGAGAACCATATTTCGAATCGCATGACCTCATGCATACGGGTTGAGGTTGAGGGGCCGGAAGCAGCGGCGAGTCGGTTGGCATTATTTTGGGAGATTTCGCCTCGTCCGTATACGGTCCGCGATAAGTTGGTAAAGTTGGCGTTGCCGGTGAAGCATTGATAATCGTGTTGTAGGTGGGTGTTGCATGGAAGCAGTTGGCGGTTGTGCTTGCATGAGAGCGCTGCGCCGTCCGCAAGCTCCTTTCAACCTCTTTCCGCGAGCGGCGACTTCCAGTAGATTCCCTTTCTGTTTTCATAGACGGCGGTCTCTGGGAGTATGTAACTGGTAAGTCAGCGACCGCTGGACGGATATACCAGAACATAAAGCCAGCCTAGCAGGAGCTAGGTCTCTCAACGGGGTCAGCGACCGCTTCGCCATTGAGCCAGACCACAGGCATCTTCGAGAACGGGAATCAGCATGGAGAACAGTTTTCGGATTGAGGCCCTCCGGCTTCAGGTTCACTCACGTTTCCTGCCCTTCCCTGCGGGCATCGGTGGGGATTTCCCAAATTCGCAAGGCTACCGAACGCCGGGTACGAGATCGAGGGCTCCCAACAACCTCGGCCTGCAGCCCTCTTGGAACCTTACCGCTGAGCAAGCGTTGCCCATCTCCCAGGCCTGCCCGGCAGCTAGGCAAATGGCCTGCTCAACGACCCAAGACGCCGAACCCTAACCCTAACCGTCGGTAACCCTTCACCAAGAGTCGATATTCCCACCTCGAGCAGATTGTGTGCGGTACAAACAACAGGCCGTGCTGATGAGTTGAGAGCTGTCAATATCGTCCACATAGTTAAGAAGCTCTTGGCGAAGCCTGTAGAGCAGCCTTCCCCACCGGTTCTCCACTGCTGCACGTACTTTCAAGCAGATGGTCTCACTCTCCAATAAAAGTTTCTCTCAGTATGCTGCCTACACAGCAGGTGTTGTGCATCGGTCGGAACAGTTCTCAGCGGAGATGGCAAGTGATGCTGAGTCTCGAAGTTTGCACGGCCCAGAGTCTGCACCCATATTCCAGACACATATTCCAGGGCCACATGGGAAGGCATACTTGGTAATGTTGATGTGAGGTCCTCTATGTTCCAGGCCTTGGTCTCAAGTCTCCGGTGCAGAAATCGTACAGTGTAACCCCCTCCTTACTATGCAACTCAAGGACTGTAGCGAAACTGCAACAAAGACTCTTGACCGAAAGCGTACTCGTTGTGCGCCAGGACTCCCAAGCGTGGTGTACAAAGCCACGTCGGGACACCTCACGGCCTCTTGCGCCGTTGTAGTTGTCGTTTGTCGAGTGAACCGTAACCTGTCAGACTGCTGCAAGCTCTCCCCCCTGCCCGAACGGGATGTACAGTACTCTTTGAGGCAAGTCTCTGCAAATGCAAATGAGGTTGTTGGCATTATATCACACCAACATTGACATTGTCAGTGCAACAGTGACCGGCTTACCCGGCATCAAAAAACGTGTTTCTGAAAATGGGCTATCAGTGAAACTCCTTCAGTTTTTGAGCAATTTGGAATCTGTAGAGATGGAATGGTTTAGAAAAGGATTTCGCTTCGAGCTGCCGGCGCAGACTGTGCATATAACATGGTACAGACGTTCTGCTGCTGTCCAAAATCCTAAGGCTTCCTGGGCAACGAGTGGCAGAGTACAACGGACTCTCCAGGGTTCAGTTTTCATGTCCAGGGTCTGAAAGTTGCACAGCGTCCTTGCCGTACCTTCAGGATCAGAGATAGGCGAGGGTTAGCTGCGGCGCTGCGGGGGAAAAGGAGGTGTACTAGTCGGAGGTTGCTTTGAAGATTTTCGCTCCCAGCAGTTCTGATTGATAAATGTCTGCTGTTTAATAGCTGGAAACCAAGACTGAATAGCTTATGTGATTCCTCATAGCTGGTTTAGTGATCTGCAGTCTTCTCTGGTCAGTTGGTTTGGTATCCTTTTTGCAAGGGGCAAGCTTTGGGGAAAAAAAAGGTAGTCTGGAAACGCGTCGACGAAGGCAGCGGGGTTGTTGACGCGCGCCTGCGCAAACGTATGTGCGCACTGTGACTGCCGCAGGGCAGCCCGCAGACTCTGCCGTATCGAAAGCGAGCCCATAGAACCAAATTCATTGCTCAAGGCTCATCAATCTCCTCGGGTCCATATGGCAGAGAGGCTGTTCCAGCAATATATTGCGGCTTAAATCACTGTGGTAGAACTGTAGACATTTAGTCATCGCAAATATCAAGTTCGGAGGAGGTTTGTATCGACTTGACCGACTGAGGAGATGGACAGCGGCATTGACTCCGTACTCCCTTTCAAATTTACCGAGGGCTCGCTGCGATGCCTTCCCATCCGAAGAGGAGCTGTTAGTGAATGCACAGGGTTCTTACGGGCTGATGGGGACAGCACCTGCGGAATCGGACGCTTCGGAAACGAGGTGCGGGTTTCCTTTTGTCTACCTCGGCTCCACGTGAAGGGGAGACGCACCCCATTCCGTTGAGGTCGACCGAAGGAAAGCGCCGAGCAGTGGGTAGTCCGACAAGCCCGAGGGAACGTCACCTTCCGGAAGAAGCGAAGACTGTCCTGGCATGGCGAGCTCCATCATCTCGAGCGCGGCATGGCATTCCGGAAGGTGGGTCGCCCTGCGCACAGCGGCTTTGACTTGACGAGGGCTTCGTTGGTGCGAAATGCGCCATCGTCAATCGCTAGAAAGCACACAGTGGGGTTTGCATAGCGGCACTCAAGCCTTCAACTCTCTTGCGTGGCATAGTGCTCAAAGCCGGATGCTGGCTGCGCCGTATAACCTGTGTGTTGGTTCGAACGTTGGCCGCCACGACCTTCGGAGACTTCTCATTGAGCATCCCTCCACAGGTGAGGTAGCATGCTGTCCTTGCTTCTTGTCAGCATCACCTTCGTAACCCAGCCGCCTCTTTCCTTTCTGTCAGCGGAACACCGCTCGGTCATGACGGTCAAGAACCTCAGCAATGTTGCATGCGCGCCATACGTTGTCTCCTCCCGGAGCACCTGCAAACAGCGCGTAGAGGCGCCCTATGCTGGAGCAATCCTATGGTTGCCCGCAATCGAACCCCGCATGAAACGACCGGATGTGCCGCCATTGAGTCCCCCGTGTTGGAACGATACCTACCGTCAGGACCGTCAGGAAACATCAGAAAATAACATCAGCTCCAATGTAGATTCAGGACCGGTCTTAACCTTGCAGAAGAGTTAGCCGCCTTTACTACTATGACCTACGGAAAAGCTTCATTTCTGGGGAGGCCGTTAGGAGCATTCCCCGTCGCAGGCTCAGCGCAGCTGAAGCTCGTTGTACTGCTAGCAACGTTTACCGGCGGGTTCGGAACTAGTTAGCACCCCGTCCCGTCTGGAGCTCACAACGGCATCGCGACCGCCGTTCATGGAACCTTTCACGCGGCTTCCCTGGATCGCCTATGCCGGCGTCCGCTTCAGCGACGGAGAGAAATGGACGGTTCAAGCTGACAAGGAGGGGGAACAAGGCTATATCTGTGGTGGATTTGGCTCGGGATACATCATAGGTAGCGACCGTGATGCCAAACCGGGGCAGGCAGTCGGAGAGGCGCCCCGTACTCCCAGAATACTTTGGGCACGCATGGCATGTGCCCGTATTGTGACGATAGTCAGCGTGCTTCAGCCAATGCAAGCAACAAGCTGAACCGTGCAACGGCTTCATGGATGTCGGCAGCTTCTCCATGACAGATCCTGAATATCTCATACCTGGGAAACGGTTTTACGCTGGTCGAGCGTAGGAAATGAATCCACGACAGCGAAGCACGCTCTGGGCAGGTCCCGCACGGAATCGCCGGAACCGCTTCAGATCTCGACCGGATTGCAGGATCCTGGATTGCATCGGTAACATCAACTCGGCAGGAGGATAGCTGGTGAGCTCACAGAAGCCCGGAGCGCCAACGACTGGATCGAGGAGTCGTCACAGGAGGGTTCGATGGATCTGCGGCCGCAACCATCGAATCGAGAGGCGAATTCTCGCGCAGACTATGGACAGGACATCATTGAAAATGATGTTTGCGATTTCTACAGCGAGGCCTAGTTGGCTTCTGTAGGTTAGACGATCAAGTAGATAGCGCACAACCCGCTTGATGCCACCATCGCTGCTTTCTCGGACTCTCGCCGACACTTTCTTGTTATGATGGGATGTATTGACCGTTATTTCATAGTAAGCCGAGTAATCCAGCCAAAGTCCCAGTCCCTCCTCCAACGGATGAGATGCTCGTGTTAGGACCACTCGCAGATCGTTACTGAATCGCAAAAACTAAGAAGTGTTCAATTGCACAACCACTGATGGCATCTGTATCCAAGCTTTTCTCCGTTCTCCCAAACGCAGTGCTTTCATCAGCCATGTCGATGCTTCGTAGCGCGGTCGGCCCCGCATAACCTCACTGCCGCGACATTGCTGCCGACATTGCCACCGACATTGCCGAGGCTGCCGAGAGAGGGGATGGGGACAGCAGTGCAGCCACAGAGTGGGGAGCCGAGGTTGGAGCTCGAGGCGGGTGGCTGGCTTCGGTGTGCAGGAAAGAATGGAACTTGCGAGTGGGGAGGCTGGTTCCACCGACGATGCTGCATGCGTACTCGACCGAATAAACCCTGTTGGTGGTGCACAACATGTCGGCCAAGCCAAAGGCAGCAAGTGAAAATATGGGAGGACCTGGAGGCCCAGAGGAGGGCAGGCAATGAAGAGGGCGAGGTCGCATGCAGGGTCGCACCCCATTCCTTTGACGTCGACCGAAGGAAAGCGCCGAGCAGTTATTAGTCCGACAAGCCCGAGGGAACGTCACCGTCCGGAAGCGAAGACTGTCCTGGCATGGCGAGCTCCATCATCTCCGGAAGGTGGGTCGCCCTGCTCACAACGGCTTTGACTTGACGAGGGCTTCGTTGGTGAGAAGCTCCTCCGCGTCGCCGCACTCTCCGCCTCTGAAGACAAGAGAATCCGCCAGATGGGAATGGCTACCACGATCGCTATTTTCGGAACGACGTGATGGGGCGGTTGTGACGGATACGGTTTGGCGGCACACCGTGCTCTCTTGGTCTTTCCAGCCCTCGCCTGCATTTCTGAGTAGGAGCTCGTCGCATGGGCACTGGAGGAACCCCCACCATCGGGATACCCGTCGAATTATCCGCTGGCCTATTACGCTTGCTTGTAGCCTCATGCGTGTGCCCTCTTATGGCGTACATCGCTTTCTACATGTTTCCGTTTACGGTTATGCGTCTCGCTCGAATATGCCCGTCAAACGACAACCACCTTTTCATTGCTATTTATTGATGTTCACAAACTAGGATGTATATGATCAATGACTCATCTACAAAGCTATCGAGAAACCGTATCAGAGATCAGATGTGCACGCCAAAGAATGCCCAAATGTTTTCATCCGCGGTCTCCGCCTGCACTATGAGATACCATTCGCCGGCCAGCCGCTCCACAACTTTCATTGTCGACATGAACAGTTCAGATGGGTGTGTATGCAGAAGATAGCTCAAATCCCTCGCAACGAGAAACACATGAGATCGCCCTGCCAGCGTTTGATTGCGGAACGTAACCGCGAAATCGATGAGAGGTGCTGTTGTCGAATCCTCGCTGTTCAGATTCGACCCGATGGACAAATGGGAGAGGATGCTTCCAGGTTTGGGAAATGGAGGGAACCTGCGGGATCCATGGTCGTCCATCGTGGGATTTGTTCGAGACAACCATGAGACTTCAAATGATGGTAGCGTGTCTTCGCCTCCGGCCCTTAGCATGACGCTAGTTCGGAATTCGCTTGCGGTCTCATCGCCGGCTTGTGAGAAGGTCACCGTAAGGCCAAGGACCCAGCGACCTGGTTCGAATTGCCAGTCGACGGCCCACTGCTTTGTGGTGTCGTTCCAATGGGGATGGATGTGGCCCCAAGCTCCTCCCTCACCGCCTACTAGGACTACATGTATGGCGTCCACGTCTTCGGGCTGTATCATAACCATGTCGGAGACCGCAGGTGCATTCGTCGTTAGGCGTATAGCGACTTGATGTGCCGTGGCGGTGACCAGTGCGCGGTAGCTGTTATCCTCCGCTCCAACATCTGAAGGTTGAACGATAACCCTCAGCTCGCTCCCCGATGCCAATCTTTCCACATGCGCTATCAAGACTATGACGAGACACAGCAAAAGTATGAATATCAATGCGAAAGACACCACTCGCTGGCGACGGGAGAGGCGTCCAAGGATCGTTCTCGACGGGGCCGGGTTCGGTTTACCGTGAAACGAAGCATCTCGACCGAGGAGTGGTCTTTCGTCGATTCCGGAGGTCCGTCTGGCTTTGAAGTTCTCCGCCAGATTGCTATGCACCGTGAGTGTGGTAGAGGAAGAGGCATCCATCTTTTCCGTGATTTTGCCGGTTCGAAGTGAGCGCATAGTGATGAGCTAGAAGCTCCGACGCCTCCCTGCCTAGAGATATGCACCTGCAGTGCCTTCGTCCGCCTCCACCATTTTCGAGCACTTTACGTCGGAAGCTACTGTGTTTTCGAATATGTGCTCTCCACAGTGTCGCCCCGGCTGTCAATTCATATTCGGTGGGAAACGTCAATTCGAGGTTTGTCTGATTGTCGGTCAACACCTGTGCCGCGCTCTGAGAGCTCTGAGAGTTGCAAGTCATTGCAAGTCGTTGCAAGTCGGCAAACCCACTTGTTCACGCCCTTATCCATGTACCCCAGACCTAGTACTGTATAGCCTACGAGTTCACTCATCGTGCGAGCTGTCCACCATGGACACCGACAGCGAGAGCGAGCTGAGTTCTGTCGGTTCTTCCAAGTTAGAGCCATCTGACGATGAGTCCGACCATGGGTTCATATCCAGGGGCCAAAAATCGCCTGCATCATCTGCACCCGCTGCCTCAGCTCCCTCATCGCCGCTTGCTAGCTCGCCGATTGTTCCGGCCATGACGGACGTGGCTGACAGCCCTGCCAGCCCTGCCGTGTCCCTACCTCCACACCCCGGACGCTGTACAGTTGAGGTGGTGATACCGTCCCGGGTCCCGGCGAGGCGTAAAGTACTCCCTCGAAAAAACGCCCACTCTGCCCCGAATACCCCAACTTTCCCTGCTCAGTTCACCAAACCACGTTCCACCCCGCCGGAAATTCCACCGAGCCATTCCATTAGTCCCAAACCCAAGCGGATTGGTATAAGTCCATTGACACAACCTCGTCAGGATTCTGCTGGCCTCGAGGATTCTGATGGCGAGGCCAGCAGTGTTAGCTCTTACAAGCCCGAATCAGATGACGAAGAGTCCGACGACGATGCATCCGAAGAAAACGGGTCCCTCTACGAAAGTTCCGGCGAAGATGGGTCTGGAGAGTTTCTGCCAAAGAAGCGTGTCTCGACACACACGTGGCATGAGGAAGATTGGTACCGAGAGCGCCGGGCTGATCCCGACTGGACCTTAGACGACGCTGAGCGAAAGGGAGATCGATCGGAAGACGTTAGCCTCGGCACCTATACGTCCGACGTTGAGATCCGCAAAGATAGCCCTGAAGACAGTGGAAGCGATGGCGAGGATGCGGCGGGAGACGATGAGCTGTTCCATGCTGCGCTCAAAGACGTTGGACTCGGCGAGGATACTCTAAAAGACGCTGTCGTTCACGACGACGGTTCCGAAAATGGGGACCCGGTCGACTTAACCGAAGTTGTTGGGGAGGCACAGAATGCGCTCAAAGACACTGGGCCCCACCAGCTCAGGTCTGAACACGCTGAGCCGGCCGAGTTGATTGAAGACGTTGAGTTCGACGAGGGCCGCAAAGGCGCTATAGGAATAAATGTCGGAGAATGCAAATCGGCACCCGCACGCAACCTCCGGAAACGGCGCGGATATTACACGCCGTTGCCGATACGCCGCTGGGTGCCGGCTTCCTCGGACGAGTCCGACCAGGGTGTTGAAGCAGGGACACCTGTAGCCGCGAAAGGACGACCCGACGAAGAACGGGATTCCACGTTGGATCTGGACATTGGCGTTTTGGAAGACGACAATATGGACTTCACTGCGTCTACTGTTGGCACCGACACGCTAGCTTTTTCTTTCGAAGATGTTGATGGAGATGGGATGGACAATGACGAAGATCCGACAGTATCCGCAAGCTGTCCCGACAAGGGTTTCAATCAGCACAAGCTGGAAGGGCATGAGCTGGAGGTGAAGTCCACCCGTACAGGCCCCAATAGCCTTGCGTCCTCATTCGACGAGTCTGACGAGGATGGTTTCAATGTCGAAGACGAACCGTCGCCACCCGCAACAGCGATGGAGATCAACTGCTCTACTGTTGACTCCTCCGAAGGCCTTTCCGATCGGCTCAATGGTGAAGAAAGGGCATTGCCACCTCCGCCGAGTTCTGAAAAGGCGGCAGGCCCCAGTTTGGAAGGACAAGAGCCGGATCTCATGAATCTCACTTCTGGCCCCGACGATCTCGCGTCATCCCCGAAAAGGCCGTCCTCGAAGAAGAATTTCAACGACAATGCATGTGAAACCGGAGCAGGAACATCGCTGGCCGCGGCCATAACATTCACATCCAAAAACGCCACCACCCGCCGGCTGGACAAGCATGAGCTAGAGGTCATTGCCTCCATGTACGCCCGGGACAAAGCCGGCTTGCTCGCCGCTTTTCCTTCAATAGACGACGCGGCTGCAATCGCAGCCGCCAAGGCCTCAGTTTCAGGATACGCGTCGGGGCGGGCATCCAATTTGCGCGAGACGAGGATTCGCAAGAAACACGCACAAACGATTGGACAACAGCTCACGGACGAAGAGTTTGCACGATTCCGAGCATATGCCCGACTCGAACCCCATCAACGCTACTTAAAGGCCAAGGAGAACGTCCTCGAAGCCCTGCAGGAGCTCCGAGAGGCGAGCCTCACTGAACACGCCTCCGGTTTCTTCTTTGTCGCTTCACATCCCATGCAGAAGGATGTTGTTATGTCGTCCACCAACGATGAACGGAACGGCTGGGCGTTTGCGGCAAGCTGTCAAACGGAGGCCCTTGTTCCTTCGACAATACGAGCATCCTTTCTCCCGTCGGATACCCAAGCAGTCGATGCTATCGTTGACTTCCAGCATAGCCTCATCGGCAAAGAGAAATGGGAAGATGCCGTTCAGCAGGTTGAAAAAGCACCTGTGGCGCCACATCCCATGATTCGCAACCGGTGGGCCCACGGTGAAGGGAAGACAGCGTTGGCAAAGTCGCTCAGGGAGCGTCTGATCTTAGAGACGGGAAGGAAGTCCCGCCGAACACCATGGCTGACCATCGGAACACTTGATTATCCGTTCGTAGCGGTCGGATGGCCGCCACACATCCTGTACGGCAAGACGTTCAGCAAAGCGGCAACCAAAGAAGAGTTGATATCAATGACTCTCTACTGGGACAATCTGCACTTCAAGAGAAAGGACGAGACCGCGCTAGACGAGCTCTTCGCGCCCGAGCATCCGGAAGACCCGCTGAAAGGCACTCCTCTTTATCAGTTTCGTAAGAAGGTGAACGAACGACAGCGAGAAGCTATGCGCGCACGGAATAGACCGGCGTCGTCGACATCCACCACCGCTGGGACGATCACCCCGCAGGATGTGGTCGCTGCCGCTGCCGCTGCCATATCCTCTGCCGTAGCCGCTGCAGCTGAATTAAACGGCAAGGGTAAGAAGAGCAAGGGGGTACTCAATCCTTCATCGCATACAAACGAGATCCATTTTGCTGATAATGAGGACAAGAGGGCCACCCCGCCTGCCAGCGATCAGGAAGCGCTGGCTGTCGACCCCTCTGGCGATGAGTACGTACCCATGGATTTGGATATTGTCACGGACGCTGAAATTCCCTTGAATCCCGGTTTCGTGGCCGCGCCCATGAATGACGGTGCTGAAGCCTCGAGGGACCCTAGCGCCGACGTATCAATGTCCGTGGGAGTATGCACCGTCACTGACGCATCGGCATCGATTCCAATGGAATTCATCGCCGCATTCAACGAGCCGGACGCGGTTGACACAGATTTCCGAGGAGATTTCGAATGCGGGTCAACGCCATTGGCTCCCTGGAACACGGTGTACGGCCAGGCTGCTGGCAGCTCAGATGCTCGGCAAACTCATAAGGTCCCGGGCACGCTTCGCCCGATGCCTGTTAGGAAGCCCGCTCGACCGTCGCCGCCTAAGCTCACTCGAACACCTGTCCGGTCGTGTGCTCCGCCGCCTGTTCACATACAGTCTCCCAACGATACCGTAGATACGGATGGCGGGCATTTGGTGCCGTCTCCGCCGGCTGCGGTCAAGGCGCGAATGCGGAGCATCCTTGAAGCTGCGTGTGTCCCGGAGATATACCCTACGCAAATCGCACTGCCCACGCCTACTCACGCTCCAACGGCTGCTGGAATGGATCTTCCGTCTCCGATGTTGATAGGGTCTCCGTCGCCTGCACCCACGATCCGCATGCCGACACCTTCCAACGGGGAGTCCGAACGGCGTATATACCCAAGCACAATGTCCGCGTCCGACGCCATGCGCAAGGCGTGGAAGAGAGAGTATCGAGCCGCTCGTGAAGGATACTTGCAGGCCATGACGATGTTCAACCTGTACCCGCAAGTCCACCTTGGACACAATGCGACTCGGGCTTTGGAGCGCGACATGCAGCAGCTCCGTTCGTCGAATGCGGTGGTGAAAGGACTCTATGATGTGGACGCGCTGTCGACTTCTATCCAGCATGCGCGTATATTTGCACAGGCGGTCGTGATGCGTGCGAGCACCCTACGCGAAATGGCGACTGCGCGGCTGGCGATTGCGCCGGCGGTGGGGTCTCGGAAAAGAAAGGGTTCCGCGGTATGTGCGGTATTAGCTGAGGGAAGTTTGATTGCAACTTCACCCGCCCAGCGATTCATTCCATCATTTTTTGACAGACGGCAGGAGAATCTTTCGCGGATGCGGAGGTGAGATGCATGACCATCAAATAGGATGCAGTGAATCTTTCTGAAAGATTCTAAACCATCATCAATTGTTCAGGACGAATCAGCGAATAAGAAACAGCGCGCTTCGCCCTCGCCCGAACCTGTACCCTTCGGTTCATTGCAACGCTATGATCGTCCAGACATGTGGAAGGCGTTTGGTAACGCTCGTCGCCTGCCGACCCGAGTGCAGGAGTTCGAGCCGATCCAAGAGCCAGGAGCGCTTACGCTGAGATGGCGCAGCAACTTGGAGATTATTCCGACTCCAAAGTGGTCGCCATTTGGGTTCCCTTCACTACGGAGCTCGCAGAAAAGAGAGTTGGACTCACTAGTTGATGGAAAATACGGTGCCTGGACTACAGAGGAGAAAGCGAAATACAACGCGCTGAACTGGCATGAGGACGACCCGCAACAGACGGTGGATCGGGATGATCTCTATTCTGTCATCAACCCCGATCGGATGTGCGCCGTGCAGGGTATCAACTACTACATGCGGAGACTGGAGTTCCACTACCGGCAGCAGGAAGGGCTGGGCTATCAGTTCTGGTATGGACCGCCGGCCGTTGGCGATCAGATCTCACCAGCGAAGGGACCTGGTGACTACGTTTCTGGAAAGGCTCGCCTGCCCGTAAGTACCAAATACGCTGGAGATTTACGACTGACAAGCCGAGGATTAATGAGCTTTCCTTTCTTGTACAGGACCCAGCGGTCGATAGGTTTGCCATCTTCCTTATGATGCATAACGCCAACCATTACATCGCATACTGGGTCGATCTGCATACCGGAGACCAATTCTTCTACGATCCATTGTGGCTGGCGCATTCGGGTGCGGGCAACGATACCCAATGGCGCACGAAAAATCGGTGGCAATGCCAAGGACGAGCCAACTGGCTCGCAAGCGTCGTCCCGAACCTTCCCCGACTCTCTGTCCTACGCCTACTGACGGCTCCGTCGCAGAAAGGTACCGATGTCGTCAACTGCGGAGTCTACTGCTGCGCGATTATGGATTGGGTCACTAGAGGCATTGTGGGACAGCTGCTTCTTCCGCTGCACTTTAGCGAGAAGCGGATCTTGCAAGTGAGACACAGCATCGCATGGACGGCCATCAGGGGAAACCCGCCTCATCTTGCGCTGGAGCATGAAAACCCACCCGAATCACTTGATCCCAATGTACGAGCCGATGCAACGCCACAAGATGAGATGCAGGCAGCACACCCGGCGGAACAGTTCCTGCCGATGGCTCATACTGTCGATGAAGCTGTTGTACCGCCACGAGATGAAATCCGGGCAACATCCGTAGCGGCTTCGGCGGAACAGCTCATGAGTCAACCCCTAATGTCGACAACTCAGGCACCCGTGACGTCTTCGGGGGAACAGCCCACAGTCATTACGCAACCTCCCATTTCGATGGCTCAAATAGAGGCAGCACCCGAGGGAACTCCGGCGGAACAGCTCCCAGTCATGGCGCAACCTCCCATGTCGATGGTTCAAATTGCGGCAGCAGTGGCGGCTCCGGCAGAATGGGCTCTCATGACGCTACCTACCATGTCGATGGCTCAAAGTGTCGATGAAGCCGTCGATGGAGATGGTCAAGCTGTTGATAAGGCTGTCGATGGAGATGCTCAATCTATCAATGAAAAAAACGTTGTCGATGGGAACACTCGAACTCGTCAGCCCAGGATTCGAAATCGCAAAAGCAAAAAGAAGAGACTTCGAGACAAGGCATTCAAAGAAGCGCAGGAACGAGAGCAAACGATCAGCAATGCAGCGCCCACGCCGTCCCGGAAGCCGAAATCCGTACGCACAGCCCCGAAGGCAGCGCTGTTAACCACTCACTCAAGCCCCACACGGCCATCGCTGCCGGCAAGGAATGACTCAAGCCCCCGACGGCTATTTGAAACTAAGCAGCGGCGCGTATCAATATCTCGAAAATCGGAGCCCGAATGGACAGTCTCGACGGCGGCGCCCGGTCCAAGCCGCCCACGGCTCGACGACACTCCACACCTACGCGAAGGGACCATTTCACAGAGATCAGGACTAGAGCGGATTGAGTGGACGACAGCACATGGCCCAAGCCACCGAGAGTCCTACGACGCTCCGTGGCACCGCGACACTCCCATTTCACAAAGATCAAGACCAGAACGGACTGAACGGATGACAGAGTCGGGCCCAAGCCTCCGGCAAATCGATAACGCTCCGCAGCACCGCGAAACTCCCATCTTAGAGAGACCAGAACCACAACGGACTCGGTGGACAGCGCCTGGCGCGGGCCGCCACCGGTTCGACAACGCTCCGCATCGCCGCACAGTGTCGTTCTATGAAAAACCCAGACAGGCACGGACGGACTGGAAGCAAGCGCCTGTCCGAAGATGGCCAGGGCCCGACCCACCTGCCCCAGTGCACTTTGCTGCACGTGTAACGACCGTCCCGGAGGAAATGGAGTGGAGGGATAGCACCTTTCACTGATGTACATGTCTGATGTTTAATGGCGTATACGTAGGAGGCGACAGCGTGAGATGCATCAGAGGGAATGGAGTGGAGCGATGGCTCCTTTCGCAGATGTAGGATGTTCGATGTTTGGTGGCGTATCCGTAGAAGACAACATGATAAGATGTACAGTATATATCCTTTCGTTTGTAAATTTGATCCGATTCGTGATCACCACAATCACTGTAAACATGCTCTTGTGTTCTACCATTGACCACGACCCCCACGTTGCCGTATCACTGTAAACATGCTCTTGTGTTCTATCATTGACCACGACCCCACGTTGCCGTCTCCCTATATACGCCGTCTCCCTATAAACGCCTATTTACGCCAAACTCTACTTGTATCTACATTCTCGTCAACCTATGATCTCTCTGCTATCATTGCGCGATAGAACGCCGAACTAGAAGTTCCTTCTGCTGAACAATTCGTTAGCTGATTCCAATCCTGAAAATAGGTTAGACTCCTTTGATCTACTTCCGCGGGGACGACATTTCTTCTATGGTTCTCGGGCGAAACACCATGCGGCGAGACCGAAACAAAGAGCCCGACGACCGTAGGGGCGGTTAGAGTCTCCCGCGCTGGGGCTCCACCCCGCACCTCCGGTTCAAAATCTTGGATAGCATGCCGAATTGACGCCCGGGACGCAAGGGGGCGTCGGTCTTGCTGAGCTCACCTCGGTTCAGGGGGAGCCACTATATCACCCACTTCCATGGGAGTGGGAACGGCAACGGCAGGGACGAGTTGGGGCTGAGGGCGAGCCGCGCGCCAGTCTCCTAAGTTCAAGAGCGGGGCCTCCGAACGCACGCCGCACGGTGGCGATCGTGCTCGCGCTGTGATGGCTGGCCGGAGGTTCGGCTCTTGTGCTCCAAGAGCTGCTGGTCGGGTCGTCTGGGCACGCCGGGCACGTGGGAGTAGGCGACCCCCAGGGCCCAAGAGAACTACCTGGTAGTTCAGAGCGCTGCCGGTGGCCTTTCTCATTCGGCGAAGATCAGTCTTGGCGGATTTCGGTCCGGTCCGCCTCTCCGACGTCGGGCGGCATTGCGACCATGAGGGGTCCTCCACCTCCATGCGGGCAACGACGGGATGCTCCCTGTTGCAGTAGTGCCACCAGACGAGCGCCGCGTCAACGTCGCAGCCTTCGTACTGCTTGGGGTCGTGGCGGACGAGGGGAATGGTGCTGGGTTTGAACCTGCGCTAACATAACTTCCCGCAGCAGAGTCATTGATTCCCAGAGGCGCTTTGTTGACGATCCAGCGGTCCTTCCTCATTTGAATGGGATCTGAATGATCCCGCAATCTGTACCGACGCACAGTTCTCCTCCCAACATCCCATATTTGCTGGTGGTGGGTCGGGAGGTTATGGTTGTGATATGTGATATGCTTCTCTACGGTACGGGTTGAGGAGTCCCAGACGTCGAAGCTGTTCAAGCTGAAAAGGACGGCGAGACTTGCAAGGTCATCTGCGCGTCGCTCGCTGCAACTGTGCTGCGACGCTGGTCCTTCAACCGCTGGTTCAACCGCAGGCTGAACCGCAGGTGGAACGGTGGAATCCTGTGGAATCCTCTGGGAATCCTCACGTACTGCATCCCTGAACAATCGAACAGAGAAAGTATACTTCGTAATGACCGCCAAAGGTAAGTGTGCTTGCTTCACCCTGTCCCAGCAGCAGCAAAGGCGGTCAGCGAACCCTCTACACCAGTCAAAAACTAACTATTGGACATTTTCCTCATCCCAATTTTCCGACGTAAAAAGACGAACACATCGCCGTAACCCGGTTCCGCGAATTCCTGAGAGTCAAAACGGTTCAGCCAAAACCCGACTATGTGGGATGTGAGGCGTTCTTGAAGAAGTATGCTGAGGAGTTGGGGTTGGCTTACACAGGCGTCGAGGTAAGATGATGGTCATCCTGAGGGAAAGGGAATAGGGCTGGGCCCGGGTCGGGGGAAGCATGAGTGCAAACGGGGATGCAGTGGGGCGAGGGAAGGTTTGAACGGGTAGCGCTCGCGACGGGAAAGCGCCATGGGCGGTACGCGATCACCTGTGCCTTCCACGTAAGTGCGGAAAGGCGCATGGTACCGACCTAAGGTGCTGGCGGACTTGGTGTTTTGCGTGAAGCGGAAGGATGCGAGAGCAGGGGCCCGAACAATGCTCGCGGAATACGCCGACGGCATCTCCTTGGGCAGCGAAGCGAGCATCCCACATCCAGTCTTATCCTGCCCGCTAATTCTCCTTCCCTTTCATCAACTATAGTGCGTGAAGGGCAAGCCCATCTGCATTCTAACCTGGGCCGGCACGGACGCCTCGCTGCCGTCCATTATGCTCAACTGCCACTCGGATGTTGTACCTGTCAGCGCTGACAAGTGGACGCATGATCCTTTTGCGGCGGATAAGCTGGAGAATGGGGATATCATTGCCAGAGGGTAGGTGTCACTTGCGACTCAGGTCGAGGGCGACTGCGAGCGGAAAGGTATTTCAATGGCGCTGACATCGGTTCCTCATCCCACAGAGCGCAGGATATGAAGTGTGTCGGAATCCAGTACCTGGAAGCCATCCGCATCTTGAAGCAGCAGCAAAAGGTCCAGCTGAAGCGGACATGTGAGTACACTCTATTCCTTCTCTTGGCATGAAGTGATTCAGAGTGAGAGCGGTAATCCGTCGTCTGCCACCTCAGTGCATGTAACCTTTGTGCCCGATGAAGAGATCGGCGGTCAAGACGGAATGAAACTGTTTGTCAAGACGGACGACTACAAGAAGCTCAACATCGGATTCGCGCTCGATGAAGGGCTGGCCAATCCCGGGGATGCGTACAAGGTGTTTTATGGCGAACGCGCGCCGTGGTGGTTGACCATTACCGCCAAGGTAAGGGGATGTGGATTGGATTGGCTGAATCTGAGGAAGTTCGTTGCGCGTGAACGGAGGTTGACACAGTTTCCGAACTTTCCTAAGGGAAAAGCCGGCCATGGAAGCCAGTTCCTTGAGCCGTCCGCCACCGTTCGCCTGGTACGTTTCATTGCTGCTCTCTGTCCAAATCTGATTACCTGTCACTCACCCAAACCGACTGCACACAGCTCAAAGTCCTCAACAGATTCCTCGCCTTCCGCGACTCCGAATCCAACCGCCTCAAACACGGTCGCACCGCCAAATCCGTCCCCTTCCAGCTCGGCGACGTGACCACCACCAACATCACCATCCTCAAAGCCGGCGTGCAGCACAATGTTGTGCCCGAGACCGCGTCCGCTGGCATCGATATCCGCGTGGCGCCTACAGTGGATTTGAATGCGTTCAAGGAGATGATTGAGGGGTGGTGTGCCGAGCAGGATGTGGGGATTGAGTATGTGAATACGTTTTGGTCGAATGCAACGACGGCGCCGGAGGATCATAACCCTTGGTGGAGGTTGTTGAAGGGTGTTGCGGAGAAACGGTATGGAATATGGATGTTGTGATGTATCATATCGCTATGTGCCACTAATCTCCACTTTTATTCATCACCCAAATACAGGAAAGTCGACTTGGAACCGGAAATCTTCCCCGCCGCAACAGGTACGTTCACTCCACTCCATCTCCGGCACCTCCGATCCTTCACACTCCATAACTAACTGCACTCCCATTCCTCCCACCACCCCCAGACTCCCGCTACATCCGCGAAATCGGCATCCCAGCGTTCGGCATCTCGCCCATGCGCAACACCCCCGTCCTCCTGCACGACCATGACGAGTACCTCAACGAACGCGTCTTCCTCGACGGCGTCGATTTCTACACGGATCTCGTGCCAGCGCTGGCCAACAACACCGAGGAGTTGGTGGAGCGGTAAGGGAGGGGTGACAATTAGTAGCGCACCCGGGAGCACCCCCATCGTTTTTGTAGACATCCTTGCAGGAATAGGGTGTAGGTCATCTTCGTCATTACTTTTCCGGCGTATTGGATTCTAGGTGGCCTGCGCATCACGAACTGATCTGTAATTTCATGACTTTTTTCCCTTTCATATTTGTGCATTTACAAGTTGCCATCATCGGCGACGCCTCAGGCAGAGGTACAATGATGTGGATGGCAGATAACCACCACGGAAAATGGAATGGGGTGAAAATTCTAGACTACCGGTTACGGGAGATTGCGTCTGGTCATTGCGTCTGGTCTGCGGCCATTGCCAAACACCACCGAACGCACAATCGAGAGGAAATTCTTGGTGCTTAGGACGTCCCGATTGTGCACTCATCTGTAGTGGTCGTCTTCCAGGAATCTCAAATGGCGTCCAGTCTTGGTTGATACATTCGGGGTTGGGGCAACCCACCAATCCATGGACGTATTCCATTCTTCCCTTTCTAGCTTGCCACGGCCGAGATGACTGCCGCCGTCGGATGTTTTTCTTCACACGGCCGTGGCAGTCTGGACACACGGAAGACGTTCGATACTCATCTAGCAAGCAACATGGAATGTTGTTTCTTGCAAACAGTGTGCGGAATCTGATTTCCCTGATGAGTTAGTGTGATGTGGACTACCTTCCACACGGGTTGTATAACAGATGTTCATATACAATAACTACTTTGCTATAAGGTATTGTAGACAGACTGGATGTTCGTCGGCGCTGCTATTCGATATGCAGTAAAAGAACTATTTGTTGTGCATAGGAACGCGCGACGAGCACTGTTATAGTACCCATGAGGTTGGAGTCCACTGGAGAACACTGTCTGGAAGGCCTTTCATCTAGACAGCGATAGGTCTTTCACTGATGTTGGGGGAATCATCCTCCCGAGCCCCTGGTTAGGGTTCCCGTGGTTTAGTCCCCGGTTAGGGTTCTAGTAGTTCATTTCCCCTCGTGACTCACCTCCCGCTTACGCCACGCTTACGTGTACGGGACTTCACGCTTTTCTTCCCTCACGTACCTCGTGTCCTCTTTCCAGACTAGACAAAACTTCTCTGTCTAACTTCATATACAATAAAGGGCTTCGTCTCCCCATTACATAGAGTTCGCTCAGTTACCTGCTTCCTCTGCCGACTACTGCTAAGTACTGACGCGTCGTTCTCCAATAAGACCGGACAACCCACATTACAGTTAGCATATTATGATACATAGTAACACTGATAGTCACTCACCCTTTGGTCTTTGATGACTCCTGAAAGCGCATGGTCTTTCCGGCGTCGCTCCAATCACCCAAGATGACCGCAAAAATGCTTTCCATACAGGGGTCGCATGTTCTTGATGAGCTTGCTCTCAGACTTTTGCCGCAGTGAGAAAGCCTTGAATCTGCGAGCCACGTGAATCTCATCCTGGTAAAACTCATCCAGGGCGGGATCTGGGATATGGATGTCAGCCCATGTATTACCAAATTTGAAGACGAGGCATTATACATCATAACTGCATGTTTGTAATCCACGATGAACGCTGAGGACGCCTCGATGTTCATGCTCTTGTGCGACGGAATATGTGATTCCATCTCAGCGATTGGATGCGACGCGAGCGACATCCATCTCGCCAGCGACGGCATTGATCTTTCACTCCGTCATGTCTCGAACGCCCGTTGATTGGATGTGTATCTGATACGGGGTGGTGCATTGTGAGGACGCTGCAACGGAATGTCAAAAGTAGTAATCCACTGAAACGTACGGAAATGACCGCTCCTTCTTGATGTCTCGACAGAACAAGAGGTCACGCTTGCCCGGATCAATGCTGACGATGTTTGGAGCCTCCCTGGAGCCTCCCTCTCTGGACACGCTGATAATACTGTCGCCGCTGCCCTCGGTTGGCTCTGGCTCTACGGAGATGCAGTACGAGATTGGATGTCGGAGGCGAGTGGATGCGTTGAGGTCAGATTGCCCGCAGCCGAGATAACTGGTGTGTGTACAGGTGTTGCAGGTGATTGCCGTGATAGCTGTGTGTCAAAGAACTCGCGTCAGTGCTGTGGTAATGAAGCTGAGAACGGTGAGGAATTGCGGTTGTTACCTGGTGGTGGTCGGCGAGTACAGATCTGCTCGCAATTGCGTTGGGAAAGAAGGGGGTTGGGGTCTTCCTGTAAGGCCGAGCGTGAAGCTGTAAGGCCGGGCGTGATGGGTGTAAGGCCGGACTTGGAGCCTTCACCGGCGGACTTAGAGCCTTTGTTCTGGACCCTCTCTACGTCGTTTGGAACCGCACTTGTCGCGCAAAACATCGCAGCCGGAGATTGCGTTTGGAACCGCACTTGTCGCGCAAAACATCATCGCTGATAAGATGGACAGCGTGCTGCACCATCGCGCATCGCAGCCGGAGATTGCGTCTTATCAGCGATGATGTTTTGCGCGACGAGTGCGGTTCCAAACGCAATCTCCAGCTGCGATGCGCGATGGTGCAGCACGCTGTCCATCTTATCGGCGACGATGGGTGCCGTTCTTGACGGTGCTGCTGATGCCCGTTGCGACCTTGTTGGCCTGGTTAGCGGCGGTCTCGGTCACGGAAGGAGCGGCGGCGCCGTCGTCGGTCAAGTTGGCCGAGCTGGCGGGAGACGAGCGATGGGGTGGGTGGGTGTGGTGGTGTCGGTGGTGCCGGTGGTAAGGGCGGTGAGGCTGTTGTTGGTCAGGGCTTGGGTGATGGCGGGGTCGATGCCCTGCAATGTTGGAGTCACCACAACCTCGAACCAGCAATCGGGGATGTCTTTCTTGGTGGCGACGAACCAATAATCCCCTACTGGTAACCTGCGCGCCTTTGTCAGGCCGTTTGCTACCTTCCCGAAATCTTCCGCACCGAGACGCGATACAAAGCTCCCATCTCCCTCAACCTCTCTCACCCGCATGCCCTCCCCGTTCCCCCCCACGACACAGAAACGTACGCGATCCCCCTCATCCAGGACGAGCCTGGGGACAGGTCCCCCGAGAGGCAGGTTCTGCGTTAGCAGATTGGAGGACGAGGTGACGATGACCGCCATCACGGTAGAAGAGGGCATGATTGCGTGGTGCGGTGGTAGATGCTGCTGCTGCTGCTGCTTGCTTCCGGCGACGACGAGAAGGATCTGCAGAAGTACGGCGGAAGGAGTACGTATGGCATCTGGGCAGGGTATGGTCCGCTCTCTCTCTATCTCCCTCCCTCTATCTCCCTCATCCCCCGGATGCATACGCCATATGCGCGAATCCGGGGGCTGCTGACGGTGGTTGGATACGCCATATGCGCCAAACCATCTGGGTAGGGTATGGTCCACTTTCTCTCTCTATCTCCCTCCCTCTCTCTTTGATTGCGGTTGTTACCTGGTAGTGGTCGGCGAAAGGATATATACTGGGTCAACACGGGTGGTGGTCGGCGAAAGAATGTACTGTACAGAGAGGTTTGAATTACTTCCGGGGCAAGAATGAGAAGACTGGTTTTGGAGTCACCTTGTAAACAAAAAGCAAAACAGGAAGCTGACGGGTGTGCTGTAGGTGTGTAGGTCAAAGTTCAAAGAAGATCTTGGCAATGGCGGTGGCAACGGCGGTGGCAACGGCGATGGCAACGGCGATGGCAACGGCGGTGGCAACGGCGGTGAGAGGGTGTGGAAGAACTGGTGAAGAAGACCTGCAGCTACGGGTAGTAACAAGGCTGGCCACGGCAATGGCGGTGGCAATGGCGGTGGCAATGGCGGTGGCAATGGCGATGGCAATGGTGGTGGCAACGGCGGTGAGAGGGTGTGGGAATTGAACTCGTTGCCTGCACGTCTGCAGGGAGAGCAAGAATCAACTATGTATGCCAAACCAGATTGAAGGAATGAGATTGGGGGTGTAGAGCAGGGTGTAGAGAGCGTCCGAGAGAGCATTCCATCACGTGGGTTTCATCACGTGAGCGGTGACATCTGATTATTCCATGTCTTCGCAAAAATGCTATACATAAATATCTGCCTAAGGGTGAGTGTGAAAAGATACAGTGAAGCAAAAGGGGGAGTCGTTGCCACGCACACGGCGGTCTCCACCCATGCCGGATTAGTGATTGTTGGGCAGAAGTATTTCTCGCTAAGTAGGTTTAGTCCTGGTGGTTGGCCTTCTTCTTGGCTTCCCGCTTCTCCTTGGCCTTG
The DNA here is from genome assembly GCF_025526975.1 of Fimicolochytrium jonesii. Lineage (NCBI taxonomy): Eukaryota > Fungi > Chytridiomycota > Chytridiomycetes > Spizellomycetales > Powellomycetaceae > Fimicolochytrium > Fimicolochytrium jonesii. Next base: position 108,309 of record NW_026515699.1, read on the forward strand.
ATTTCCTTTTCGGTTGTTGGCTTGACGGTTTCTCTATTGAAGTTGAAAAGAGTGGTGTTGGTGTGAGTATTCCCCAATGATAGACACCATCGCGCTCTCTACGCAGGCCTACATACCCGAAAGGGTTAGCGGCCTTCCAAGGCCTAACCAACTCCGCAACTGGCTGCTTGCCCAACAAATGGATCTGGACGAGCTGAGTCGAGTAAAGAGCCTTGAAGCCGAGGATGGACTGCAAGAGAAGGGGGCGGAGGTATCCAAACTTGAAGTGCATGAGACCGAGGATGGCTGCGGCGATGGCCTGCGAGCGGAGCTGCTCGATGATCTTTTTGATGTCGTAGTCTTTGACGGTGGTGCGGATCGTGGTTGTGTTGCTGGGGTCTAGAGCGTTCGCCGCCTCCGTGTAGACTAGTGGTGTTTGGTCTGTTTGGGGAAGGGATGTGCGGAGGATGAGTGGAGATTTGTGTATGGGTACGACTTTCAGCTGTCTTTGACCGCAACCAATGTCCAGATGTTCTAAAGCTGCGCACGATTGGCACGGATATGTGCGGGACTACTATTGCGCCCCACATTCTTCTCGCTTTCGCTTGCCGCGCACAACCAAACACCCTCGTGTCGGGTCCGTCGCCTCTCAACCCTCTGTACTCACCATTAGCAGCGACGACCTTGCTGTAAATGAGACCCCAAACAATAACGGAGACGATCTGCATGCCGAGGTAGGCAGCACGGAGGTAGGGGGTGTTCTCCTCCTTGTCGAGCTCAAACTTGTTGGCCTGCATGTCATGGAAAAAGTAAGTAAGCCATGTGGATGGAGGTATCGAAGCGAAAGCGAGGCAATAGATAGCTGGCGACAGATGAACGATGGCCCTTTGGCTTTTCTTGTGACAAGGGTGTTGGGCAAGCGATGTGGATATGTCGGGTGTGTAATAACGTGTTACGCCTTTGGCGCAACGATGTCGCTGTTGCTCAAATCTCGTTCGGCAAATCAGAGCCGTGCGAGTTGGACATGACGCATTCAGCGTTGCACTCGCTCCCCTCTCCGCTCACAAACTACTCGCCCCAGGTAGCGCTCAGCTCTGCCGTGCGCATCATTCTCGAGCCCCGACCGTCCACCCGCCTTCCATCCCACCAACCGGCTAACCCCCACAGCTCTCCTGTTCCCTTATTGTAACGCACCACTTGCATGAGCCCAAAGACCACGATCAGGTTGGTGATCTGTGAGTACGAGAGAGCGGGAGTGAGTGTGTGAGTGAAGTGATCAACGAAACGAGAATGTGGGTTGCGAGTGAAGAAAGGAGTAGCCATGTACTTACGGCGGGGTTCATTGTGAGGGATATGTACTGGGGTATGTGGGAGAGAGTCGTTGCAGTCGGATCAGCCAGCGGCTCTTGTTGAGGGCTTTCCGTTTGGAAGTGGAATGCTCAACTTCGATGTTGGCAGCGGTTGGCAGCCAACCTCGTCTTGTTGGGCCGCGGCGGTTACAGAATAAGGCGGTTGGGGCTGTAGTCATATCTTGCGCGACGTGGCGAATTTCAGAGGGAAACTCCGCGACGCTCGAAGTGGCAACCATTGTAACAAAGCGCAGGGATGATATGTACAGTACATATCCTGCAGTCATCTGGGATTCTTAGGCCCTATGCAATATGCTCAACGCTCTCTGCGGTTCACCTGTATAGGATGCCTGCCCAAACCTACTCTTGCTCCACATGAAGTACCGGCACGACGGGCTTGCCATATCGGCCCAATTTACCATGAGCCCAAGATGAATGCATCTTAGGATTAAAGCCACCAAAACACTCCGTACTCCAAAGGTTTTAATGTTACACTTCCCCAGTGATCCAGTAGTCGTTACTCTCAGATTATGGGCATCGAATTGAGGAATGAAGGGAAGGCATCGTATTGACAACATCGGGAGGGTAAAAGCGAAGTTTATAAGAAGGGAGTGTATATGACTATCTACTGCCCATAAAGCGCTCGCCCGACGCATCCTCGCTGGGGCTTCGCTGAGGGGAGCCATTCATCCGGTGCAGGGGACGGATGAGTGGACACAAACAAATGTGTCCCCACCGCGACCCATCCTGCTCCTCTCGCACCCGCATCCCCTCTCCATCCCCCTCCACCACTCGTCGCCCTCGTCCAGGACCGTTAAGGGGACGGTGGGTCGACGTAGTCCTCCTCGTTTTCTTCATCGTCGCTCTTCGCCACGACGGTCAACCATGCGGTTGCGTTGAGCCTGGCTGTCGTGCCCGTGAATGCCATGTAGATATGTTCATGGCGCCCATCTAGAGTTATCCGGCCCCTCGCGTGCAGGATGAGGCGGTTTCGCATGCAGGATGAGGCGGTTTCGCGTGCAGGATGAGGCGGTTGGTAAACACGCAGGAACTGGCGGCGGTCACTTCCGCTAGTCGCTGCTTCCGATCCATTTCCCACCTGATCCGGATCGTGGTTCCCACCGGGATCGTGGTTCCCACCGTTGTGACGACGTGAGAGGGGTGGAACCCGTTGTTTGTCATTCTGATTTCGATTCCGTTGAACACCTCCTCCTCGTCCTCGTCCTCCTCGTCTACACGGAAGGTGTCGTCTACACGGAAGGTGTTTTCGGCAGCGGTGGTGGCTACGGTTGGGGGACGCGGACGCCAGGTCATGATTGCGAGCGTGCCGAGAGATTGACGGCTTCTGCTTCTTGATGGCGGCGTTGAGCTGCTCTTGCCAAACTGACTTGGAGGTTTTCTTCGGGTTTGATCGCCATTAACCTTCTTCTTTCCAGCTCCGCCCGATATAGTTTATTTTCTCTAAGAATTGCAAGCCGAAAGTCAGTTTGAGCGACCAAAGAGATTTTGAAGGCCACCTTTTCCATACGTTTGTGCATTGAGAATGGGAAGAGCCGATCTGTAGCACTTTGTTTGGGGGTTGGCGCTTTTCAGGAGTTCTGGTTGGTAAAAGTCCGCAGTAAGTAATTTCGTCCAACAGACAAGCTACCGTTGCTCCTCATACCTGTTTAGTTACCTTGGCACCTGTTTAGTTACCAAGGGACCAGTGCGTCGACAAAGGAGAGGTTGTGCTACCGTATCTAATACTCGTGCCAAGGTAGCATATACTGATATGCAACCTCTGGCTCGCGGGCGCGATCCTGAGGCACGTCTGAAAGACCAGTGAGATGGGAGGGAAGTTAGTATGGAACCAGTAGCAAGACAAGACATGAAGGATATGGTACGTACCGCGTTCTAGTAGTGTATTAGTGGCATACGCTAACTAACCCACTCGTAAATAGACGACGCAACGCCGGTCCAGCTGGTGTGCACCCATGGTACCAGTTCTTCCCGAGGAGAAAAGAGAACGGCGTCCCGCGCCAGGTCCAGGTCGTTGACCACAAGGACCAGCGGCACCGAGTCTTTCAGTGGCAAACTTTCATTGAGTTTCTGATCATCCACCCTGGCGGTGCGGCCGAAAGATCGCTGTGACATGTGCCAGCTCGACTTCTTGGCGTCGCCTGGGGTTGGGAGGGCAGGTGTGTGGAAAATGGGAGCGGGGAGGGAGTGAGGTGGCCCGAATAGTTTGGATTGGGAAGAAGCACCCGATTGAGGCGTTGGTGTGGGCATCGGTGGGGGGCGTTTGCCGGCGGCGGGCGCGCAAGTTGACGGGGCGAGGCTTCTCTTTGCCTTCCCGGATCCAGCCTCGCGCCAGGAGAGTTGTGATACGGGCTTGTAGCTGTTCAAGTTCGGACGGCGCCATATGGTAGATGCGACCGTATACGGGCTTGCCGTTATCCGGTGTGGGAATCATGTGCAAGACATTCGGGACTACACGATCGTTCGGCACGAAGGCATTCCGGTGTTCATGTACAATATGGCGGACTTGCGATGGTACCGCGCTGAAATCGAGGTCGGCGGGCTTGTCCGGATCCTTGACGGGCTGGATATTGATGGCCCCAAGGGACACCGCTCCTTTCCGCAACGCCCGGCGCGCTTGGTTGTAAGTTAGTGGTTCGTTCGCGCTATCATATCCTGAATCGTGCTCGTCTACTTGCGCCACTTTTTTTTATATGGCGCCTCGACGGCAACCGAAGCGATGGGAAACGGGGGTTCGCAAACGACCACTTATCCCAATCCAGCTTGACACGAGCATTAAGTTTCAGGGTTCTGCTTCATGGGTACGTCGATGAAGGCGTCGGTAGGCAACAGATGCTTCGCTTGGGTGTCTGGGTTGGTGAAGGATAAGGCGACTCGTGGTCCCATGGTAACGAATGCCGGTGCGCAGGCCATAAACCAAGGTCGCCCGATAATGGCGTCGTAGCGGATTTTCGCAACCAAGAAGGGTAACTTCTCCTCGTATCCGTACAACTTGACATCTTGGATGGTGTATGCCGTCGACGAACCGTGGGCGTCGCGAGCTGCGTAGTCGAGACGGATGCTCGAGGACTTTGTGCGCAACCTTGCGGTGTTTACGAAGTTATCGCTGAGGATGTACGACGTACAGCCGGTATCGAGGAGAATAGTGGCCGGGCGGCTCGCGATCGTGCCGTGTACGGTCAAACGGGCATCGGTGACGAGCGGGCCTTCGGAATGCCGGCGGGCATGAACGCAGAGTTGTGTAAGAAAGGCTTGCTCTTGTCGGTCATCGAGTTCGCCCCCGACCGCGGATAGAGCCCGGCGGTGAGCTGCTGGTTTTGGGCAAGACGTACTTTCGAGAGAGCCGCCAATTCGCGCGAGTAGGCAACGCTGCGTCTTTATCTTGGTTCACAGCGCGAGCCCCTACTTCTTCGTCTCCGTCCTCCCTATCCTGCGAGCTTGACGGAATCTGCATGTTCCTAGGCGTTACGACGGTAGTTGCTATGTTGCGTAGTGGGCGAGAGACCTTGGGCCAAAGCAATGCTCTGTCCAGTACGGTGTGGTGGGTAAGCCAGTGACCACTGGACAATATATACCACACTACAACGTCCTGCCTACTGCCGTAGCTTCCCAATTGAACAGTGACCGCTTGGTTCAATGAGATCAGAATGCAAGGGGATGTGGGAGTTGGCTACGGCGGGAGTTGGCGAAGGGCAACGGATTGGTGGAACGAGGAGGAGAAACTTGCGGGGACGGTCCTGGGGTGGTAGGGCTATGGTTATTCTACGTTGTTGGTGATGCTACCTTGTGATGGACAACTAAAGAAGAAGGGAGTTGGATCCTGAGTTGAACCCTGGGGAATACACTGCGGCCCAAATGAAATCAGAACGGCGCGTTACATAAATGGGGATAACCGTGGATAACCGTGAAATACTCGCTGTTCATACAGATAACACCATCAACTGCGGTTACGGACATTACTTTCCGTGTACCGTTTCCGGCATATGTAGTCTATTCCCCAGTAAAGGCATAACGTTGGTAACGCCCAAAAACTCCCGTTACCATTTCAACGTGCGGTCTTTCACAATCTGGTTTGGCATAGTCGATTCTTGCTCTCTCTGCAGACGTGCAGGCAACGAGTTCAATTCCCACTCCCAGACAAATTTTGATCAATTCAGATTATGACTCAAGCATGTAGAGAGATGCGAGCAGCGATCACGAAATGCCCACCGACAAGGCGACATACAGTACTTCTGCATATACAATGCCCAATATGCCAGACCAGGGTCAGATGCTCGTCGTACAGCCAGTTTACAAGAACGCATTACAAAACACACTTTGGTGTGCCCCGGTCTGCCCCTGGACATGGACAACGCCAACGAAGCCCGTTCCTCGCGCCGACAGTGATGGTGGCAGTGAAAATGGGGGTGGATCTGTTGAAGGAGATGGGGGCTTCGATGTGCATCTGGATCTGGATCTCTTCTCTCCCACTGCCGGCCCGATGGTGCGCGACGTTTCTGGATGCCGCAGCGGGTTCACTTGCTTGTCTCGGAACCCCACCTACCAGTTCGTCGTGCACCCGGGATGTGCGGGGAGGGCGGGGATGGGGTCGGGATCACATCAGTCGTCATCTTGTGATTCTAGTCGGTCAGACGAACAACATCAGGCTGCTCAAGAGGATTGGGATGACGAGCGGCGGGGTAACGAGTGGGATGACGAGCGGGATGACGAGCGGCGGGATAACGAGCGGGATGACGAGCGGGATGACGAAGATGGGCCAGAGTATTGGCCGTTTGAGGAGGATTACGATGCCGAGGACGATCGTGAGATTGAAGATGCCATGCAGATGTTGGATCTGGACGGAAATGGGGATAGAGAGTTGGACGATGTTGACGACTTGCCACCCCCCCCCCCCCGCCACCACCCTTTTGGCCCATCACCGAACCACCAAGGGTGAATATACCAGAGGGAGATATGACATTCCTTGAGTTCCTCCACCACAGTCGGAGGTGGCAATGGACACGCGAAGAGCACACTCAATTCTTCCAATTGCGGTGGGCGCGGCAAGCGGTGGCGGCCATGGAACTCCAAGGTGGCACTTCGATACCTACAAACCAGAAGACCGCAATCCGCCGCGCATGGCGACTTCTGTCCAACATTGATCGAGTGGCACACGTTCACGGATGTTCTTGTCGGGATCATAGGTGTGATGAGGAAAATACCATGTCGATTGTCCGAGAGTTGCGTCGAACTTGAGGTGAGGATACCGAAGCTAGTGAGGCAGCGACGGGTGTTTGCCTCCTGCCATAACGCGACAGGAGGATGTTGATCACAACGACCGTCTCGCACCGCAGGATGCCCGTTCAATCGCTGTGTCGACACTACTTCTCTAAAGCTCTTTCGCCTCGATCTGACGCGAGATGTTCTTTGGCCGGCTAGGGTTTCCTGGACTTTTGTTTGCGAGCGCCCGGAAGCTTTCAGTGGAAACCGGAACGCTGGCCAGGCAAACTCCATTGCACGACGACGAACGTTCATCCGTTTAACCTGCGCGAAATCGATTTCTGCATCACCGTAGATGATATCAAGGCGGGTGGCGCCGAACGCAAGAAACAAAGTACCCGGTCTTCCGTCTAGGGCATGCGCATAACTGGGAAATGGCTCAGGCATCAACAAGATGTACCGCATCTTCTCTTCCGCACCCGGACGAGGCGCTCCTCAGTGGATGGGATTTCCCTGGAATCGCTTGAACTGGTTGGGCTAGGTCTCTACACCTTACGATCGGAGTGAACCTGCGGAACATTCGGCATCGCGTCGCGCATGAGGACGTCGGAGTAAATGTCAGGCACATTGGAAACTCGTGGGACATCAATGCCTACACATCTCCGCAACCGGCGACGTTTGAGGCGCAATCAGTCAATACAGTCACATCACTGCGAGGCAAGACTGAGTTGGAGAAAGCGGGTGCGCGACGACTCCGACTGTCCGATCCCGGGCATTAACCGCCGACAAGACCGTCACGATCACGGCCAAGACACTTCAAGTGGAGATCATGGACCAGAACCAGAGGGCTTCATCTGAATATATCGCTACAATGTGCTCCCACTATCTATGTATGTAATTCAAGCACAAGTTTGAAGTTGAAGCTATTCCACGCATCGAAAATACCTGGATGATGTCAACGTTGATTCATCAAACTTCAATTTTTCGACTCTACTAACTAGCACTTTCAAGAAAAGGTCCAGGGCGCCTATAATGACCCATGAGAATCTTTTGACGTTCGACCGGAGAAGGAGGATAGCAATCGGACGGAGACGGGAGAACTAGATGAACCGTTTGCATAAGTAGCGGTCATCCAAGAACGGAAGGGGACGAGGACGAACGGGTGTTTCGATAAACTTATTGCCCGGGGTTGTGAGTATGATGGGGATTGTTTAGCTAGGGTTAGCGTTATATCCCGACAAACTGGATATAAGGGTTTATACGGCAACGGAGAGGAATGGGTTAGGGTTAGGGTTAGGGTTAGGGTTACGGTTGACGGTTAAAGTTATTCTGCGGTTAGGGTTAGGAAATGACCCACAGATGCCAGGTGTCTTCCTCTTCGCGAACCGCCGTGGACCCTCACGATCGCATGGCGGTTATCCGGTATCATAGCGCACAGCGAGGCCTATCGCAGGCGGCTATCGACATCACGCTCCGGTTCCTTGCGAACAACGCCAATCACAACTCCATTTGGAGTATATAAGTACGCTGGTGTATACGACAACACCTTGATCCCGTCCGCGCCGGCTATTCATCGATTCTGAACTTCCTCACCGACGTTCACTCCGAAAAACGACTCGCCGTCCGAACCCTAAAAGGCTACCGGTCAGCGATCGCAAACACACTCCAACAGGTCACCGGTGACGACACACTGATCAGCACCTCGCCGGATATACATACAACGTTTTTTCAGAGGTCTCGCACGTTCGACCAAGCCCACCGAAAAGGCATCCAAAACCATTTGGGACCCGGCGACGCTCTGGCAACACATCGCTCGCCGCCCGCGGCTCAACACGCTCGAATGGCTCTCCTCGCAGCTCGCTGTCGTTGTCATGCTCACCATGAAGTGTCGCCTCAATCACCTCGCGACACTTGTTCATGCACGTACCATCATCACCGCCCACTCGCTCAAACTCCGCACGCGACGACCCAAGGAATGGCGTCCCAACCACTCGCATGATGCCACAGTCTTCGAACAAGGCGACTACCGCGTAATCGACGTTCCTCGCATCAAACACACGCCGAACCTCGATGTCGTTGAGCTCTACAACTCCCTCATCGCCATCCAGGGCACTCGCCGCGACGGCATCCCGGAAATCTTCATAAACCGGTACCAGAATTCACGAATGTCCGCCGGAACCATTAGCCACCTCGTCGACGCCGTACTCAGAGCCGCCGGGATCGACGACGAGTTCACACCAAAATCCATCGCCCACGCCGTCACAACTGCACAAACTCGCAGCGGACTCAGCGAAGAAACGATCAAGAAGGGGCGTTGGGTACCCAATTCCAGGGTGTGTCAAACGCATTATACCATCGGCATTGACGACCTGTACGCCGAGGCATCCTCCTCCGAAGACGAGCGCACCTACGACGAATTCCTACGCGACATGGCATCGAACGCGGCTTCCTCTTCATCGACAAATAAGCAACCTCCGAATGGAGTCCATTGTGCTCTGGACGAGGAACGTAGTCCTCTAGAGTCTATGGACGAGGAGGAGGTTACAGCTGTACAGTCTCGGCCTTACAGCCTTCACCGTCGGACTTACAGCCTTCAGCGCGCGTGGGCAGGGTTAGGGTTAGTGGCCGAGCGCAGGACGTGAGCAGACAAATTCCAGACCGCCGAGACCGAGCTCCTTCTTACAATTGCGCACAATTGCGCACACTTCCACCGCGGCAATGTACGCCTCCCAATGGTTCCTCACCCTCTACACCTACAATTTCCCTCTCTCATTCGTCTTCCGCATTTTCGACATAATCTTCGCCGAAGGAGCGATCGAAACAATTCTACGCTTCAGCATCGCGATATTGAAGAAGAACGAGCCGCTATTGCTGAAAGAGGAGGAGTTTGAGAATGTTTTGGATGTGTTGAAGGGCGACCGGTTGTTTGCGGCGTATAATAATGACGCCGAGGCGGTGGTGCAGGATATAGCAATGGAATATGTGCGACCAGCGTTGAGCGACCAGCGATTCTGCGCGCGTTGAGCGTGAGGAGCGGGGAACGAGGCAGGCAAGGCATTGGCATTGGGCTTTCGTCCACAGAGCACATGCCCTCAAGTTGTTAAGCAAGAAGCCAATTTTTCCAAAGTAGTTGTAATAGACACAGATATTATGTAGATATCTACATATTAGACAAAGCAATTGATACCGCACTAAGATTGCCACGCCGATATTGAACGGCATCCTACTCCGCCATCCTACTCTGCCTTCATGCCTTCATCGCATCCTCCAGCTTCATTGCATCCTCCAGCTTCATCGCATCAATAAACTTCCTCTCCTCCTTCTCAGATTTCATCTCCTCGAATTTGATCTCCAGGTATTCCATTTTCATCTTCTTTGCCGGTTTTCTGTTCTCCTTCCAATTCCTACACTTCTTCTCTATCTTACACAGCCCCTTCTCGTCCAACCGCATATGTTTTCCATCCCCCACGCAAATTTCAGCAGGCTGAGGCCAGTGGGCACCCACAATCTCCGTGGCGAGGTCCCCGTCCAGCTTCCGGTGGTGGAAATTCTCAAACCCCTCCAATCCCAGCTGAAACACCTTCTGGTGGGTAAACTGCAAGAATGCATACCGGTAATCTGACTCATCTGCGGCCCAGCTCTCAACGAAGTGCTCAAGAGCCTGGCTGCGAATAAGCAAAATATCCCCAGGTCGATAAGGTAGCATGATGTTGAGATCCGGAAGGCAGAATCTGCCACGGCCCTCGGGAAACTTTCCAAAGCAGCACATCGGTGCCCAGCCGTAGGGGATGTCGCGGCGATCATGATGAGGACCAACCTGGTAGTTCGAGATGAGCACGTTCATAGCGATGACCCTTGGCGCCTTTGTTCGGTCCCAGAAATGCGTCAAGTCTGGGCGGAGGTGAATCATTGATTGGATGAGACGGTAATGGTGAATCGGGTCGATCAGACGAAGTGCTTCTCCGAGTAGCCAGTTGACGCGCTCGACGAAAGGATCTCGCGTAAAGAAGTAGGTTCCGTATTGGGATGCAGCGGAATCTGTACATTCGCGAGAAATCATGACGTTGCCCAGTTGTGTCTGCCAGACCCCGTGGTGGACGGTATACTTTCGACCGCTGACCTCGACGCCATCCGGAGGCATATGACGATGGCGAACATCCTTCAAATGCGTTCCCGTAGCCTCCTCCTTTTTCTCTGCCTGACTGTTGTCAAGAACAGCCTTTGCTTTCTCAAACCCGTCCTGCCATTTTCGCCCTATCATATCCGGCAGGAACAAAAACAATGGCACCCCTACTCGGTCGACCCCGATGGCTGGGTGACGCCCACTTTCCAGTTCTACCAGACCTTCAACACTCGACTGGGTACAGTCAGCATTCTTTGGGCTCACAGCAAGCTCCGTCAACAACTTGTCGAAAATCCAAATATTGTCTGTGGCCACATCGTATTGTTGGCATAGATATTCGCGCATATCCCGGGAGAACAGGACCGACGTGTCCATTTCGGGAAGGGCAGGCCCGGAGGGGATCTTCCTGGGTTTGGTTTTGCCTTGTGCAGTGGGATCGAGGTAGACGTCGGCGTCGCCCTCGTCGTCGGCGGTGTTCATCTCTTTCGCTCGGTGGGGACGTCGCGGGCGAAGGCGTTTACGGATGTCATCATCATCGACGACGACTTTGGGTGTTCCGGTCATAGTGATACATCCAGGGAGTACACCTCCTCCACTAGCGCTCGCATTGCCGTCGCCGTTGCCGTTGCCGTTGGCATCACCACCTCCTCCACCTCCGTTGCTGTCGCCATCTCCTCCACCATCTCCTCCACCATCCCCTCCACCATCCCCTCCACCATTGCCCTGGCCGTTACCGTTCCCGTCGCCATTGTTATCACCACCTCCTCCACCATCCCCTCCACCATCCCCTCCATCATCTCCTCCACCCCCACCCCTTCCATCTCCTCCACCATTTCCTCCATCGTTGCCGTCACCATTGCCGTCCCCATTGCCATTTCCATTGCCTTTGCCGGTCCCTCCACCGCTCCCTTCTCCCAAGGCGGCGCCGGCTCCGTCACCATTGTTGTTCCGCCTCCGAGTGACGGGCGGACGACGGGTGCTGGAGCTGGAGCTGGATGCACCTAGCAGTCGACGCGCAGTGGCTGCCTGGCTTTCGGGGCAGCCCATTGCTGCGGGAGAATGAAGGGCGGGAGAATGAAGGGTCAGTGTCTTTTCTCATGCAATTCCTGTGGAGAAAGACACGCCGGACTACCTGTTGGGGGTGTATGTATTACAGGTGTTGTAGGTGATTGCCGTGATTTCTATTCTATGGCTGCAAAGCAGACAGAGCCCTACGGTGAAATGTTTGGCGTCCCGTACGGGGGAAGAAAAGGTTCTTATCTCCCCCATCAGCCCCTGCGCCCTGCGGCGTGACGTGAATCTAGCTCCACGTGGGGGTTAGGGTTAACGGCGGTCGTCGAAGGCGTGAGGTTCGTAGAAGTTAGAACGCCTGTCATGTTCCCTGCACCACCTACATATAAGTCTGTACCAACACGCAATGTCTTCGCGATTCGGGTTAACCCTAACCCCCTCCTGACATTCCTCTAAGGCAGAGACTACCCACTGGCTAGTAAGGATAACGGCATTGCAGGGGCTTTGCAGCCATAGCGGCATCCCGCCTACGGCGGCTCCCAATGATAGGTGTGTGTCAAAAAACTCGCGTCAGTGAGTGCTGTGGTAATGGAGCTGAGAGCGGTGAGGAATTGCGGTTGTTACCTGGTGGTGGTTAGCGAAAGGAGGTGTTATAAAGATGCTTACTGACGTTGCGTTGCGAAGGGGGAAGTGCCTAAAGTGGGCAAGAACTTCGATACCGTGCTTGTCATGGGATTAGGGTTGGGGATTAGGGTTGGGGATTAGGGTTACCACCGGGTTAGGGTTGTGAGGTTTGGGGATTAGGGTTGATAGCCCAAACCGGGTTAGGGTTGCCAAGGTAATGGCTAAGAGCCTTCCACTTCATCTGGCCAAACCCTCCGCAGGTACAGTACACTCTGCGTGTGAAAGGTACCGAATGTCCGGTACCGCACTTCTGGCCAGCCCTGGCCAGACAACACGGCTGCAAATGAACCATAGGAATCTGATTTATATACACTTCTAACCAGACCATCTGGCCAGACCGTCACGTCAAAATGCACCGAATATCCGGTACTGCACTTCTGGCCAGACCTGCACTTAGAGCCTTCTGGACCGAGGCTACAAGGCCGGCACGTGCGCATCGTCGGGCAGAACACCTTTTTCCTCCAGCATCTCAGCATTTCAAGACCAAGATTCCGTGGCCCATTCCCCAGATTCCGTTGCTCATTCCCCATTACACTAGAAGAAGTTATGACCACTGCCGGCACGGCCAGGCGTGGTATTCACTGCCGGCACGGCCAGGCGTGATTGTTAACTATCTTCTGGTGAATGGTGAATGGTGAATGGTGAATGGTGAAGCGACCTCGGCTCTCGTTTAGACTCTCGCTCCACAACCGATGAACAGTTATGACCACTGCCGGCACGGCCAGGCGTGGTATTCACTGCCGGCACGGCCAGGCGTGATTGTTAACTGGGCGTCTGGTGAATGGAGCTCGCGCTCAGAGCACGTACGAACCAGCGTAGTTCAGCCCCTCCAAAACCAGTAGAAAAAGTTATGACCACTGCTAGAGGGTGATGTAGCTAGAGGGTGAGAAGACCACACCATTATCCCTCCCCCTATTTGCGATTGCTTTTCTTTTCGTTTTTCTTTAACCAATATACGTTGATATCCCGAGCTTTGCCTCGTCTATTCTCCGCGACGCCGTCGGGGGAACGATTTTCGCCCCACGCTGTACTAGTCAGCCCTCAATGGATTTTGGGGAGAAATTCGTCCCCCGCACGTCAAACCGGGAATTGCCTGGGGACCGTGTCGCCGCGACGCCGTCGGGGGAACGATTTTCGCCCCACGCTGTACTAGTCAGCCCTCAATGGATTGCGTATTGCACATCTCGCAACGTATTGCACATCTCGCAACCAACTTTCCAGATTATATGTCTGGAAGAAGGGAAGGAGATACTTCAAGTTTCGCGCGTCAGAAAATCGCCCCAAGTTTCCAATTCCGAAGAATTGCAACGAGGAGGGATTTTTTGAGCAGCATCATATCATCATATCATCATATCATCATATCATCATATCATCATATCATCATATCATTTCATCATGTTTTCTGCCTTTGTTTTAAAAAAATAGTTTGTCTACCCTCCGAAGAGGAGTAGCTACCGGGTTCACGGTCACTTTGCCTTGATACAAGATGCCCAACTCACCAACATTGTTGCGGCCGATACTTTCCTCTCCATAGAGGGGTGAGTCTTCCGTACAGCGGCAGAGCAACACCGTCGTCCATCCTCACCAGAAAGACGGATCTTTCTCAAATATGACCACAACAACAACCGGGTCGCTGGGGTGAAGGGGGGATATGCGGATTCAGTAACACCACCGTTCGATCGCAATATTGCCTCTCCATAGAGGGGTGAGTTTTCCGTACAGCGGCAGAGCAACACCGTCGTCCATCCTCACCAAGAAAGATCACCTTTCAACAATATTGAAGAACGTGGGTCGCTGGTGTGAAGGGGTGATTCAGTACAATCGCAATATTGCCTCTCCATAGAGGGGTGAGTTTTCCGTACAGCGGCAGAGCAACACCGTCGTCCATCCTCACCAAGAAAGAGCACCTTTCAACAATATTGACAAGAACATCCGATGGAACAGGGCCGACGAACCGCTTGAAAGAGGAGTGCCGACGAAGGTGTGATGCGCGTAGACGAGGAGTGCCGACGAAGGTGTGATGCGCGTAGACGAGAAGTGCGTAGACGAGAAGTGCCGACGAAGGTATGATGCGCGTAGACGAGGGGTGCCGACGAAGGTGTGATGCGCGTAGAAGAGGGCGCGTAGACGAGGAGTGCCGACGAAGGTGTGATGCGCGTAGAAGAGGAGTGCCGACGAAGGTGTGATGCGCGTAGAAGAGTAGTGCCGACGAAGGTGTGATGCGCGTAGAAGAGGAGTGCCGACGAAGGTGTGATGCGCGTAGAAGAGGGCGCGTAGAAGAGGAGTGCCGACGAAGGTGTGATGCGGGAGACGAAGATATGATGCGCGTGGACGAGAAGTGCCGACGAAGAGGACTGCCGGTGAGCGCGTAGGTAGAGAAAGTTTGCCGGGAAAGAGGAGTGCCGATGAGCGCGTAGGTAGAGAAGGCTTGCCGACGATAGGTATGATGTGCGTAGACGAGAATGTTGCGCGTAGATGAGGAGTGCCGAAGAAGGTATAACCGCGTGAAAGAGGAGTGCCGATGAAGTTATTTGGAGCGTGTACCGATATCGTATGAGAGTAGTTGCCGAGAAGAGAGCTTGAGCGTGTTAAGCGTGTGAAGCGTGTGAAGCGTGTGAGGCGTGTGTTGCGGGATGAAGAGAAGTGCCGATGCAGGTATAAACGCGTAGACGAGGAGTGCCGATGAAGTTATTTGGAGCGTGTACCGATATCGTATGAGAGTAGTTGCCGAGAAGAGAGCTTGAGCGTGTGAAGCGTGTGAAGCGTGTGAAGCGGGATGAAGAGAAGTGCCGATGCAGGTATAAACGCGTAGACGAGGAGTGCCGATGAAGTTATTAAGCGTGTACCGATATCGTATGAGAGTAGTGCGCGAGAAGAGAGCTTGAGCGTGTGAAGCGTGTGAAGCGTGTGAAGCGGGATGAAGAGAAGTGCCGATGCAGGTATAAACGCGTAGACGAGGAGTGCCGATGAAGTTATTAAGCGTGTACCGATATCGTATGAGAGTAGTGCGCGAGAAGAGAGCTTGAGCGTGTGAAGCGTGTGAGGCGTGTGTTGCGGGATGAAGAGAAGGGAGGAGGGAATGGGTTTGGGGGGGCTGCTTTTATATTCCGAGAATGGGGTCTCGAAATGGCGATGTCGAGAGGCGGCCACACAGCGACGCGTAGAGAGGGCAGTGCATCGGCAACAGCGAGGACTGCGCGTCTAGGGAGCTCCCGCTGGCCTGCCAACGTAAATGATTGGCTGCATTCTGGCGCGTTGCGTCGCACAGGGAATCTGCCCATTTCCGGAAATTCAGGACAGAGTGGGGGCCACCTTTCTTAGCCTCTTCTAAGGATTATTGTCTTTGCGTTCAGAATCTTTAGAGACTTGCAAGAAATGATTAAGGAATGCTCGAGGAATGTGAAAAATTTGAAAAATTTGGCGAGAACGCGCTTTTGTAGGCCCGTGCAGGGGCAACCAAGCCGTGACTCATTGACGGAAGTCACCGGCTGGAACCTACAGCGTCATGGGCGGGGAGGGGGCCGGTGATCAAATCGTGCCGTGCTATTGCGTGCGAGATTCGGACAGCCTGAGGGTTGGCGTTTCCATCGATAACGCGTTCCATGTCCGCTTTTATGGAGAGACTTCGCACCCGAGACCTCGCCCTTTACCTCTCAAACAACCAGCCTCCACACCTCGCCCTTGAAACCTCCACCTCTCAAACATCCAGCCCTTACAACCTCACTCTCGTATCCAACCATGACCGTCAACGCTCTGAAGATCGTGGCCCGCTTGCCCGCTGGCATCCGTGCAGCTGGAGTCGATAACGCGGCCGTTGTCAAGCTCGGCGACGAGAACCAGGGCGCTCTGCTCACCAACTCCGATGTTTTCCCTGGGCCCGGCGCATTTGCCCTCGTCTCCCTTTTCTTTGAGGAGGACAGCAACAAGAAGGTCACTCTTCGTGGTCCCGTCGGTGCTCAACAAACCGTGGAACTGGCCTCCGGCCAGGGTGGGGACTTTGCCTACGAGTTCCAGGCTAAGCAGCACAAGGTCTTTGAGGATGAGGCTGAATTTGAGGGCTTCTGGAAGGGTCTTTTAAGGTTTTCCAGGGTCAGGTGGGTTTGAGTCTTTTGCTCATATTTGAAGTCCCGGGATGCCCTTTCACAGACCCTGATGTTACCTTTCTTGCATCATAGGTGGGAAGTGGTCGAGCTGTCTGAAAGTACTGAGGCCGAGTACAAGGCTGCGGAGGACAAGGCGATTGCGGCGGCAAATGTTAAGGAGACCAACGGTGTTAATCTCCATGAGGAGCTCACCCCGGCAGACGCTCCAGACTCGAGCGAGCGGCCAGCTGGCTTCTTCCAACCTTTCAGCGAAGGGTTCCTCCATGATCTACGGAAAATGAAGAAACGGACAGTGAAGTGGAACTACGAACAGCTCCCAGGTGAGAAATTCTACGATGCAAGAGGTTCCTGCAGGAAAAGTCGAATATGCCGATTCGAAATATCCATAGAGTTCTGATTACGGTTTTATCTGCGGGTCCGGTTCAACAGACAATCATACCTACAAGCAGGTATATTGGAGGGAGCTAGAACTAAGAAGGTTGAACGCCATCCAACACGAAAAAAACCGCCAAGCCAATTTGGCAAGAGCTCAACAACGGACGGCTGCTGCAGCGACAAACGAACTCAAGCGCAAGCGGGAGGACAAGGTTGCTGCACCCGAAGGAACTGCACCTGCGCAAACCGAGGAGTCCAGTCCGGCCAAGAAGGCGCGTAAACCGAAATCGAAGTAGGCGAAAGTAGACGCGGACGTGATGGACATTGTGAAGGAGTTTGCGCCCGCTGAGCCGTCGAGGTTATTCTTTGACCCCAATATAATCTTGTTTGTGTTCAGTATCTTTTTGCGCTGTGCGACATGTGTATTTCGCTGAGTTTATTCTTTGACCCCAATATAATCTTGTTTGTGTTCAGTATCTTTTTGCGCTGTGCGACATGTGTATTTCGGTCTGCGGGCTGAGGAATCGGCGTGTAGGAGAGCGGGAGGAGTTGACGTTGTGAGGATGTAGGTGTAGAGAGAGGAGCTTCAATGTGCGCGATCTTCGCCGGGGATTGCGCCAATCCGAGCCTGGCGCTAAAAGCGTTGAAGTTCGCAGAGTGGTTGCGTCAAGCGATGGACGCTAATGGAACGGAACGACTCAGGATGGTGTAAAACATTTCATCGACATCCGAAGATGCTGCTGGATTTCGGCAGCATATCACGCGACCCCGCACTAGTGACGACGCGAGGTTGCGAGGTTGGCGAGTTTGGCGTGTTGTATAGTTCTGAGTTGGGGGCTACGCGCGGCGTGCTCACCCGGTTTGAACTTCCTTGCTTTTACACCCCCCTGGGAACGACTGCGTTATCCGAGGCAGCGGTGGAATACGGCGGTAGGATTTGTGGCAAATGCCTTGGTGAGGGCTGTAACGTGTCGCTTCCGACGCAGGTGTATGGGAAGGGATGGACGGCTTGGCCAAGAGGCGGCCTTACAGTGGGCGTAATATGATCCAGGATGGCGTTATCGCGGGTGTGCCAAAAAGCAGACAGAGCCGTAAGGAGGAAAACAAGGTGTGTCCCTGCAACTGCGGCAAGTCCTTTGTAACGTGGACGATTGCCCGTTGGTCGACGCAATGCATACATCCTGCAGGTCACATTTTTTGCATGCCAGTGCTGCACATGCACACACAGGTTGCTGGGTTTGTCCTGTTTGGCACAGACGTTTAAGGATTTTAGGATAGGCCTCGATTTCTAGCACCAGTTACGGGTACCCACCGGTACAACATGCAGGAGTATCTGGGCCTTTGCAGCCATAGCGGCGTCCAGGCTACGGCAATTCCAATAGGGAGGTGCGACAGTACAGTCTGCTGCCATTCCAACGACTGACCGGAGTGTGGGCCATATGACCTCGTTTAAAAGGCGCGACGCGTTCTTGCCACGCGTTCGCGCAGATTGCGGTTGTGGCTCGATCAACTTTTTTTCTGACAAGCCACCTGTGACGACTGGACCCGGACTTTTGCGCGACACTCCAAGACAAAGACAGCCTGGCGAAATCCTCGAACTATCGCAAGTCGTCGGCCACCCGCAGCCCAACGGTCCCATCCAAGCGATACGGTTGTAGTCGCCCTTAATTTCGGATCCATATACGGTGTCGAAAAAAAACCAGAGAGTTGTGGAGCCTCGCCGGAAAACCGTCGCAGAATCGTTTGGAAAGCGGTTCGTGGGTCGGTCGTACCGTCTTCGCCGGCGAGTATTTCAAAAGAAACTGCTGACGAATCCACGCGGGACTCTACGTGAATGTCGCCGAGGACGCCGGAGGGAGCGTATCGCCGTGCATCAGTGGAACCGCTGTTCGATGTTCCCCGGAACAGTTTCTCAAGCTGTCTCGGTGAGCACGGGCCTTCCCGGCATATTGTGCGGCCCGCATTTGCTGACGGCCTGCAGCAGCGGTGGACGCGGCGAATGCGTCTCTCCTCAGCTGGATCGAAGGACGTAGCGGGAGCGAGTGCAGAAGCCAACTGAGCCTGCACACCCGACGAAATCTCACGACTCGTCTGCGAGAAATCGAGCGCGTCCGCATGCTTGCACCACCTGGGCACGAGGGCAACTGAAGTCGAGGGCAGCACATATTTTTCGATGTCAAGGTGAGTGAAGATGCGAGTGAGAGAGAGGTTTGCAGCGGGAAGAGTGAGTGCGTGTTGCTTGCTTGAAAGAGACCTTTTCGGGTCGGATGCGCCACCACGGCCTGCGAGAGGTGAGGGCTCCTGCGCCAGCCTGGCCTGCTGGGAGAGTCTTGTTGGTCACCAGCGGCGACTGAAGGCTATTTCCCCATCCACTGATGCAGCTTCCGGTTGAAATCCGAGTGCGAGATCAAGCAACCTCGAAAGTCGTCAGGGCGAAAGGTGATTTTGGATCCTTCGAGAACAACCGCAAGATGTGAGAGTGTGCGGGATCCAGAAACGACATGTTCCAGCCAGTCAGCTAACCGCACGCCTCGCTTTGTTATGAGCGGTGCTGCGAGGGTTTGTGTTCAGTACGATGTATAACGCGAATGCACCGGCATCCATGTTCAAATATTTCATCCATGTTCCATGTTCAAGCATCCATGTTACAAGCTTCGGTTTGGGGACAGGGCATGGGAGAAGCTTCCTCCGCAAATGAAGCTTCCTCCGCAACTGTTTGCTCCAAAGAGATGATTTGAGGTGAGGTGAAAGTTATTGTATTGAACACATCAACATTCTAATACAATGGTGCGATCATGCGTCTGTTGATCCATTGGGCCGCGGTCTCGCTGGAGAGTAGCTTTCTTCGCTCGCGAACCCTGAGAACCGCACTGAGTGAAGTATTGCGACCTTGACGCCATGTGGCTCGCTCTCCTCGCCAGGTTCGGGAAAGTGAGTATCGCGCCTTCGCCGCAATGTGGCTCTCTCCGCTCGCCACTCGCTTCGCTCGGCCCTCCTGACGACAGGCCCAGGGGTCGCAACGGCTCCATTTCTGCGTGCGCTATGAGCTCCTGGGTCGGGGACGGGGTCGGGGAGTTGATGAGGACGTGATGGGGACGGACTGTTTCCTTGCCTGCCGGCCGTCCATCCACTCCTTGATGGAGGCCCGGATTCTTCGGTGGATCCGGTCCACTTCTTCCGTGTGATGGCTCAACGGGTGGTTGCCGGCGGCGGCTAGCGCGCTAGGAGGCTGTTGCGGAGAGTCTATGCCACCGTGCTGTGGTGGACTGCCAAAGGCTCCTTGCTCCCTGCACCTAGGACCCCGCACCTCCCCGCTCGCTCTGGACGGCGTGCCACCACTCGCGTAACGCCCGCAATACGGCCGTCCACGTCCATGTGGATGCCAGCAACATTCTCCATCTCGTTCATGGTTGTGCACAGCTGGGAGAGATCCCTAACCGACGGTGGGATATACCCAGCGTCGTACGCGGCTTTGAGCACGTGCTCATGGACGGCGAGGCGCTCTGCCGTGTCGAGCGTTTGCGTTGCGAGGAGCTTTGTGCCTAGGTCGACGATTTTAACTGGGTCGTAGCCCAGGTGGGTGTTCGAGTCGTGGATACCGGGCTCTGCGGTGCGGAGACGGATAGCGGCAAGGTGTGCTCGCGCCGTGGCGGCGTTGAAAGCAGAAGGAGACATCTTGCGTTATGGTTGACGTACGAAGAGAGGAAGCGGAGAGAACTTTGAGCTGAGGGAGTCTTCTGAGTTGCTGGTGCTGCTGAGGATGGTGAACGCTAGATTGATAGAAACCAGAAAGCGGAAGAACGACGGTCTGGGAGCTCAGGCACAGCAGGCGAAATTAAGAGATATGGGGTATTCCGTCTCAATTGCTGTGCCGACTATCGAAAAGGGCATCCTCGTCGCGTCCCCCCGTCCGCAAATTGAATGACACAGCCCCCCACACAACCGAGAATATGTGGCAGGGAACGCTCAGCGAGGAACAACTTTTATTCGCATCCTACACTCTACACCCATCCTACATATACACCCTACATACATACATACGTCCTGATAAAATGTCCAACTACAACGAAGAAGAGGATAAAGCCTTGACCCCTGACGAACTGCTCAAGGTTGAGGAGAAGGTGCAGGATTGGTGGGCCGCCAATACCCCGTCCAATACGGAGGTGAGACCTGAAAGTTTCGGGAAGGGTTGGATCAGACTTCTCAACCGATTTGCTGCGGACGAGCCATATGCTTGCAGGGAGTGCGTCGAGGAATGTGGGTCGGATTTTGAAGTTCCCGGTTTGCCGGGGTACCTTCGTTTCAACTTTACCGGAGCTTGGGAGAATCGAGTTGCAGGCCAACAACGACTTTTCGATTGTGGTTCAGCTTGTGCGGCTTGCCATGCCAGTCGCGGTGTCGGCCATTCGATGTCTTAGGATATTGCACACGTGCCGATGACACATGGATACGATCAGCACAGAGATATCATGGGGCATCTCAATATATGGGGAGTGAGTACGACGGATATCGGGGACTCCAACCACCAAATGTCAGACCAACCTTGTCCAAATTGAAGCTGATGTCCGCCGGTCCCAGATCAATGCAGTGACAGCATGAAACGTGCAGGTACATCATCTTGTGGTATTCGTCATGACTCTCTTCGCACATCACCAGGCTCGCTACGAGAATGCGAAGGAGACGGTGGAGAATCTTGAAGCAGTGGAGTCGGAAGAGATGAACTTGGACGACGACGACGATGATGACGATGGAACCGAAGACTGGGAGGCAGAAGAGGGGGCAACGTCTCATGGAGAGACTGAAGGTGGGGACGCAACCACTGGGAGCGAGTTGCTTAAGAGCTTGAAGAGTGCCAGAGAGCCCCTGCGGTATATATACGCCATGTTGAGCGGTCGGTCGTCATGCCCGAAAACGTATAGCGGAGCTCGAGATGCTACGCATGGACTTCAAATCAGCGGAGTCTTCAAGTCCCGTACGAGCTCCTCATGCACGTTTTCGGCGCAAGAATCCCGAAGACAATGACCAGGCCTTACTAATCCTCATCCATGATCCCTTCTCCCAGCTCTAGGAATAGATGCGATTTTGCCCTTACCGCACATGAGAGGTAAAACTCGAAAGGCCATGTTTTCCGCTTGCGAAACTCCCTAGTTTACACATGTAGGTGTCGAGAGTCAATATGTCAATCGGAGGCGAAACTGCCACTCATCGCTTCGTTGCATCCCTCCAACCCAGCGCTGCAATCCGGTCGATGGGTTCCTGCTGCAGAAAACAACCCCTATCGACTCCGGTATACCGCAAGCTGAAGAAGCATGCGATATACCCCGTGTGCTCGCCGGCTATCGTCCGCTCAACAACCAGACCGTCCAAAGGGAGCTAGGGTTACCACAGGGAGCTAGGGTTACCGCGGGGAGCTAGGGTTACCGCAGGGAGCTAGGGTTACCGCAGGGAGCTAGGGTTACCGCAGGGAGCTAGGGTTCCCGCAGGGAGCTAGGGTTACCGCGGGGAGCTAGGGTTACCGCAGGGAGCTAGGGTTACCACAGGGAGCTAGGGTTACCGCGGGGAGCTAGGGTTACCGCAGGGAGCTAGGGTTCCCGCAGGGAGGTAGGGTTCCCGCAGGGAGCTAGGGCTACCGCAGGGAGCTAGGGTTACCGCAGGGAGGTAGGGTTACGGAATTGTGACCCGGCTCCCCACCACACCACAACGATTTCGCCACCAACGTTGACTACTTAGGACACCACCTATCCCGTGAGGTGCAATCGGTGCCGATCCGCTGAAGCTCCTTAAGATCGCCATCTGGCCCTGCTTGGCCTCCCGCCCTGAAGGTCAGCAGTTCCTCGGTCTAGTAAACCATATGCGGAAATTCCGGAGAGCCCGCTAAAGTCGTAACTGCCTTAATGAAACACAGTCTTTGGGAGGGGCGACTCGTAACAAAAGGCTTTCGATGAGATCAAGCAAAGGTGTGCCGAAGTTCGAATCCTTGCTATCATTAATTACGATTCGAATGAACCGGTGAACCTCATCCGTGATGCCAGCAAGACCGCCTAGAAGCAGTGGTCAACCTGGCAAGGGCTGGAAGAATGCCCAGATCATGTTTGTCAGCCCAGTCCAAAAGCAATCGGATCAATGAAACCATCCATTGATATCGCCGGTGGATTCCGCCCATTTATCGTGGATTTGCTATGTTTCGCCATGTCCATTTGTTCTGAAGCATGAATGGCAGTGCATAGCAGTGTGCTGCAGTGTATCCAGCGACCTCTAACCATGCTGCTGCGGACGATTGCCTGCGATCGACAGCAAGAAAAGCAACTTCATGATGTTCCTTTGATAGTGGTGTCGGGGACCTCTTTCCAACATCCCGCTCAACGTTTGCACTTTACGCACCGCTGACCATTCTGCGACGTAACCTCTTCGCGATTTGACTGCATTCGCTATGGAGAACATGCTTCAAAGGTGGAGGTGGAATCGAGAGGAACATGGTCGTTTTCGGGTGCAGTAGAATTTTCGACGTACTCCGCGTCATTCGCCCATCCGATGCTTTGTGATGAGACCTTGTCAAGGTGTTTTGGGTAGGATGGGAATCACACGGTGCAAGTAGTGAATTCAAGGTATGCCCATCAACCGTCCACTAAAGGCTTTATTCCAGGATGCATGCACTCATACAAGCCCCCAGTAGCCTCCTACCTAAACTCGAGGGATGCTACGTCGCGCGCATCGAATAAAATGTGAATTTCGGGGCGGCCCCGACAACGGCTTCAGAGTGGATCGAGGCTTTTATCCGGAACCATCGTCCAAAGGGATTTTTTGCCATGATGTCAGGCATGTACTTCGATGCCGTGGTACTTTTCTGTTTTGGCACGCCAGACTTATGTTGCGTTCTAATCCGTAGGTCCGAAGTTAGTGCGGCCACTCATGCGCTGACGGCACGTCTCCGAATGACCCGGACGGAAGTCGCCCCATCCGACGTACCGCGGTAACCATGAGATACTGTTTTGCCATTTGACGATGGTAAGCGATAACCCTGTCATTGCTGCACATGTAATATCCTGATGATGAGAGCTCCCACGAGGGAAGGCAACACCGCTTGTAGAGTATCTCTCATTCCGCAAACTTCCGTGAAGCCGGTTTTCCGTGGAGACGTTTCGGTGCCGCCAAAGCTGGAGAGGTATTTCGCATTTCGGCGCTCGCCAATGCTGCGGTATTTCTGGTTTGCTTCCGCCAAGCTGATTTCGATGCCGGGTCTGGAGGCAATTAATCAGATGTGCCCACCAGCAACCCCTTCCGCACGTCGGGATGTTCTCCCGAGAATCGCACCCAACACAACATTGGATGCGCAGATTGCACATGCGAGTGGATTTGGATCTCGGAGGGGTGGTGCGGTGCGCACATGCATACATAACTAAGAGAAAGTCAAATGGCCACTTTTGAGCCGGCCACGTGCTCTCTCTTGGCAGCAGCAAAACCCTGCAATTTAAGGCATTGCTCAAACATCGTTTCTAGAATGTATTCAATCTACGATTGCCACTGGAGTTTCTTGGAGTGGAGTTTCTTCTTGAGTGCATCGTGAAAAGTGGAATAGATGAGCAGTTACTGTTGACTCCCGACCCCTCCGCTACCATTTATCATACCGCACGAACCTTAAAACACACATCATTGTCAGCAGTTCTGTTTCGCTCAACCTCAGTCGCCTTCCATCGTTCAAAGCCGAGCCCTTCCCGTAGATGACCTCCGAGTGATAGTTGAGGAGAGGTCAACCGACTCTTCCTTTCGCCCAGATCTTCTTCATAAATGAACAGCTCCGCTATCCATATCGACCCAAGACTCGCCGCATCCCCTTCCTTCAGCATCGAAACTCCGAGCCCAAGTCCTAGCTCCATCCTCACCTTCTTTTCCTGCAATCTCACAACCACTGAACCTGAGAAGGTAAGGAGCACTGGACTTGCACATATATGACCCGTCGAGTTATGCCATGCTCTACAGAGTCTGCTTTTACTGCTCCCGAACCTCTACTTTGACAACATCGCATGCGACATGGTACGACTGCCCGACGGTTTCTGGCAAACGGAGCATGGTCACCGTAGCCAGCTCCGCAGAGTCTCGCCTCAGCAATGGAAAACATCACTCTCCGCAAACATCACTGAAGAACCTGTACGCCCGCTGGATACGCTAGCGTCGGTCCGCTGGATCTTCTCTGGAGTGATGGAAGATTGTCCACCAGCAGGTGCCCGTTGTTGACTCTGATTCGTCGTTGCCATGGAGGACGCGGATGTGGATACCACTGAGAGGACTCGCACTCGTGCGGCTTCAGTTTATAACGACATCTTCATGAAAGGTTTCGCAAGGGCTCTGCCTAATGTTTGGTTGAAAAGCGCGAAAGAACTTCCGTAGTTTTTCGAGACTTGCATGAAAGTGTGCGCAGGCGTTCTGTAGATGAAGGATAGGTGGATGGATATACTTTAGATGAAGAGCTTTCTTTGGACGAGTATTAGATCCGTCGTACATGAGTGTAAACGGCTTTGCGCTAGTTGACGATAAACAACCATTGGAATGAGACAATTATCGATTATACATCGAACATACGGACGTGAGGGATGGACGTGACCTCGCGGTGCGCCGTCAGTAGGTCAGGGACGTTTTGAGCAATCAGTCGACAAGCCAAGAAAACTACAATTCACATACGGTCAAGTTGAAATTGGTACAATTTCCACCAATTGGTTCTTTTCATTCGGAGTTTCACGAGATGGAACACAGTGCCATCGACAGCGATCCCAGCCCCATCCCAGCTAGAAGACGATTAACCAGATTCTGGGCGACATCAGATGAACGATAGAATGTGCTGTGCACGAAAGTATATTGTCATTGGTGCATTTTTCTCGGTAGTATACAAGGGAAAGCGAGAGAGAGAATGCTTAGGGAGCTGAGAGCTCCAACAACAGAGGGTATGCTACTATGGGGGTGAATTGAGAGGGCCTATATATGTAAGCGTTTCGAAACGCTGGCACAACTCTTGAAGGGACGACGAGGAGACTTGGAGTGGATGGGCTTGACTTAGGAACGTTCGCCGCGGAGACGACGGGCGAGCTGTAAATAGGGAAGAGGAGAAGTGTAAGAGAACTGGGTTATAGAAGCGTGCAAAATTGGAAGAACATCTCGGCACGCACCTGAATATCTTTGGGCTGGATAGTAACAGCAATCCTTTAGCGTCGTCGCTTCAGTGGTGGAGGGCTGGTGGGAGGGGAGTGGGTGAGGGGCGGAGTGACGACGGGGGAGTCGGCGGGCGGTTGGGGGGCGGCATCGGCGGGCGGTTGGGGGGCGGCGTCGGCGGCGGCGCGTTGTCGGGCGGCGGCGACGGCGCGACGGCGCTCCCAGCGGCAGATGGGGTTGGCGGAGGGAACCGCCTCAATGGCGAGGGGGGCGAGGTCGACCGGCGCTCCGCTCAGGGGAGCCACCCCCGTGGAGAGAACAGATGTGGGCGCGGCTTCGTGGGTGGTGGTGGTGGTAAGCATGGTGCGCGCTTCTTGATTCCGGAAGCGCGGCAGGAGGGCGAAAGCTGGGGGGATGCGGGTTGGGGATTCGGGGGGCTGGACGTCCTCCTCGTTGGGGGGGCCGGCGAGGAACTCCGCAAGATCCCAGTGCCAGGGAGGGGAGGCACGGGGGAAGATGATGGAGGGGGAGCTAGTGGTGGTGGTGGTGGAGGCGGGGCTAGTGGTGGTGGTGGTGGAGGCGGGGCTAGTGGTGGTGGTGGTGGAGGCGGGGCTAGTGGTGGTGGTGGTGGAGGCGGGGCTAGTGGTGGTGGTGGTGGAGGCGGGGCTAGTGGTGGTGGTGGTGGAGGCGGGGCTCGTGGTAGTGGGGGTGGTGGTCTCGGGCATTTTTGTGTGTGTGTGTGTGTGTGTGTGTTTGTGTGTGTGTGTGTGTGGGGGGTGGGTGTGTCCGGTGTGTGTGTCCGTGAGGGAAGTGGGAATGCGTTTGAGCGACGCGTTGATATATCCGCGACAATAAATCCAAGACCAATACTGCGTCCCGATAACTCGCTGGATTTTGCATCCAAGATCAGACAGAGGCCTCGCATTGGCCGGCGCTGCGTTGCATCGTCGTACACGCAATCTGACCATACCTGGAAATTGCATATCCATCATGCCCGGAGGACAATGTTCAACATCAGGGGACGAGGGCGTTCAACGGGTCGCGTCAAGAAGCAATTAAGACGCGTTACTCCTTACTCCTTGCGCAGAATCAATGAGGTGCCTTGCGTGCACAGAATATCAAGGCTGGGACCGCCGTCCATGGACCCTGGGAGCCGCTGGGCGTTGGACGCCTGTCATCACACCTCGCTGCACGCCTGCTGCCATAGCGCGACAGGAGGAGGATGGTCACATCAATCGCCCCACGGCAGGAGAGTTGAGTAACGATGCGGGCATGGGCAATCTGTTGCCATAAAGCAGGTCGCCCACGAAACTAAGTGAGTGTCCGAGTGTCCTCGCCGCTGATCATTGCATCATACGAGACCCCTAATCTAAACTACATCTGTCACTGTCCTAGGCAACCACTGCTGGGGCCGACTGCGCACGGCCAGGTGCGACCTGCTTTATGGCAACAGACTGTACAGTCACGGTCCATAAAGCTGTCCCCACCTCCAATCGAAATCAATGTCGGTCACTCCCGTGAATTTAGCGTTGCGGCAGTGGCTGATTTATTTCAGGGGGAGGGGAAAAGCACAGCTTTCTGTTCCCAGACTGTACTTTGAGCGAACTCGTCCATTTCAACGCTGCGATGCATACCGGTAGCACGCCGTTCAAAGGCGCCTGATGAAGAAGCAGTCAATACTCCCGGGAGTATTTTGTGCGTCGACGCTGATGCTTCCTACGATATCTGGGGAGGTAGCGGCGCCCGCTACGGGAAGCGTTTTGCTTTTGCGCTCTGGGACATCTGGCTTGGCAGAACGGATTGGGATTAATGTGACTAGGATATCGCTTGCAAATGCGCAAGATTGTGCAGCATGTTCGCTTTTGGGCACCCACGCGGCGTGCTCTGAAATGTGAAGCTCATCGGACTGGACAGGGTCCCAATGGACTCGCTCATCTAGGCAACGGCACCTGAATGATCGTTGTCGACGCCTACGACCTCACCAGTCTACGGTCACTTTGGTGACGCATTGCCTTCGAGCTACTGAGTAAACCGATCGAATCGACAGGGCAGCGCCCAGCCCTGACGCCACAACCTACCGCTCCGATTCTTACCGCTAACTTCGTACGAACCGCCGAGGCCAAGAAACGCACGATCCTCGAATCCAAGCGTCACGGCCAGGATATGCCCCCTACGACGACCGAAGACCCCCTGGCGTCCGTAGCGGCCGACCACCCCCTCAGGCCCATGCTTGAGAAATACAGGGACACACTTTTCAAGGAACAAGAAGGCATGCCCTCGGATCGCGGCGACGGCAACTTCGCGATCAACCTCAAGCCCGGGTCCAAACCGGTGATGCAGCCCCTCCAGCACCTTGGCCCCGACGAACTTGAGGAACTCAGCAAGCAGCTCACAAGGCTAATGGAGAAAGGGTAGATCTCGCACTCCCGCAGCCCATAGGGTGCCCCAGTGCTCTTTGCCCCCAAGAAGGATGGGGGGCCTGCGCTGCTGTATCAACTGAACAAGATGACCCACAAGGACGCTACCCCTTTACCCAACCTGCAGGAGCTGCGCGACCGCCTCATGGGCATGCAATGGTTCACCGGCCTCGACATTTGCGACGCGTACCACTGTTTAATGATCCGCCAGGAAGATCGCGAGAAAACTGCATTTCGCACCCGCTTCGGTCATTTCAAATACAATGTTATGCCATTCGGGCTGACCAACGCTCCCGTGACCTTCCAGCGTTTAACAAACAAACTCTTGGGAGACAAATACGACCCACACCTGATCTCCTACCTCGATGACATCCTCATTTTCAGCAGGGATCTAGACACTCACAAGCGGCCCGTCGACAAAGTCCTTCAAACACTCACGCGGCACTCCTTGCACGTAAAACCGTCCAAATGCCAATGGGCCGTATCCGAGGTCGAGTTCTGCGGTCATATGGTTGGCAGGGACGGTACAGTCACGTCTCAGTTGACAGAAATTCAGTACAAACTGCATGGGGAAGCTGCCTCCGTCGATACAGACCTGGTTTCAGCAAGTCGATGGGAACTGCAACAGCTTCTTGCGGAGTGGGATCCAATTGATGTCCACAACGCAGATGAGACAGGCTTATTCTGGAAGTTGCCCCCAAATACCACCCTTCCCACGGCACGAATACCGCAACCCAGATCCACAGCACCGACAGATGTAATTTCCTCTTCTGTTCCGGTGTGGCCCCTCAGCCAGAAATCCCCGCCTCCTTCAACTTACTTTCACCTGGCTTCACATTTGTTGTGCTTGTGTCGCGCGTGTAAAAAAGAGCAGCTGAGAGCGAACAGGTCGAGGCATCACTTCGTTTTGTTTTCGATTTTTTTATTCGGAGTCGGGTGTGGAAGAGTTGACAAGGTTGAAAGTACAACCGAGTTTCCACGATGATGAAGTACTACCAAACAATTGTGAAATGGGGTCGTCGAGGAGTACGCTTACCCAAAGGGGCCCCCCGGTTCAGTCGCCTGGGAGGTCGTATTTGACGTTTCCGAGGTTGGGATTTGCGCTAGGGGCGAAATGCGTTTGCGTGGACGCCAGATCGTCCTCTAAATTGGGTTCTGCGAGCAATGCGCGTCGGCGCGGTGGTTCTTGAGCGTATCGTCCCTCGAGAGTGTGGCCCCTAACTCGACGAGGCTATATAACTCCACCAATGTAACCGCAAGGAGTGTGCTGCTTTGGTGTCAAATACGCTAAAAAGATATCGTTGACAACGTGCGGCAAGCTTATCTGGCCCACCGTGTCCTTCTCGCGCAAGAAATGCTGTCGAACTTCGATCTGCTTGGTACGAGATGTTGGTTTGTTATTGTCCGCGAGGTCGATGGCGCCGCAGCCGATCAAAGGTCCACCGCAAAGTCTAGCTCGGTCAGAAATATTGCAATCCAGATTGCTTCTTGAACAGCAGCGGCCAAAGTTGTGTATTCAGGTCCGGCATCCCAGAATGCGACGGTAGATGAAAACGGCAAGCGTAGTAGCCGCAGATCGACTGGCCGTGCTCGTTCTTGATGCAGAAGATGAACGGTCCTAGATCTGCGAGTATCGGCGTCCGTGCGTCGCTCGCAGATCCGTTCTGTGCGTGCCTGGACGTCGTGGCGGCAAATGAACTGGCAAAACCGTCATGCGAACTTCCTGGAAGTCTGCGAGCAACGCAGCCGCATGGGCATCTCCATCGTCCCCGCTCCTCCCCTCCCTATATGTCCTCGACGTATGTTCCAGCTATTCCCTTTTGCATATATTATCGCAATCGATTCGATGTGGTATACGCGGCGCAAAACAAGTAATCTAAAGACGGAACAGGCAGTACCTTTAATGCTCTCCGTGTAAGTAACGGTTTCATCACCACGCTGTTCCCAGCATTCCGCCTTGAGGCTAACGACAGGAAAAAACGCCAAGCAATCCCTGCGCGGGCTGCACTGACATGTAACTTTACACGCAGCGTACTTCGAACAGTCTGCCCAAGTAAGAACTGGACCGGATCGTCACATCCGTTCGGAACAGGGTTCCACAAGTCCCGAAACCCTAACCCTAACCCTAACCCTAACCCTGCCGAAGTAAGAACTGGACAGGGTTCCACAAGTCCCAACCCTAACCATAATAATACCTAACCCTAACCATAACCATAACCTTCAGGCGTGCCGCGCACTGGCAATGCGATGCTGGTGCATTGCACTGTCTACAGATGCGGGCTTGGCCCAATGCAGCGTTCAATATTCTTGCAACAGAAACAGAGTTCCGTGGCCGCGCAAGTCCAATGGAGTTCAGCGGCTCTCATCTTTGCAGGCATGCGACGTCAAGAAACTGAACCAGCGCGCTTTGGAAAGCAGTCAACATCAGGAAGTAGAACACCGCAACCCGCAACCAAGGATTTCAGATTTGGAGATAATTCATTCGATGTAGGTCAGAAGCAATTATACATGAGGAGTTTATACAATGAGTGAATACAATGATGGGTTATATTTCAATGGAACGTCGTGGCAAATCTTGATCTTGAACTGATCGGAAGCTTGAAGACCTCTTATCCGTCGAAGTACGCAGCACACGATCCCAAAAGGACCGCCGGACCTAGCCTTGCGAGCTGTTCCACCCACCGTTGTGCGGTCCAAGACCTGCCACGCCGTAGGGGTCATTGCAAAACTAAGGATTTGAGGTTGTCGATGGACTTGAAGGTGCCGACGAGCTTGAAGGACCTCATCTCCGTCGAAGTACGCAGCACACGATCCCAAAAGGACCGCCGGACCTAGCCTTGCGAGCTGTTCCACCCACCGTTGCGCGGTCCAGTTGACCTGCCACGCCGTAGGGGTCATTGCAAAACTAAGAAGATGAGGTTGCCGATGGAGCTTGAAGGTGTTGAAGAACTTGAAGGAGCCAATGAAGCCTGAAGAACGGGAAGGAAAAGATATGCGGAGATCAGAACCGGAAGGAGCGAAACAATATACGAGTCGACGAAAGATTTCAGAGGAGCCCAGGTACTTACCGATGTGGGAAGTTGCGAGCGGATGTGGAAAAAAGTTGAGGGAAGACGGTTGAGGGTCTGGGGTTTTATACTCGTTTGCGGATGCGAGGGCGGTGGAGCGAGCGAGCGGCTGAAAACGTGGCAGAGCCGGGCCATGATGGCCCTAGCCTGGCCAAAACCGCCCTGGAGGCCTCAGACCCGCGGGGATGGATAGCCCGGCGCGTTCCTGCCAATTCCAGCCTGATTGACGGCCATTGTCGAAAGAGATCGCGTGGTAACGTAAGCAGCGGAGAACGCGTTTTCCGATATACCGAGCTGGTGGCAACACCGACAGACCATCCCTAGGCCCTAGACGTGCCAACTATAACAATACTGCCCCGCATCCTCATGCTGCAAAGCCTCCCACTCCTTGCGTGATTCATATCATGATATCATCGATGCGCGTCATGTGCCGAAGTTGTCATGCCATCAATAGTTAGTTGCGACGGTGGTATGTCGAATGATCAATATCGCCGCGACCTTCCAGAATGTGCACTTTAGAGATGAGATATTTCTAATACAAAGCGGAGACTCTGAAATCCTCTAAAGTGCGTGATTGGCACGATTGAGTCAATAGTTGCTAAGGCACTGTTTGCCACGTTATACAGGACGTCAATTGAGTAACGATGTAAACTCAACGATCCCCAGATCCGCGGATACATATGAGACGGAACCTGTCCAGTATCGCATCACACGATGGAAGATCTGGTATTACTTACCGCTTGCATTATTCTGAGTGAACATGACAAGTACTACAGTTGGACATTCCGCCATCATTGGAAGCTGCATATGCCGTCCAGATGCTTGCATGCCTCCGCCCCATGTTGCGACAGAGTGAAGTCAGTAAGGCTGGCACTGACGTTTCTCGCGGACTATAAGGCGTGCATGGTGAAACTGGAGGCCGTTGTGCCGTGGCCAGATTTTGATGATACATTCATTACATTGTTTCACGGATGAGTTATTCTATGGAAACGAAATCATCATGGATCCAAAATGCAGGTATTGACCATGATTGAAGGTACATAGGAGGAGTTGTGCGCGCCATCCACCAGATACTAGTTTCGCATATCTTTGGCCCTCGACGATTTAATGATATATACAGACAATCCATTGAGCACCCTCCTCCATCTTAGATGCAGTCAGCTTATCCTCCTCCATCTGCATACCGCCAGTAGGTCAAACCGGCGAGCTAGAAGCATTTCATCTTTATACCTCTCCTGCCAGCTGTTGATCGGGTTCCATCACCGCTTGGTACCAGATTCCGCACGTCGGTTTATTCGCATCCAAACATGACCGGCGACTATCTTTGACTAAACTTTTCTTATAGGTTGCCCACTCCAAGGCTTCGGGACACGCATCTACCAGATCGGCATCATGCTCAGTCGCATTTGAAAAAGGTCGTACGTTTTTGAGATACCGGTTGCGCACGGTCCCAGCTGTAGACCAAGGTGGCTGCCAAATACCACGTCTGGGCCCAATGACGAATGTCTTTAATGATGTTCACCGTTGGCTCCATACATTGTTCGTGAATAAGTTTCAGTGGAGCGGACCGCTTTTGTTTGCAATTCATCCTTCATTTGCACCCACCGGATTGTTTCTGGCCCTTTCGTCGGTGTCCTTAAGAAGGGTCACCAGCGAGTACGTCTTTTCACTTCCACTGAATGCCCTTTGAGGGAGTTTGCGACGGAAAAAACAGGAACTTATCGGGAGTCTTGCCCCAAACTCGCACAAGCCGCGGCAAACGGCCATCAGTCAGCCCTTTCTCAGGCCTTCAACTTCCCCTTCTCCATTGAAACCCCGTCTTATATGTCCAGTGCCCGGTGCACCACACGGCCACCTTTGCGTCCTCGATAGTTCTTACAAGGCTGACCACGGCGGCGTTGCCGCCTCCAGAAAAGACTCTAGATCCGTGGACGCCGCAGACGTCAACCTTTCGCGCGAAATAACTTACAGTTAGGGTGACACGCGCGAGTAACAGCCTTCCGCGCGAAATGAAGGAGTTCGTTTCTTATTCCTCTACGCAAGTACCTTTCTGCGCAGTGGATGGTGAAAGCATTCGGTAGGGATGAGTCGGGCACCATCCTTTCATATCGTAGACCGCTAGCAGTTCTAAAGCAGACATGGACATACGGCGTTTATTATCTGCGTGGAATAGTTTATTGGGCATGTATCATAATGGCAAACAGGATGTTTGATTGACCTGCTGGACGGCCAGAACTTTCCCATACCTTTCTCCATCCCTAACGCACACATCATTTACACAGCCGTTGATGCCCCAAGGTTTCAGGTTTGGATCAACCCGGCAATCAGACATCGACTTCAGCACGTTGGCGTGGGCAAATCGGACAAGCGCACGCGATTGACAGTACGCGATTGGACAGTCCGCTCGGACAACAGCGGGCAAAGTTGGGATGTACATTTCAGAATCAATTCAACGACGAAAGAATATTTACTTAAAAAAACAGCCACCCAAACAGACAAACAAGGGTAGAAGAAAAGGAAAAGATGTTTTGCGCGAGAAGGAAGAAGGCCCTTTATATACACCGAGATCAGCTATGCGAAATGCTGTAGCGAACGATGAGAGGTTTGCCTGCTGGCTACTTTCGTTTTCATGTTACCAGTTACTAATTGTTTTACTAATTGTTTTACCAATTAGAGAGGTTTCAGAAGGGCATGGAAGAGTTCTTTCTTGGCGAATATCCCACATATCCCATCATGGAGCAGAAGGCGCAGGTGGGGGAAGAAGGGATTCGTCATCCTACAGAAGGCACGGACTTATCCCTTGGCGCACAGCAGAGGGATCCGTGCCGAGCTATCTTCTTGTGCTATTGAGAGACCGGCAGCTTATTTTCCTGACACCCGATTGTACCCCCTCGATTCGACAGACCCTCGCTTCTGCCGCCCACCACCACATTTACTGGCCGCCAAGGGATAAGTACGTTTATAATATATATACCGCTTGTCAACTTGAGATCAGACGGGGGGGAAATCACATGAAATCCTCGTATCGTTCCCCCCCCCCCCCCCGGATCCATCAGCGAGAATGATGGTGAATGCTGCCAATTGCACCTGATTCATATGATTCAAGGCTCTATCCTCATCTTTGTACTACAGTAAGTGGTCATTACGTATCAGAGGCGTCTTTTATGCTTGTGCGCGACGCGTGGCGATGGGAAAGGATGGGGAAGATGGCCTTTTTTTTTGGCGCTCATCACTCTTGTCCCACGACAACGGAAGAAGGGATTCCCCCCATCTGCCCCTTCTGATGTGCCTTCGGTAAGGAGGATTACCGTCATAGTGGGTGGGACAAGAGTGACGAGCGCCAAAAAAAAACGGCCATCTCCCCCATCTCCCCCCCCCCCCCCCATTATCACGCGTAGCGCTCAAGCATACATGTAAATAAAGCGGACGCCCGTCCCCAACTCCTCAACTTTACACCCATCCTGCACGCAACATCCTGCACGCAAAACCTGATAATGACCACTTACTACGAGGACGAGGACAGAGCCCTGACGCCAGAAGAACTCTACCAGGTTCAGCAGAAGGTGGAGCATTGGTGGACCGCCAATATCTCGACGACGGTGGGACCTGTTGTGTTGGAATCACCCGATGGTTGGGCTTTCTTGCCCTCAGAAGAGATGAAACAAGATCTGGCGAACCTTTCGCGAAAGGCTTTGTTGGCATTGATATCGATGAGCCCTGGTAAGTATCCTTGTTTGCTGTTCCGTGGGGATTATGAACCTAGGTATGATCGAATGCTCATCACCGCCCTGTTTTGATTGTACCTTTTTTTTATCTTCAGTGCGGCAGACCCGACGCTTCTTTGTTATGGAACTTTGCCGCAGGGATAGATTGAGAGATGAGAAGAGACGTAGAGCTGCCGATAAGAAGAAGTGAGTCTTTATACTGTGGTGTGTGGTAAGAGGGGGGGGGGGGGGGGGGGGTGCACTCCTCTTTTTCTATCCTGAAGGCATATTCAGTTCCAACGCTCAAAAAAAACTTCATATTGCAGCTGAAAGGGATCATACCTCTAGCATTTACACTTCCTACGGCGGCCTATTGAGATCATCCGCTTACATCCCAGCCTCATCCGCACTACGCCATTCAAGTTCAAATGGCTACTGTCGGTTTTCACACGCGTGCAGCTTGTTGGCACGATAAATGGACCGGATAATGGAGTAGATTCACTTCCTTAGGACGATCTGATTTGTGACGTATGAACTTGGATGGGAACCCGTATTAACTTGATTAGGTAGTTGCGTATGAAGTTATAAATCAGCATGTGAATAAGAAAAAGATGTGCGTATCAAAATATACTGCTCTATGTGAACTGAAAATGCGTTCAGGATGGCGAATACAAGTTACAAGTTACAAGTTACAAGATACAAGTTAGGCGAATGGCGGGTTGCATTCGACTGACTAATGAGCCAAAGGTGGTCACAAGCCCACAACCTAGCAGCAGGGAATCCAGAGGGGTTAGCCGCCTTCTATTTTCTCTCTGTGAAAGCATGTATATACTGTCTTTACATCACATCAAACTCAATATGTGCTTGATCTCAAGATCACAACTCTGTAAATTTTGGTCTTTCATCTAAATGAGATCGACGCTCGATACATACAGGACATTGAATGTAACGGCTGCGTTCAGGATCGGGCAAATCGATGGGACAAAAAGCTGACGCCCAGACCCGGTCTTGTGAGTTGCTGGTGCTGCTGAGGACGGCCGACGGGTGCTGCGGCAGTGCTGCTGGTGAGGATGCGTGTTGTCTGGAGCTTCGGACATCCCTTGCCCCAAGGAGGGCCCCCGATCGAAAGATCAAAAGGCTCCAGCACGTTCAATAGGCATTTCAAGCGGTTGGGATCAGAGTTCCAATGGAAAACAACACTGAGGGAAAAGATTGATTTCTAATTTTGCATAGATCGCTACGGGGGTTGCGCGGGTATGATGAACAACCGCCGCCAATTGATATACTACTAGGCGGATTGGTACAGTCTGGCTGGATTTCAGGGTGACGCTTAGTCTGACAAGACGGCTACGGTTAAGGGTTTGCCTGGCGACGGCTAACGTAGATTGAAGAATAGCTTGCACCATTTGAACCCGTCACTTAGTGCGCAAAGGTTCTAATTGATTTCGATTTGAAGATTCTGACCGAACATAAACCGCACTGCATAGTGTGTACAACATACAACATACTTGGAAGGGTTAGGGTTAGGTTGGGGTTAGGATTGTTAGGGTTAGGATGGTTACTTGAAGGGTTAGGGTTAGGTTGGGGTTAGGGTTGTTAGGGTTAGGGTGGTTAGGGTTAGAGTTAGGGTTAGAATTTCAATCACGTAGAACCTTTGGGCTAGGGAAGTTAGGGTCAGGACTAGGGTTCAGAGCATAGTCCGACAAGACCGAGACTCGGTCTTGACCAGTGACCAAACGCCTTGCCACAGGTTGAACCAGTCCCTGCAACAAGCCCACTCCAACAGGCCTCCATTAGATTCAATGTCTTCAACCCACACTCAACTGCTCTCTCATAACACTCCGCATACAATCGCAATCAAAGCAAGATATCTTCCTTCAAAGTCGCCCTATGCATGATCTCCTTCCATGTATCCTGGGTACTCTTCGAATCCCATTCACGCCAGGCATCTTCGTTTGATGACCTAGGGCAGGCTCGAAATCACTTGCTAGTCGAACCGTGATCTCAGGGTTAGGGTTAGGCTTAGGGTTAGGAACATCGTCAACCCGGTTGTCATCGTCCCCTTGACCGGGGCGACCGTGGCCACCTCACTTGGCGCAGAGAACATCCCGCGCCATTAGGTTCGGTAAAGTGGAGGTCCGTATGCACACGAGAAAGTCGTAAGATCCAGGCTAGCCTCTGTGATGTAGAGATGAAAATCGGGTGGCGAGCGCCAAAAAAACGGTCAACGCGTACAGTAGGGGTAACTGGTTATGTGCCACCATGAAAGTCACTGACCCCCGGCTGTCTGCCTATATGTATATAGAACCAGATCGCGATGGGTGCAGGATATACGGAGCGTTACCTCTCGCACACGGCGGCGGACCAGCAGGGACCTCAGAAATGATAAACAGGACTGCCGGACAAGTGAAAAACGCCAAAGGGGCACATCCTCAACTGCGATACGTTTCGATTGAGGCCCCTCTCCAAACGACGTATCCTCGATCGCCAAGCTGCACATGTAATATAAGACAAACGCGACAATAGCAGCAACACCTTGCTATCTCCTCAGTGAGTGAAGAAGTCAATGCAAGTCCGAACGTCATCCACTTGCTCGACGAAGGAGAACAACTCCGCAGTTCAGCCATCACACTCCGCGGCCGATAAGGATTCAGTTCTCGATTAAGCTTCCTTTGACGTTGCATGGTAGCACCACCTACCAACTAGCACCATCAAGCCATTCGTCGTCGTCACCATTATCGCACCCGTCAGCAAACTGCCATGCAGGCGATGGGAAACGGCGCCCTCTCTGCTGATTCGAAAAAATCGAATGGCTGGTTACCGATAGAGAAACTCCAGACTTGCTGGAAAGTCCAGCAAATGGCTCCTCTTCCACTCATGTACAAGTCTCTCCAAGTTGGTTCCAAGAAACGTTTCGAAGGAGGGACGACATAGTATTACATGGTCCAGCTTCATTGAGGTTTTGTGGGTAATCTCATTACCATGTATATGCTGTAACCGTGTGTATATATAATATAGGTACTGTAAACGCTCTCGGAGCCACTCCGAATCGGAAATGACAGCTTTCAATCTTCAAATTCAAAGTCCACAGATTCACGCTGTCGATCTTTCCCAAATTCCGCCCTCATTTTTACCGTGGCCGGAAAGTGTTATGCTGAACATGTCAAAATTGTTTGCGAGATAAGATATATGCATACGTACAACCCTTCGCTGAGTGCGGTCAATTCAGGAGTTTTTAGGAGACTAAACCAAGTGGAATACTCAAACGTAAGTACAGTACATGAGCATTCTGCTCTCGCTCGCCAGTCGAAGGGAAGTACGCGTTTCCGGCACTTGGCGGGCCCGCACGCGCGGTGGCACGCGTTTACCCCTTACTCCTTGCTTGCGCAGAACCACCCTTCTCGCAGACACATGGAATTGGACATCACCGACCGCCGTAGACACTATCGGATTGCGCCATTTGCAAGGGGCTCCGCTGACAAAAGCCGGATTGCGGTGGCGCAGCCGATTGCGGGTGGCACAGCCATGGAAGGCCGAGCTGCGCTGTCGCGGGCCAGGGCACGCGTGCTTGTTTTGCGCGCATAAATAGCCGACCTCCCTCGTCCGTCCTCTTCGTTTCTCTTCATCTTTTTCCGGCCTTTTCAACTCACCGTCTTTATCTAACTGGTTGTGTTTGCTTACACGGCGCTTGGTGCTTGATTCTCCGGTGGGCTCCCATATCTTGCTAACACTGACTTGCATGGCCACTTGGTGGAGTACTGATCGCTGTGTGTACAGGGGGATAAGCGTTTGTGACTCCGAGATGGAGGGACAGGTTGTCACACTCAGAGATGTAGTGGCAACCGCGTTTTCATTTTCAGGAATACCGTTCGACGAGCATGGCTGGCGACGGCTGGACCCAACGCTCACCGCGAGGAGGTGGTTCCGTGTCGCTAACACGCATCATAAGATGTGCGACCCGGTCCATTCGCCATCGGGAGTTAAGCACGACGCACTGCTCATTGGTTGAGGGACGGAGCAGTGTCTACGGCTAAGATTGGGTGTTCGACGGCGGTCTCCAGTATTCGGACATGCGCCGAGGGGCCGGTCACAGCATCTCCTGACATGCTTTAGAACGGTATTCCTGTATTTTTTGTGTTGTAAAAATGTGAGTTTTGTTGCTTCCTCTCCGTCTAAACTTTTACTTTCTCGTCTTTGTTTCGTTTCCTTTTTTGCTGCTTCGTTCCGTCTTGGTTTGGATACTAACTTCTCATTGTCTCATTTCCAGTTTTCTTCTAGACATTCACGCGGTTGCCACTGCTCATCGGACTGGATCTTGGAGAATAGCTCTCCCTTCGAACGTGTTTGCTGCTCATGCAATATCTTCTCTTTTTTAGGCGGGAACCCAGCTGGACAGCCTTCTCGTGGCGGTTCCTGTTGTAGTACTCGCTTGCGAGGAAACCAATGGTCCAGTTCAAGATTGTTCAAGATTGATCGCGTTCACTTTGTATTTGCTCACTTTGTATATGATATCTTGCTCTACAATACAAATTGCATTTCGCACTGCTTGTGTCGCAATCATCTGCATCTAAGGTCACATGTTGCATATCCTTTCTAAGTGTCCATCGCGAGCTGCCATTGAAATGAAAGCGTCGACCGCTGCACTCATCATCCTCAACCACGGCATCAGTCTCCTAATACTTTGTGCCTCCCCTGTTCGCAGCTATCACCGCAGCGCATTTTCTGAGCATGGATCGCTGGGGTCGTTGTTTCGAAAGACTTTCAAGGTTCTCTTGACTGCGGTAATGCCGACTCGCTCATGAATTGCCAGCTCCATGGTGCTTTTCCCGGCCTTTTTGAGGGCAACGTTGCAGGCTCTCTTCTGTGGTGTGAGAGCCTTACCCATGTTGCTGTGGTGTGCTGTTGTGAAAGGTGTCAAGGCCAAGGTCAGGATGTCGGGTCCAACCTCGCAATTGCGGCAGCATGTCCGTCTGCTTGCTTGGTAGTCGCCAATCGCGGGGGGGCGGCCTGGAAGTCACGGGTGGTCGCAGACATATATGTTGACACTACGTATCTGTACCTTTCACCGCTTTCATCATTTCGGTCAAACAAACAATTTAACCAAGCGCCTTAATGGGCCTTCCTCGGCAGAGGACTGGCGGTCCCCGGGCGTTCTCATATCATTGATCTCTGCGAATCGGAGGACATTTCCCATTTCGGCGTTCCTCATTGTAAGGGGCCGAGAGACGCCGAAAGAGTCGTTGCGTTGGATTGTTTTTGTGGATTTTCAATACAGAAGTGAGAGACAGGTTCATTGAAGTCCTCGCTCTTCCTCCACTTTGCAGGGCAGCAGATTTGATCATGTCCTGTCCCAATGCCACAATGGCCCAATGTATGCCCCGTGTGCCTTTCGATTCGATGGCGCGTCCGGGAAACTGGACATGAGTTGCTCAAGCTTCCCATGCCGTTCGAACGTCGACAAAAAGGGAGACCAAGCTACCAGGTCACGGTCAAGGGATGTAAGACGGGTATAGGAGTCCGCTTTTCGTTAAATAAATGTACAAGAAAACGAAACGGACCAATGTCTCAATGAAACCAAGCACAACCAAGTCCACGAACAACAAAGTCCCAAAACCAAGAAAGTCCCAAAAACAAGAAAAGTCTCAAAAACAAGAACGTCCTACTGGCGGTGGCGCTTTCTCGGAGTTGATTGCTGCGAAGATTCGAAATCGATCATGGTTGGGCCGGATGTCAAGAGAGTCTATATCTTGATGAAACTTACCGGGGTCTCCTCCACTACCACATCAACAAGTAGACGGTGAAGGCGTTCGATCTCCCGTTGTTGCTAAGGAATGACGTGAACAAAGGAACAGGCATGTGAGTTGTGCCCGGGGCCATCTGGTTGTTCAGTACTCAATCTTACATCTTCTATAATCCGGTCCTTCTCTATCCAAAACGAGGAGAAGTGACCCCATTGCAATCAGCGCGGCAGGAGGGCAAGGTTAGCATAGTGCGGGCTTCATGGTTGCGGAAGCGCGGCAGGAGGGCGAGAGCTGGAGTGATTCGTGTGGGGAATTCGGGGGGTTGGAGGTCGTCGTCGTCGGGGTCGTCGACGAGGCAGCTTGCGAGAAGACATATGCGCGACCGTCTGTATCCAAAAAGAGTGACAACATCAGCAACAGCACTCAAGACCTCATCATGAACCTCTGAGGTAACTCACACGGTGGTGGAGGGCCTCCTCCCTCGCAGCGTCTTCCTCCTGCTTTTGGCGGCCGCCAGGAACACAGCCACCTCCTCCTTCGTCTTCAACGACGCCGCCTTGTAGTGCTCCAGGAGAGCCGCGAGCTCCAGCACCCCAATGCCGAGGGCGGCGATGTCGACCGGCGCTGCTCCGCTCAGGGGAGCCACCCCCGTGGAGAGAATGGATGAGGGCGCAGCTTCGTGGGTGGTGGTGGTGGTAAGCATGGTGCGTGCTTCTTGATTGCGGAAGCCCGGCAGGAGGGCGAAAGCTGGGGGGATGCGGGTTGGGGATTCGGGGGGCGGGACGTCCTCCTCGTTGGGGTCGCCGGCGAGGAAGCTCGCAAGATCCCAGTGCCAGGGAGGGGAGGCTCGGGGGAAAATGATGGAGGCGGGGCTGGTGTCGCGCCTTTCGGTCTTCTCCGACTTGCTGCCGACTCTGGCCAAGGGCCGGAGTGTTGGACGTTGGCGGAGTCCGTTGCCTCACCCTCGAAAGCTTGTGTCGGGGGGTTCCGGTCGAGGACGAGGCCGCTGAAGGAGGCGGGGTTGTGGCGACCGTGACCATCTGGCCCCTGGCCGCTTAGGTGGGGACGGGGGTAGCCGGGCCGGAAGACGAGACTGCGGCGACCACACGGGGTCGGTTCGATGTACGGCGAGTCCTCAGGGCAAAGGAAGAGGACTCTGCA
Source organism: Fimicolochytrium jonesii (assembly GCF_025526975.1). Taxonomy (NCBI): domain Eukaryota; kingdom Fungi; phylum Chytridiomycota; class Chytridiomycetes; order Spizellomycetales; family Powellomycetaceae; genus Fimicolochytrium; species Fimicolochytrium jonesii. The sequence goes on from NW_026515699.1 coordinate 150,382, forward strand.
AGGTCGATGGATCCTCTTTCTTGGCGGAAAAAAAGATCATGGATATGGCGATTGCTTGCAAGTCGTCGTACAGAACGTGATCCATATTACTTTTACTCATAGACAGAGTAGGATCTGACCAGGACAGCCAGGTGATAATGTGCTGTCATAGTCCACTTGTCCTCATCCGCCGAGGCGAGCGGCGTCCGTGGTTGCTGATGTCGAGATCGAAGCCCCCGAAAGCTGGTGCTTCCGCATTTCGAAGGAGGCCTTGTCCATTTTGTGATTCTGGTATGGGATGGACAAGTTTGCTATCGTGCGGTATCTTGGAAGTAGCCGGCTAAGGTCAGATCGTATACTGGTCGTCTTAAAAGGGGCAAGGTTATGCGAAGGGTTTTTCTTCCCACGCAAAATATAACCTAAGATAGGTGACCAACTATGACGCACAGCCTGAAGCTTGCGCAACCAGCCTCCAGGTGCCGTGGCTATCACCGGTGATTTTGCCAGATTTTACTTCCACCCACAACGAGCCAAGAGTTCCCTGGCACATCGGGACAGCATCGACGCAGCTGCCAACGCATTGACTTGCGGGCTCACAATGAACTCGAACCGCTCCTCCCCGTTCCCAAAATGGGAGAAGAATCCGGAGCTGCAACCACATTCCCGAACCAGAGCATCGGGTGCAATTGCTCAACGCTCCCTTCTTGCTGGCTATCGCAACTCGCAAGCTACACAACCCTTTCTAGTTCAACGCAAAAATCATAGAACCGAAATTCACCTCATAAGCGACGTAGCAAAGCTTAAGGAAATGCTCATCGTCACCCAAAATACGTTGAACGACGAGGCGCTTGTGAGAGGACTTCCGGACGGCGGGAATAAGCTCAAGCAGAGGTTTGAGGAACTCAGAAAGAGACTCGCGGAGCTCGAGGGAGGGGACTCGGAAGTCGAGGATGTGAACACCCCAGAAGTGTCAACCGGTTCCATCTCGGCGCGGTCATCATCATCAGTTCCATCCACCATGAATCGTCCACCAGGACCTTCAAAAGAATCACCAAAAGAATCACCGGATTCCATTTCCCAGCTAGCAGCGACCCTTTCCACTCTCCGGGTGTCACCCTCCACACCCAATCCACTCATACCCAATCCTTCCCAGCCACACTTCCCCCTCTCACCAGGCTCGACACCAAAAGCAGTCGGCTTGGTCAAACCACTCCCGCTCTCGGAATCCATTGCGCTCGAACAGGAACACGCGCGGGCTTTAGAAGAGCAGCGGCTTCAGCTCGCACGAGAACGTATGGAAAACGAGAGCACAGAGAATGGTGATCGAGGATCGGACGCACGAGGGAAAAGAATGGGCTGGTCGACGGTCAGAGCGGATCGGTATGATCGGCCGTACCCGAAGGTGTCGACATGGAGTGATGAACTTCGGGGTGGACTGGTGGATACCAGTAGTGAAAGCGAGACTGAGGGTTCAGAAGAGGTGGATAGTGATGATGAGGATAGGGATGTCTTGTTTAGGGGTGCCGACACCCCTCGCATTGCGGTCCGGAGGTTGATGGAGTGAAGGGTTTGGAGTGGGGCGTTGGCGCAAATCAGAATTGCAGAGGAGATGGCTAGGGGTGGCGAAGCCCTTGAGGAGAAGGGCAATCTTCTGCTGAGCGAATTCAAAGACTACACCGATGGGCATCGGGTGTACCACGCTTACGATGTAACCGCACGTTCAACGGAGCACAGTGGATTGGACAAGCCGCCGAGCTGGACTGTCGGAATCCTGTGGTCAACTAGCAGCAGGTGGGTTTCAGGCCAATGGCTGGCTTCGACACTCGGCAAACGTTGCTTTCCGATCGCATACCCACGCCACGCATGGTCGCGGCGAGCTCCATTGTATACGGACTACAAGGCTGGCCACGGCGGCGTTGCCGTCTCTAGACGCGACACAGGTCTCTCACTCAACCGATAAGTTATTTTGCGCGGAAGGCTGTTATTCGCGCACGGAAGGCTATTACTCGATGCGGAAGCCTGTTTATTCGCCCGCGGAAGGCTGTTATTTCGCGCAGAAGGCTGTTACTCGCGCATGTAACCCTAACTGTAAGTTATTTCGCGTGGAAGGCTGTTCATTCGCGCGGAACCCACCGAACCCTAACTTGCGAAGTAATGTCCGCGGGGCCCGGAACCGAGGGCGGGCTCCTTGTTGTACACCAGTGCGGCGTTGGGGAGGGGACACTTGAGCTTTCAGATCTTTGAGAGGAACGGGCTACACACTGGTTGCATTTGTGGCTTCTCACGAATTTTCAATGCAATGAAATAACCGTCCACTGAGAAAATCTACTTTGACTTCGAATTGGTATTTATGTATATCTCCCCCAAATCCAAGCATCGCAAGAATGCCGGGTACATCAGGAAATACCCCACAGCAACAGCCGCAACGACGTTCAGGCCAGCAGGAACGGTGGACATTGGAATGGCGCCAAATAAAAGGCGATCTAACGCTAAGGTGTAAGGTACAACCAGATCTGAGCTCTCGCTGTAGGTTACGCCAGCAGCTATCAGCCGTAGCTTTAAGTATACTATATATGCCGATCCATCCCGCAGAAAATCCATTGACCAGTTGGCAGGTGTGATGGCAGCCCAGCATACGCGCACCTCATAAGTCTGGTGCGGTATCAACGATTGGGGGAGCTTGAACACTCTCCAACTATCAGCATTCGCTACTGCGTCCAGATGCTGACATCCTGGTTTGTGCTTCTGCTTTGCAACTAAAGATCCATAGAAGTATGTTGCCCCAAAGATCAAGTCGGCCCGTTCAGCTCTGTGACGGCAACATCCTCTGATATGTTCCACTGTGTGCAGATGGCTGACATGTTCTCGAGAGATTGTACTTTCCTTGGCATAAACAACTTTTTCTCTACGTTCGCCATAACTGTCGATACCAGCATACAGAGCAACAGCAGCGGTAGCCATAGCCATGTAGAAGGAGACGCCCTCCCCGCTGTTGATCTGGTTTGATATATCATGGAGGAGGGGAGTTTCTCTGGGTACAAAGCGGGAAGTCAGCCAAAGTCCACGAGGAACCGAGAAAGCTGTTCGATGAATACCTCGGCGGAAGACCTACTTGGGAGAATGGAAGGTGTTTGAGGACTTTTGCTTTCAGTGACGGTGGGAGTTGGCGCGGACGGCTCAGCCTCGTTTCGGGGACCGACTTCCGCCCGTTGCGGAACCAGTTGGAACCAGTCGATCAGCAGTCCGTACTTGTAGGTGCTGGTGTGGTCGGTCGCCTCGATTTCAACTAACCAGTACGGTGCGGCACCAGACCAGTTTCCTACATCCAACGGCGGCATCGTCAGCTCCACCCATTGCGGGGTAGTGCTATCCTGAGGCGCCATGAATACGGTTGGCACGAATCGGAATGACAGGGGTCCGGCATTGGAGGTGGTAGGGCTCTCCGGACGAAGTTGCGACATGTGTGTCTCGGATACAACGTTGCCATGTTCGATCCCATCCCCGGCACCTTTCACGCTGACGCGGAATTGGATGCCGTCGAGACCTCCCGTGCGCTGATGAAACTGGACGCGCCACGTTGGGATGTATTTGCCGCGAGGGACGCCTTTGATCTCGCAGCGGGCGTCAAACCACCAGGCTGCGTTGAGGAGGGCGACTTTGCCGGAATGCGATTCGGGCGATTCGATGATTTTCCACCATTGGCCGTTATTCCAAATGATGTTGAGTTTCTCGGCAGGGACGTTAAGTGAGTCTGGATTGCGGAAGGAGGGGACGACTGGAGTGTGTCAATATCACGCGCTCGAGTTATTGCCTTCCTAACCACCGCAGAATAGTTTCGTGGAGACCAGGATGTCAGAGCAGAGGAATGCGTTGTGCAATCGGTTCAACCTCGGTGTTGAGGATTCCTGCGCTTACGGTAATAAGATCTCGCTGTCGCCCGATTCAATTGGATCCACCAGGCGTAGCTCGATTTCACCCTCTAGATTGCAATCCTCTTTGCCACTCTGAACCATTCTTGTGGCTCGTCCAGCAACGGCTCGCCACGCTCCCCAGGTCGCACTTTCTCTACCGCTCTATACATACTTTCCGACACGAGCCTTCTATACAGATCGAGATGACCAGTGCCACCGACAGAGGTTCCACTTCCGCCAAATCGGCGGACAGCAATCAGGTTCCACAGGTAATCATCCTTGCATACAGCGGCAAAGTGTCGAGAGGTCTGCGCAAAGATGAAACTGTGAGATTCCAGTGCGGCGAGGTGTGCGGCGAGGTGTGCGTCCAATCGACGCATCGAGACATATCCGTACCTGAGCAAGACGCCCTATTTCGCGAGTGTTCAGGTATTTGACGACCTGCACAGAGAGTTCCTGTGGCCTCATATACAGAGTGAGGATCTGCCGAACTGAAGTTAAAAAGTTTCCAATGAAAACAGGGTAAGTGATGAGCATTTGATCATACGTAAGTTCAGAATCCTCACGGAACAGCAAACAAGAAGACTTACCAGGGGTCTTCGATATTAACGCCAACAAAGCCTTTCGCGATAATTTCCCCAGATCTTCTTTTCATCTCTGCTGTTGCGTAGAAACCCTCATCTACGTCGCCAGAATCCAAAGCATCCTCGGGGAAGATGATGGGGGGCGATTCCAACACAGGTCTCGCCTCCGTATTGGACGGGGGAATATTGGGGGCCCACCAATCCTGCACCTTCTGCTGGACCCTGCACAGTTCGTCAGGCGTCAAGGCTCTATCCTCGTCTTCGTAGTACGTGGTCATTATCAGGATGTATAATAGTATCAGGTGTAGGATGTAGGATGGGTGTAAAAGTTGCCTGGCGGCCCATCGGCGGGCTAACGTCCGGTTTTAATCTCCTTGCTTTTACACCACCCTGGGTGACAGGTCGGTGGCTCGAGCTCGAAGCCGCTCGAGGTACGGCCGTTTTATCCTTCGAAATGGGCGGCATCCTTGTGTGTGTGGTGGAGCTCGTGCTTGGGAGGCAGATCACAAGGTCCGCTAATAAGTATGCGGTACGGCAAGCCTGACGACGGTTATTTCGATGATGATGATGAGGAGGAGGAGGAGCGAGATGATGAGCGTCTCATAAACTTTTAAATTTATAAAGCTCTGGTCACGCGTTGCGAAGCCGCCTCTTCGTTTTCTGTCGTCCACAGCCAGCCGGCAACTGCCAAGATCTCCTTCGCAATTGCCAACCTTTTCACACTTGCCAAACAGCGGGGACGATACGGATGTACTGTCCGTTTCTCCGTTCTCCGCGGCGGGGCCACAGAATGCAATGGCACTGTTGCCCTCTGCTACTAGAAGAGCTATGACCACTGCCGGCACGGCCAGGCGTGGTATTCACTGCCGGCACGGCCAGGCGTGATTGTTAGCTTGACTTTTGGTGGATGCCATTTTGCCATTGCTTTTGTGGTTGCCGGTGGCTCCGCCATAGCCAGCCCCACGCCATGCCCATTCAGTTGGCAGCCCCTGGGTTCGCGCATATGGCGCATGCATCCAGGGGATGAGGGAGATAGAGATAGAGCGGACTATACCCTGCCCAGTTGGTTTGGCGCATATGGCGTATCCAACCACTGTACGCAGCCCCTGGGTTCGCGCATATGGCGCATGCATCCAGGGGATGAGGGAGAGATAGAGCAAGAGGAACGACGCATTCGGCTCGGCAAGCACCGGAGCCTCCTGCGAAACGAACTTCACAAACCTGAACTCACGTAGACACTCCCTTACCAACGCCCACTGCTGTCCGGCTTCGTCCCGCTCCCGTACCAGTACACAGAGATGCGGTGGTCCGTCTCAGTGTTGCTGCAGTTGACGACGAGCGTTGAGACGAGCAGGCGATGGTCACCTGTTGGCAGGCGGCAGAGTTGCGGGTAACCCACCGGGATATGGTGCACGGGTCTGAGGCGTGCAAGCGCGAAACTAGGTTGTGGGATGCGGCATGGTACTCGTGCCCTCAACGATGATTATAGTGGCCGCTGGAGCAGGAGCTGCTGTGGTCTCCTGGGGGGCGGTGATATCCTCGACGATATGATGGTGGTGATATCCTTCGGCGGGAACGATAACGGTCTTGCCATCTACGAAGAGATGAGCACCAGCTGGCGCAGGACCAACCGTGATCTCTTGAACGGCGTTCGCAACGGTGGTGCCCTCGACGATGATGATGGGTTCAGCGGGCGCCTGAAGGCCTGCTTAGGTAGTGGACGAAAACGTGCGTGCGTTTGAAAAGCATATCGAAGATGGGTTGGGTGTTCGGAGATCCAAGAATGTAGACGATTGCGGTGTGTGGGTGCGAAAATTAAAGGGGAAATATATTAGAGGGGAAATATATTTGTTCCAAGCGTTCAAGTGGCTCGCCTCTGGAGGGGAACTCTTGGTCCATATCCTACCTCTCGGCACACAGACATGTCACAGTCAGGACTTCGCATGACTCGTAGTCCTAAGCCCGGTGCACATGTAGAACGGAGCGTGGTAGAAGAACCCTAAGAATGCATGTGGCGACACCTCCGCTCGCCGTCGTGATGCGCGGACGCTATCAGATGCGGATGGGGCGTCCATGTACGGTCATTGCTGTTTGAGAGCGGATTTCTGCATTTCTGATCACTCCCAAAAATTCAACTAGCCTCCTCGCCTTCACAGCCCTGGACATCAACCACTTTTATGCTTTCTTTGCGTTTCGTGTGTTTACAGCGCTTTGCTCACATGCACATGCCTCTTAAATGGCTGAATGGCTTGACAACCGTATCTTTGGGTGGAAATCGTTACTTGTCCTTCGTCTTCCAAGTGTTCTTGTTTGCTGGATTTCTCGTATCTGCGTGATCATTGACGCCATACCGACTTCTTGGGAGCGCGAATCAAGTTAAGCGATTAAAGGTTTGCGCGTCAGTATTGCTGGCGGACGGGTATTATGCTTGTGCCGTCGTGGACCGCTTTTGATTAAAGTCCTTGTAGGCTTGTACTGGTAACTGGACGCAGATACTGTATACAAGTCGGCGGCTGTGAAATCGATATCCATCCGCTGAAAAGGGAGCCGGGAGCTTCATCCCGCTTTCTGTTTACTTGTTCAAGTGACGCTCGCCAACGTTCGACTGCATCTACCTGCCCACCACCGACTACGTACGGCCACGAGTAAACCAGCAGAATGGGTCTGAGCAACGTCGGCAAAACCAAGACGGAGCTAGGCTTCCGCTACGGCGCAATCGGTCTAGTCGTATTGCAGCTCGCCTTTCTCATTGCGAGCGCCGCGATTCCCAATTGGGCTGATTACAAGTAAGCATTTGAATGGGGGCGAGTTGCAGGGGAACCGTGGTGGCGAAGAGTGCTAGAATTAGAAGTATCACACACTTTGTTTGGAAGCGAAAGGAAACTGATAGCTTCTTGTTTTTGCGGTCGTCAGAGTCTCGGTCTTGAAACAGACTGTTGGGCTCTACAAAACGTGCGTCATCGAGTACAATGGTGTTTCGGGAGAGCTCTGCGAACGCTACGATGGCTCCCAGCCAACTTCTCTCACCGTTGCTGCCGGTCAGTTCAGCTTGAAGAGGGGCGGGCGGTGTATGGAGATATTGAGCGGGTCATTTCGATGAAACTTATTACTTACTGTCGTCCCTCACATCCCCCCACGCAGCCATGATCCCGATCGCCATTATCTTTCAATTCCTCGTCGGGGCGCTCTTGATCCTCAACATCCGCAAACAAGCCCAGAAGTTTGGCTACGCCGCTGTTGCACTCAACACGCTCACCCTCGCCGCCATCATGACCGCCATCGCTTTTTTCGTGAAAGCGGCTCACCAAGTCGGGAGTGAGAAGTTTGTAGATAATGACAGGAACGTTCAGGATGTAGAGATGCTGGGGTACAAGGGCGGATTTGTGCTCGCCATTATGGCTATGCTTGTTGGGTTTGTGATTGAGTTCTTTGTTGCACGTGCGGCGTACCTTAGCGAGTTCTGAGGGGGACATCTCTTAGTTTTGGTCTGTTTGGAGAAAACCAACATCAACCCCGCTGGGTCGGGGAGATGCGAAACAACCGAGTCTGATGCTATTCGGAAGGAATGAACACTAGGTAGCTCGCGCATATAGCCTTAGTTGGTATCCACTATTATAGATATGTAGCGTGAACAATCCCAAATGACAAATGGAGAATCGTCTCTGGGTGCGCAAACCACCCGAGGGTTACTCCTCGTTAATCCATTCATGCGCGTCACTAATTAGATGACGAGGCATTGGCTACCTCAGGTCCTTAGGAGAGGCATAGTTACTCCCGCCGTTTCGGATATCATTCGCATTCGGCAGTGTTCTGAGCAGCTGGGTGTCGAACTACTGGGCGGGGATGAGGGTGGGTTCAAGGGAGACGACGAGACTTTTGCGCACTTTCTCCCGGCAACATATACACATTTGTTACTTTTCATATGCCATCGTACAATACAAAAACTTCACATGTGGACAGAAAACCTCACTACGCCACAATATCCCTGCGTCCTAAATACAGAGCCTCCCCTCACATCATATCAGAACACATATACGCACATCGCATCCCATCACATACATCCTAAAAGCTTCTTCCACCCCACATCCCGAGAATGACGTACAGTACATCCCCCAATCAGTTCCCTTGGACGATGCACAACCGCAACGTATGCCTCCCACCCACGGGCATCACCTGCACCGCCGCCGCGGCATCACTGGTCCCATTAACCAAGAACGCAAAAAGATCGACGCCCTTGGCGCCAAAGAAATGGCCGCTGGTGCCGACGACGCTTGCGGGCTGGTCTTCTGTTGTTGCGGTGGCGGTGGTTGTGTTGGTGAGGGAGATGATGGGTGTGCGCGAGGGGTTGAAGGGGCCGAGGATTTGGAAGGTGCCGAAGTTGGGGATGGTGTAGTCCGTGGTGCAGTAGAAGGAGTCGAGCGTGGAGGTTAGGGGTTGGCAGGTGCTGTTGATGTAGGGGGATGAGAGACGTGGTGGATGTGGGTTAGATCAGAGGTCTCGGATTTGGTTTGTAAGGTTGTGATACCCGAAACAATGATGCAAGCTACATACCCGCGACTGAACCCAAACGTATTTCCACTCAATGTCAAGATGCTCTCAAACACCGTGGTGCCGTTCCCGCCCGCGACCTGGGTGCTGTTTGCAAACTGTTCTTCAAAGACAAACTCCTCAAATTTCTGCGATGCGGGGCATGGGCTCGTTGTCGCTGCTGATGCCGATGTCGCGGTTGTTGCGGCCGGCGCTACGGATGTGAAGAAAACGGTCTGGATATCTGCCGCGAACGCGGTCGGAGTGGGTGTCGCCGCCGTGATGGCACTGTCTGCTCCTGATCCAGCCCCGCCGAATGTGACGACTGCAACGGCGGTATCCGTCTGCGCTGCGTGCACGACGACGGTAGCGGTTTCGAGTACGGTAGAGTCGGCTTGGCGGCGGTTCAGGAGACGTTCGAGATGGAATTTGAGCGGTAGGCGCAGAGCGGTGGATGTGGGGAGATGGATCGTGAGGAGCGTCAGGAGGAGGACCAGGCTTGCGAGTTGGCTGTGCATGATGGGGATGTGCTATTCGAGGGTGCTTGCGAGTAGGACGAAGAGTTATGTAGGTATTGGGGCAGAGTGCGGACCGAGGGAAGATGATCTTGATATCGATGGTCGGCAACGAGCGAGCAACGTTGCGAGCAGAAGGTAGTATGAAAGCGGAGCACAACAGACCAGCTGGGTTACAAAAACAGACAAGTTTTACACCACAGCTTCAAGCGCATAAGTTATCAGGGATCCGGAGACCGTTGTGGTGTGGGATGTTTCGACCGTTTCTCCGTGGCAGCTAGGTGAAAGCAAACAAAGCGGGAAAGAAAGTGATGCCAGGGCTCTCAGAGAGGCGGGAAAGCTGCACTACTTATGTACTGGCGTCGGAACAGTAATAAGAGATCCCCTGCGCACATGGATGGGGACGAGCTGCAGCCTGCAGCCACCTCCTTCGGGTCGTTGCGGGAGGTCATAATGAAAATTACGTCGTTGTTGCGGCGCTGAGGGTGTGTGTGGTTGTTTCGGATGCGAATGCGAGCGGGATGCGAGAAAAAGGGGCTATATATTTTAGCGGGCAGGGGCATGCGTGGAAGGAAGGAAGGAAAGTGCGGGACGCGTTGAAATGAGAGAGATGATTGGAATCGTGGCTTTTATTGCGCAGAACGTCCCTCACAAATCCGGGCTGGAAAGTCGGGACATCCGACAAGCACATGCATGCAGGCATTGCCATCTCTGGTATCACAGCTGAAGTCCTCGCTCAAACCAGCAGCGGTAGAAGTGAGCTGATAGAGAGCGGACTAGGTGTTGTCACCACGCTGGTAGATCCTGGAGCTACGATGGTTTACGATGGAGCTACGTCTGAGCTGCAAGGGTGGAGAACGTGTTGTATGGGGAAGTTCAATCGGAATGGCGTACCACGCTTGGGACAGCGGGTGCGCGATATGTTCTTAACTGTCTACGCACTCGCATTCTTCCTCAGAACCGCCAAATGAAACTTCACTCAGCTCTATGAATGCGAAATGCCGAGTCGAGCGAACAACGTCTGGGACTCTGGGACTCGCAGCGGGACCGATTTCCAAACTCAGTCAACTTCAGGGTCGCTTCAGTCGCCTCCTGGAACTCCGTGGGAGAGTCACTTCGCGTATCTTGCATGGACGGAGTTTCGGAGGGACGGCCGGATATGGGCATTATGGGGAAGGAAAGCACCTTCTGAGGAAACGTCCCTCTGGGATCACTCCGGGATGTAATCGGATGCTCGGCTAGCGTTTGCTACTCGTCAAGGTCTCGGCCTAACTACGTCTCGCGGGACCCGTCTGGCGTTCAGATTTGGACACAGATTTTCCTAGCGATCCCGGACTGTCCATTCACGTCCTCATACGGCAGTTTCGAGGATTCTGCTTCATTGAATCGCGAGGAGAAGCTGAGAGAAATGAAGATCTCTACTTAGCTCCGGCGGCAGGACGTCGGACGGTGTGACCAAGATCTTTCGAAGTGATTGTGCGGTGAAGCACTACGCGGCAGATTGCGCCCACTTCCATCGGCATGTCGAACATGCAGCAGACTGACTACCAGATCATGCTACGGAGTCCCCAAACGGTTTTCTCGAAGGCATGTAGATTAGGTACACCCCGTCAAGTTGTCATATCTAAGTTCCGCTTGCGTTGTCATTAGGTTGTGGTTACGATGTGCATATACATGTTCTTTGAATCCGCTTTCAGGAAGATCTGAGGGTATCGATAGAGCAGTCTCGGCTTGCGAGCCATGTTGATGAGGTTAATTACGCAGTGATATACGAAATACGGGCGTGATCCTGGCACTATTTAGGCTGTTCGGAACCTTGTCCGCTCCGCTTCCCGTTTCCGACAACGTACGGGCCATTGCTCGATCTGGGCCCACTGGTGGCCGATCGCATTTTATTCGTCATCTCGGAGTTCTTGCGGATACCAGCGGCGCTGTGGGAATGAAATTGTGGAGAAAAGATTAGAGGACGACATACTCCCGGATGCAACAGCGTTGATTGGCAGTGACGGACAAGCAGGCACTTACAAAGCTCTGACCATCACCGCGAACGTGTTTTCTAAAGATCCAATCTCACGCAGTAAGCTTCGAGCTTGCAGCTTTCCATTCTCCAATGCGCTAAATTTCAGGTTCGTCACTTCAGTCATCCTGTGCGCGAGGCGTTGCAGTGGCACCGTGATGACGAAGGACACGGCGGCGGCGGCCAGTAAGCCGACCGTACTGCATACGGCGATGACGATGATGCTATTCCGGATGGACTGATCGATGCGATAAAAGAAGTCGGAGCGCGGGAAGGCGATGACGAGCTGCCAGCGGCTGCCGGCTGATACGCTCCCGGGGCCGAGGTGAAGAGGTTTGGTGGCAATGTACCAATCTGTTCGAGTGGAGATCAGCGTCGACCACTTCAATGGACAAAACGGGCTTGCAGATGTTGGTCGTACCTTCACCACCCAGATTGGCCTTGAATTCTAACACATCGGTCGGCATGTCGCTCAATACTGGATATCGAGACTGGATGAATTTGCCGATATGGTCAACAGCCGGAACGGGGTTGTTGTCAAGGTAAGCTAGAACGCGACAAGGTGTCTGTGGTGCGCTCCAATTCACAAGCAATCTATGCGTCTTATCCCAGCAACTTACAAGTCGTCTTGTTATAGAAGTCAATGTAAACGGGATGGATCGCATCGATATTCGACGAGGTGATAACCTGGCCAGCCCGATTAGTCGTGGTCGCATCGTAGATGAAGATAACGGCGTTCGCGGACGGTAGCGCGGCTTGCAACGAAGCTACAGCTGATCGCTCCATGACACCGCCTGCCTGGCATCCCATCATTGGCCCCGTGGCGGTTTTGTCGCGGATGTCCCAGATGGGGACGATCACGTTCCTAGTCGACGTTGAGGTTGTATAGGCGGATCCACTCCGCCCACGTAAAGGCGAACCACACGTTGGTTGAGCTTACCAGTAGATGGAGGCTGGGGGAAACACCACCCAATTCCACTGCGCGACACCGTGCGCGGGTTTCGTAGCAATATACCGAAAGTTCCGGTCATTCTAAATGCATACGATCAGGCGTTAAAATGGAATATAATATCAAAGCATCGAACCCATTTGCTCCTACCCGCGGATCGTACAGGTTCTTCGTATAGACATTATACGTCCATGTAATAAGATCTGCTGGCTTCTTGAAGTCCCCGCTGATATTGTATCCCGGCGACGCATACGGATTGTCTTTCATGGCGGGCGCAATAGCATCAGCCGGGAACAGCTGGCCCCTATCATCCGTCATCTGCGCGAACTCGTAGTACCCTCCCCTGGTTGGACCGGTGTTGTCTGGCCAAAACGGTACACTCGCCGTGGGCTGTACCTGTTAGCTAGGCTTAGATCCACTGTACCAAGGGATTCTAGAGTTATATACCAGGAAGGTGACATTGTCCATGAACATATACGCGAGCGTGGTTGTGGTGTTCATTATGACGGTCCCGTTGGGGTAGGTGTACAAACGAGGCTGGCGCAGGTTTTCGTGGCCCGCGAAGCGGAAGTTGGGTATGTCGGTCATGGCGGGTCCCCATGCTGATGCGGCGTTTGTTTGATTCAGAGGGGTTGGCACTGCGGGTGGATAAACATCATCATGATCGGTCAGTCTTCCCTACTGGGTCTGCGAAGCCGGACAAAACGATCACATACATTCTGCGGTAAAGCAAAGTAGTCTAGGTCGGATTGACGACGGACCCGTTAGAGATCGGGCATCCAGTGCCTTGCAAACGCCCGCGATGAACTCACGTCGAGATTTCGGTGACGCTCACCAGTGTTTCCGCAACCTCATAACTCCAGTCACCGCCGCCTGTTGCAAACACGGAGGCGCTCATGGCCTTCTTCGCCGTTGTGCGAGCACCGATGTTGTAGGCGGCCCGGTAGTACTTGTTCATGATCCCTTCGATGCTTGCCACGGCTTGGATTGTTGTGAGCTACATGTACCTGGATGCGTCAAAGGCAATGCGAGATGCACGGAAAACGGGAGAGCAGCAACCAGGGGGCCTTACATTTAGGATGGTGCTTGCATCATCTTCTGCATTTCTCTTAGCATTTGTGACGAATACCGTACTTGACTGAAAATGAGTCCTGTTTAGTTGGCATCCTGTCGATTGCTATCCGCCGAAATCATTGCGTACCGGAACGACGACAGCAGCCAGTAATAGCGTCAATATCCCCAGTAGCGCTACCGGTAATGGTATGGAGAACGCCCTCCCCCGGCGCCTGCGTAGACCTTCTCTGGCCAGCACAGCTGGCTCGTAATCCATCCCACATTCCAACTCCAGATCCTCTTCCTGTGGCGGGATGTGTCCGGGAACCTGCTCGAACGCAACCTTGCTTGATTGTGGAGACGGCATTGCGAGCCGAATATGTCGTTGTCGCTCGACCGGGGAGTGTGCGTGCTGATCAGGTAGGGTTTGTTTTACCGAGTCGGAGGCCGTCGGGAAAAGGGGCTCCAATTATGGTTGCATGGGAAGAGTGTTTAGAGGAGGGTCCGGCCTTTTATATGCAGGCAGGATTCGGGCTCAGTAGATATCTATTCTCAACACAATCAAGAACAAACGTAGATCGGCGAGTCACGCAAAGGCTTAGATTGCCCAAACAACAAGCCCTTCATCTCGACGGGGCTTGCTTCCAGTTTCTTTGAGGTATGTTCGGAAAGCCGTCAAAATCTGTCAGAAAGTGGCGTCGGGCAGCAAAACTCCGCCGGTGACCAGGCGCTGCCAGAAACCATAAAATCTAGCCCCGGAAACTCAATCTTTCGATCCAATCGCAGGGAAGTCAGCCCTTCCGTAGAGGAACAATAGGATGCGAGATGAAATCGATGGTGATAGCTATGTCGACGATCCACATCGCGCCTGGAACACGCTTAGAGTCATTGGGCAAAGCGTGTGTGAGGATGCTTTTTGACATTGTCTGGCCTGGTATATATAGACACCACGCAGTTGCCGACCTTGAAATGTTCCGTCAGTGAAGGCCATCCTTCATGCCTCCTATCGGCGTAACACTGAAAAAGGTACACATTGCCTCCCTCATCTCCCCGCCACATCCCACATCACACACCCCGTCCCACCAACTACAAACGACGCAAACGTGGTATTATAAAACATCCCAGTATATACAGAGAACACAAAACCAGGCCTACGAATATCGGAGACGTCGACATGTAACAGCCCCATGTCAGGCATGACAAAACAAAACCCAAGAGGGAAGGAAGGGAGTAAGCCCAAAAATTGAGAGTTTTTCTTACATCATTTCGCAGAAGGAGGTATATGAGGGGTGGAATTTCGTAGGTTAGCGATGAGGCGATGGAGTTCATCGCTCGTGAACTGAACGCGTTGGTATCGCTTCCGACGAGGGTTGTGGGCTCGGGAGGAAGTTGAATATTTCTAAGACTTCTTCGGGGCTTGGTTCGGTGAAGGGGTATGTTCAATATGCCCAACCGAGCCCGTGGCATCCGACGACTTGCGTTGACTATGACCGACCGATCCCGTCGCATCGGACGATTTGCGTTTGACCACCACCGGCGGCGTACGTACTTTTTCAAGCGCTGGTGGTGGCGGGTGCGGGGTGGATTGCGCTGGTTGCGTTGCCACGGTCATCATCACCGGAGCCGTTTTCGAAGTCTCCACGACAACCAGCTTCGTGCCTTCACTACTCCCCGGACTGTGTACGGGCGGCTGTAACGCCTTGGTTTCCTTCACCTTTTTTGCTGGCGGCGGACCAACCACAGCCGCGGACGCAGAACCAGCACGCTCATCATCCAGTTGTGCAAACTCCGCCTTGAAATCGAAGCCGGACTCGAGTGCCGGCGGTGCCGATTTACGTTTCTTCGCTTTGGATTTGAACGGGTCGTAGATGGTTTCCTCTCCCGCGGTGTTCTTTTCGGCTATTTTGCGTTTCATCCAGCTGTAGACGCGGGAGAGGGCGTCGAGGCTCATTGTGCCTTCGGGCCAGAAGGATTGGACCTGAGGTGAGGGAAAGAGGGTGCGTTAGGAACATAAATATAGCGCGCAGTGAACCAAGATGAGGTGTATCGCACCTTAGCGTAGATGGCTTTGCGCACACCCATTTCCGTAAACGCAGGTGGGTTGTTCACCGCGATACTGCAACGTGAGAAGAAGTCAGCCAAGTGTGTCATTCGCTCCACATCCCACTGAACCACACCACCGTACTTGTACTCATTATCCAGCTGCGCCATCTCCCACTCCCCACACAAGATATCCCAAAACGCAAATCTCGACTTATCCGTCCATCTGAACTTGGCGCCGCCATTCTCAGCGGACTCGTCGCCGCCGGTGCTGTCGACTGCTGGTTGCGGGGGTCGCTGGATCGCTTCGTGGATCATGTCTTCGAAGTCTTTGTAGAGTTGCTTTATTCGGGGTTTCAGGCGTTCGAGGCGGCGGGGGATGGCGTAGGCTTTTAGGGTGCGCTGTGGGCAAGATGGTGGAAGGTGCGTGTGTCAGTTGAATGAGGGAGGAGAAATCCCGATGTTGATCGTGATGTGCGCATACCCGTAAGGCGTCCGAGTCCAAAGGCACGAATCGCTCAACTTCCTCAAAGAAGCGTTCGTTTAGCCAGCCCGCATTGATCGCCTGGTCAGCTGCCTTGGAAACCAGTGTTCGTAGTTCTGTCGGTAGTGGGTTGTCTGAGGTCGGTTCTGCACGGACGAATCTCGTAAGCTAAAAAGCCTTCAGGCAGACAAGATCACAGCACTGGCGAAACATACTGATTTTGTCAGCAGCCTCCGCGGCTGCACGAAGTCGTTGAGCTACTTTCCTCGGTAATGACTGCAGAATGATAGAAATTCAGCGCGCTGACACAATATACTCCGACATACAGGTACTCGCCCATTCCTTACCTGAGAAGATTGCCCTCCAAAAGGCTTTGAATGTGAAGAGGAACCATTCGTCAACGAGTCCGCGTCCGAAAGCCGATGTGGTTTCGCAACCGCCTTGGGTTTCGTAGCCGCCTCCACAGTATCTTGCGCGGGAGGAGCAGACATGGGTTGTTTCACAGCAGGCTGCGTTTTAGGCGTAGCTGCAGGGGTCACATCGGTCGTAGTAATGGGTCGATGGTTCACTGCTGCAGCAGCGGAGGTAGTGGTGGTCTCATGCGCTTTACTCTTCCTTGGACCTGCTACACTCTCCTTCCGTTGCTTCTTCTTGACCGGTTCAGCGCCCACGGCCGGCGTGGATGCGGATGCGGATGCGGGTTGCGGAAGTGGGGTATCAGCGCCTACAGGTCTAGGGATATCGGCACCTGAGCTTTGAGGTTCATCCTTCCGATCCCGTTTCTTACTCGGGCTCGGTTTCGTGCTGCTCGCGCTTGTCGTCGATTTATACTTCTTCGGCGTCCCACCGTCCGGCTGCTGCTGCTGCTGTTGTGTGGTCTTCTTCTTCGGCTTCTCCTTAGTGGTAGGGGGCGCGAGTTGCGACAACGTCTTTTCGTCATCCAAGCCCATCGGTACGGGTGGATTGGGAGTGGCGGGTTTACCCTTTTTCACTTTCACTATTGTGACTGGCCTCGGTCCAGGTTTCGATGTTTGGGCCCGTGGAGAAACGTCATCGGAAGAGCTAGAGTCCGTCGTCGAGACCTCAATACCTGCCACGACACCGCTCGATGTTCCCGCCGTAGAAGACCGTCTCTCTTTGCTATTACCGCCGGCGTTCGGGCTGGTCATCGGTGTAGGTCCCGATGCACCGGCTGCGGGTGATGCAGTGGCCGTAGCAGCCGCCGACACTTTCTTTGCCCGTTTCCGAACCGGCTCAGACCCTTCGCCTGATGTCGTCGCGGCCTTCCCTTTACTCTCGCTGCCCGCGACCTTCCCCTTGGTCTCGCCACCCACAACCTTCTTCTTCCCTTTCCCCCTCTTCGATGGCGACGGATCCTTCTGTCGATCAAACATCTTCTTATTGCTAGGAAGACATCATCGCAGGTTTAGCCAAACCCACTCGAGTAGGGGGATCGAGATAACATGCTGCATTAGAACTCACTATTCCGACAAGAAAAAGTCCTCAACAGGTCCCTTATACGCAAAGAATCCGCAATCGAGATCAACAGGCGGCACAGACCCAACCTCGCTCCAGAACAGATCGCTGTCGTCAATGAAGGCGTCGTCGAGGTCGTAGTCGTCTTCTAGGCTCTTGCGGAGTTTCGTGGGTGCTGCCTGGGTGTATCACATGAACGGTCGTTAATTCCCAGTGTCTCGAATATTATGCGCACAGTGCATTGGGATGGGCCAAACTCACCCCCGACGCCGCCCCACTCTCCTCATCATCCGCGCTTCCGTCGTCGTCGTCCTCAACCTCCGCCCCATCCCTTCCCAGCGGTTTCGCAGGCGAGGTAGTCGACTTCCCAGGCTTGCCATTCGTATCCTGGCCGGTAGCCTTCCGCATCAACTCGGCGTAATTGAAGATATTGTTTTCCGGGTGGTCTTTATCGAGCGTTACGTGGAGGCGGATGCTGCGTTGGGGCGGGTCGTCGGGTGGGTCGGCCGTTGTTAGCATCATCGAGGCCATGTGGAGTGGATGGGGGTTGGGATGGTGTCGTAAGAAGAATGCACCGTTTGCGGTTGGATTGGGTTGAGGAGTTAAGTAGTTTGATATGTATGTAGCTTGCAGCCTCTATCTACGTCTCCAACGGGTATACTATGTGTCTGGGTCAAGGGATTGTGGGTAGGGTAAGGTGTGGACGCCCGCAGCGATGTTGGTCGCTCGAAGCCGTCCGTCTCGTCCCGTTGTTGTGGGTCACCAATCTGCCTCCACACGCGGATATCCAGGATATCCTTCATCATCGTCTCAATCGTAAGGATCCACGGCATCCGAAATCCTCCACGTTCTTGAGAGCCAATCCCATGATTGTCGGACTGCGACGGGCCCGCACAGGGACATCAGATCGCTCAACCCCAGCCAATGAGAGGTCTGCGTACTAGGGAAGCGATCCCCTTCTTTCAAAATGTATGTAATCTGCGGCCTATTCACATCGGACATTCGAGGGTAACATTGGAGATCAGAAAGCGCGGCGGGTTGAAATGCCTGACGAAGGATGGGGACGCAGTCGAATCCCTAGATAACGTACTCCATACTGGGTTGCCGAGTTGGCACCATGGATGACTGCGTGCATGCCGTCTACGCCGACCAAAAAATCCATCTGCCGTAGGTGTACTCCGCATCATGCCGGAATCATTGCAGCCCTGTCGGCTGTACTAGCGGCATCGTCATCCCCAGCACACCCCCACCATTCACCCATCATCGCATCCCTCAATCCCAACACCACCCCTACAACCCGCCCTCATCCCGATCGCGCCTGGGGCCTCTGGGGCGTCGTTGGAACCGATTATTATTCGTCGATCGATGAACAACTTGCTCCGCATCCGCACTGCCGGCAGGCTCGCGTTCCGTGGCTTCAGCGACCTGTGGATGCGTATCGGGAAGCAGACGGCCGAGACATACCTGGTCAGTGATACAACTTTGGGAGAAAAGAGTCCGATGCAGGTTGTTTTCGTCGGGCAGTGTGAGCGAGCGTACTGGATTCGCCCAACGGGAATGATACCCTTCCAAACAAGGCCACAGCACAATCCATCCCTCACCCCTCACCCGTCCATCCAACTCCCCAAGCTGCACATTCACCAACCCCTCACAACCTCACAACCCACAACTCACCCTCAAAAGCCTCCCATGAAGTTCCTTCCCATCCACCTGCTCAATCGCGACAATCGCCTCCGCCGCCTCCATATCGAAGAAACCGCACTGGCGATGCTTCCCCGTGAGCTTGTTGATAAACAGCCACGCGTCGGTCACGGTGCCATGCTTGCTCAAGAGGGAGGTGACGTCTTCGGTCGTGGCGGTTTGTGGGACATTGCCAACGAAGATGCGTTTTGTGGCCAAGGTGCGGATGATGGTGCGCGGGAGAGGGGGAAGGGAGAGGAAGGGACGAGGGAGGGCGGTGAGGCGGCGGGTTAGACGGAACATTGTGGGATTGCGCTACTTGAAGGGAGCAGCGGGGAGAATGCCCAAGATGGGGTTGAACATCACATGTCCGAGCTGTACGTCACAAGAGCAATACCGCTTATCGCAGAGCCACCAAATATGAAGTTGCGCCGCACCACCACTTGGACCCAAACAACAATTGGTTGAAGCTCGCAACATAAATTATCAAAAACCCTCAAGTGTATTTTGTGATAGAGATATCATACAAGACAAAAAAGAGAACTCAGAAGACGAGTAATCTATTCGTCGTCACCGTCGTTGTCAGCATCGGCCTCAGCGATGTTGAAGTAACGGAGCTCGTAAGCGTTCTTGGAAGAGCTGATGACGCGAACCCAGTCACGAAGCTGGTGCTTCTTCAAGAATTTCTTGGTGAGGTACTTGATGTAGCGCTTGGAGAACTGGATGCTGGGGGAGGCGGTCACGGTGAGGGTTCCAGAGGCACCCTTGCTGATGGTCACGGCCTCTCCAAGGTTGTTGGTGCGGCCAGAGACCTTGACGCGGTCGTGAAGGAACTTCTCCTGTGGACATAACGGGTGGAATGTGAATAATTCGGTTCTATGCTTTGACTTTTGAGAATGTGAACTGCGGGGAACTTACGAAGGAGTCAACGTCGAAGATACCGTCGTTGGCGGGGCTGGAGCAGTCAATGGTGAACTTGACCGGGGCCTTCTTGGCCTTGTTGTCCTTCTTCTGCTCAAGAGTGCGGATGGTGAGTGGTTGGGTTCCAAGCAGTCGAGCAAACCGTTTGAACATCCCCGTCTGGCGCGCAGCTCAGAAGGGGACGCCAAAGTAGGCTACTCTGTCGCTCGCAGCCACCTTTTCATCCAGCGGGGTCGTGCTACAGGCGTAGCATTCGTTCGGTTGCCCCATTCTCGTCGCAGCTTTTTTCCCAGAACGTGACTTCCGAGAATGCGGGAGAATGGACGGCGAACCTACTACCACCGCCGGGAGAAGAAGGGGACCGAAAACCAAGTGGGACGCAGGGCAGCGGGCAGGAGTACGGGATACTTACTGTGACAGCCATTTCTGCTAAGAGGTAGTCCGTAGATCGAGAGGATAGGATCCGTAGGATATGTGCTGGGGGAGGGGAAAAGGAAGAGAGACGGGAACGGGCGATGTTTTTTCTCTTCGCTCTGCTCGCCGACTCTTGCACGGTCGACGCCGCACTGCGCCACATCAAGCCACACAGACGAGCCAGTAGTCAATGCGGCGTGTTCTCATGTCGTCCTAGCCGATTTCGCAGCTGCTTCCCGACTACGACTTGACGAAACGCTGCATTTCACTTCTCATCCCTCCTTCAAAGTACAGTACAAGCTCAATCGCACATACCCTCGCATACACACTCGCAGCATATCCTCCTTCACTCGTCAGTTCTTCGTTGCTATTCGCGAAAACGATGGTTCCACCCACAGCAACAACAACCGGCAGCCTCCGCAACTCCGCGATATGCCTCCTCTCATCGACCGCTCGTCAACGTTCCTCTAGCGCAATCACACAGGCGGTAACACTATCGGCGCGGCGATGCGCTTCGGGCTTGGTGAGACGGGCGGGCACGAAATTTGAGCTGAAGGGTAGGGCGCCGACT
Organism: Fimicolochytrium jonesii; assembly: GCF_025526975.1. Classification (NCBI taxonomy): domain Eukaryota; kingdom Fungi; phylum Chytridiomycota; class Chytridiomycetes; order Spizellomycetales; family Powellomycetaceae; genus Fimicolochytrium; species Fimicolochytrium jonesii. The sequence continues at coordinate 171,503 of NW_026515699.1, forward strand.
GTGGTGCCTGGAAGTTTGGCGTGGAGGAGGGCGGCGGGATTGGGGGCGGAACAACAACGTAAGTAGCATACTATCCATTGGCAGAGGAGAGATCTACGGTGGAGTTATGACTAACGATCCTATCATCCCGCCCTCCATCCCCCGCACCAGGCCGCACAATGTTCATCCAAACCGAATCAACCCCCAACGTCGACTCCCTCAAATTCAAACCAGGGCAGCAAGTCCTCCCCGCCCCGCAAACCGCCGAATTCCTCTCCCCCCGCGACGCCCTCGGCACCTCGCCCCTCGCCGCCTCCCTCTTCCGCATCGACGGCGTGCAATCCGTCTTTTTCGGGCCGGACTTTATCACCATCTCCAAGGACCCCGACGCGAACTGGCAGCTCATGCGGCCGGATATCTACGGCTGTATCATGGATTTCTTCGCGACGGGTCAACCCGTTATGCGTGCGGCGGGAGCGGAGGGCGAGGACGGCGCATCGGTCCTGCGGGGCGACACGGAGATCTTACCGGAGGATTCGGAGGTTGTGGCGATGATTAAGGAGTTGCTGGATACGAGGATCAGACCGACGATCCAGGAGGATGGCGGGGATATCGAGTATAAGGGGTTTGAGGAGGGGATTGTAAAGTTGAAGCTGCAGGGGAGCTGTAGGACGTGTGATTCGTCGGTTGTGACGCTGAAGAATGGGATTGAGACTATGTTGATGGTGAGTTGAGTTGAGTGGAGGCGGTTTCGTCACTCGCATCGATGCGTATTGGGAGACTTTCGGCATTACCGAGTGCGGTTATGACTGACACTACCTACCTCTCGCACTTTCACAGCACTACATCCCAGAAGTCCAGGGCGTCGAACAAGTCCTCGACCCCCACGAAGCCGTCGGACAAGCCGAGTTCCAGAAATTCGAGCGCCAGCTCCAACAGCACCAGCTTGGCGGGGTCTGAGATCTCTGGCTTTCCCCTTCACGCCGCCCATCACCAACCCAGTGTTCGCAGCCCGGAGTTCGGGCAACGCACTATCTCGCATTATCTACGCCCGAGATGTCACAACACTCTTTACATCCCCGTTACGTGTCTGGTTCGAGCGTTCATGCAGTATCCACACTCGAATCCCTCATCGTAGATTCACCCACTGTACATATTTGAATGATTATCATCTACAACCGCGCATATTCCATGAACAGGGACACCGAGATGAGAATCTCGTCCCCCCCTTTCTCATTTCCGTAAGATACCACATGAGATCCACCAACCCCAGGTAAAAAGGCGGGCTAAAAAAACCGACCCCGCAAATAAGCCCATCCACATCGGCAACCCACCCACTCAATAAACCCCGGGAACAAAGACCCACTTGACCCTCCTACAGTACCTCTCCCAATCCCTGTCGCCATACTTGATCCTGCACGCCTTGTCGTCCCGCATGGCGCGGTGCACGAGCAGGATGAAGAAGTAGAGGGCGTAGAAGTACGGGAGCGGGGACGCGAACCCGGTCGTCAGACACCAGGAGATGCCCATCAGCCAGTCGCCTACCAAATTCATCGGGGGGTGGGGGGGTCATCATCAGCTCGCATCCGTGTTTCGGGATGATATGAAAAAAAAAAAGTGGAATACGGATAGCTTACCGAGGTAGTTGATCTTCCTCGCGACGCCCCACCACCCTCTGACGAGCAGCCTGGTCCCCCGCTGGGTATCGATGTAATCCAGATGCGCGATGCGGGGGTGGGCGGGCGGCAGCGTGCGGAAGGCGTCCTTCTCGCTGTTGGCGCTGCGCATGATGTACATGCCGAATAGCTCGATCGCGGTGATGGCGAGGAGGCCAAAGTGCGTCAGCGGGCCGGGCGAGGTCGTGAGATACAGCGCTTGGAGGGTGAATGTGAACGGGACCCAGACGAGGTCTGTGGGGTATCAGAAGGGGGTGGTGTGGGGGTGAGTAGGGGGGGTTGTTGAGAGGGGGAGAGTGACGATGAAATAGACGCACCACCAAAAGCCAACATCATCCCAAACCCATCGGTCGTGATATCCATCGTGGTCAAGATCGCGGCCTCGTTCCACACGCCGTCGAGGACATACAGCCCCTGGAACAACAACACCAGCCACATGGCTCCGCTCACATGTCCGTAGGTGTCGTACTGCTTGCACGCATAGCAGATGTTCAGCGCGGACCATCCGATCATCCCCGGGCGCAGCTCGCAGAAATACTTGAGGTCGAACCACCCGAAGAGCCGCGGGTTGAGCTCGCGCCCCATCCAGAAGTCGTACAGGTGGTAGCCCGTGTCGCCGCCCTCGGCCAAGATGGGCCTGTCGGCTTCCGACTCGGGGACGCGGTGGGAGAAGAGGAAGAGTAGACCGGACAGTGTGAGTGCGATTAAGGAGGTTGCAAAGGCAAGCTGTAAGTGGTTGTCAGCGACCCAGAGGAAGGGCGCGAGGCCCTTGGAGGAGTAGAGGGCGAAGAGGCCTATGTGCGTCGTGACCCAGCAGGAGAAGGCGTTGATGGTGTATGTGAGGCGGCGGTTGTTGAGCGCGGGGATCGGGGTGCCTTTGCGGTAGGTTGCGGGGAGGAAGCCGTACAGGAGGGCTTGAAACAATAACCAACCGGTGACGACCAGCAGGGCGCGAAAGGAGAAGAAGGTGGTGTGGCGGATCTGGTCGAGGAGGAAACCGACGGGCCGCTCGTAGAAATCGGGCGAAGGGCAGTTTCCGCCGGACTCGCTGTCGCTTGGGGTCGGGTTGCAGAGCACGTGAAGGAGGTGCACGACTAGGGGCACGCCGATCACGACGAGGGCGGTGCCGTGTGGGCCGAGGAACTCGAAATCGTGTGCGGACGTCGCGTGCGCGCTGGAGGTGCCGGAGGTGGTCGGCGGGCCATCGCCGTAGACTGATCCCGCCACGGTCGACTGATCTTCACTCACGTCGTCAACAAGTCGCGCGAATCTGAATCGAAGAGGGATGCAGTTCCATTAGTTTGGGCGATGGATGGATGAAGCGAGTGGATAATTGGATGGTTGAAACGCTCGGTGGGTGGGGGAATCCTTACGCCTTTGGCGTTCTACCCATGAACCGACTATCTACTATCAAGCATCAACCGTCGGTCCACCCGTCAACAAACATGCTGCTCGCTCGCAAGGAAGATCTGACGCTAGCTGAGACTCGCTCAGAAATGCGGGTGAGGGGAGTATTGCGCCTTTGGCGTAATCTGGTTCGCCCCAGGACTCGCCCGCCCCACGCATACCTGCCGCTCACGACGCTCGGCCACTCACCCATCGTAGTTATCATCCTCATTCAAGAACTCATCATAATCCCCCTCCTCCTCACTCTCATCCCCCTCGTCCTCAAATCTCGATGAAACATTCGACTCAGTCTCCTCCCTACTAGCCAGCGCCGCCGCCGCGGTAGCCGCCTTCCGCGTCGCAGCAGTGACTTTCTTAGTAGCAAGGGAGGCCACGGACGAAGCCTCAGAAGCGGTCGAGACTCGACGGGCGTGTCCTTTGGGCTCGCCGTTGGTTGCGGCAGTCGCGCGGGATGAGGTGGGGGGTTCGGTGGTGGATGATCTGGGCGTGCTGCGGGTACCCCCCCGCGAGGTGGAGGGGAGCGGGTCGTGTTGGTCGTCGCCGCCGACGATGGGGGTGCGGCGGGCGGGTCTTCGGGAGGTCATGGCTGGGAGGGGGGGTGGGACTTGTAGAAGAGAAGCGAGGGTGGGTTGAGGGAGCTTATATGTAGGGGGGGAGGAAGTGTGAAAAGTCTGTGTGAGAGAATCATGCCACCCGCCCGTTGGCTCATCCATCAGTCGGAGGGCATCCATTCATCACGCGTCGCTCGCTCTTCGCCGCTTTTCGCGCACCTGAACGATGAGAACCCTACGCATTCCCCTAAGAGATCCGAGTGAATCACGCCTGCTCGTCGTGTATAGGGCGAACTCTCCCTTTGCACTACAATAATGTCTATGCACACACGCTGTCTCATCCTGCGATTCCGCTGCAACGTGCTCACAGGCAGCATAGGAAACGTCAACTCAAAGTGCAGCTCAAACCAAATTGAACGCTTTTTTTGTCATGATGTAATCAATCAAATTCCTAAATCATAAAATACAACCCCTAGCGCCTCAGGCCTTCTACGACTTCAGCATTGCGTCCATCGTGATTTCAATAGCTCGGACAGACGTTTCTCGGCCTCCATCCTTGGTCACGCTCTGCATGATGCACTGCCCGCGAATAAACAAGTTATTCAAATCGTCAGGAGTGATAACCTCCAGGTTGCGCTGTGCCTCGGCAACGATACGTTTGAACTCTGTCACATACGAATCCATCGACTTATGAAAAGTCATTCGATGCAGAGCATTGAGCGCGTTGGTTTTCGCGTTCGTAGGATAAAAGGCTAACTTAAAAGCCGTTTCGAAATCCTCTTTCCGCATATCAAGCCTGCATGCGGTATCGAACCAGGTGGTGCGTCGCCTTCAAGCGAGCCAGATACCTTCTGCATGTACTTGAAGTCATCAATCGGAAGACCAAAAGTAAGCATGAAGTCCGTATGCTTCTGCAAGAATGTGTCGACAAAAGCGGCCTCGCGCCTTTTGCCATTGAACGGATGCTGCGAGATCCATGTACCCTGGTGCCTACGCTGCTCGATATAGAACGGATCCACTGATCCATCCTGCAGCAGGCCATCACGGCGCATCGCAGAATCATGCTCCAACGTAGCTCGCAAGCGATCCTGTCGAACCTGGTTGCGCTGTGCCTCCGTTTCTTCAGCAGAAGTGCTGCGATCTTCCATGGGGTCCGCACGTTGCAAGAAGGTTCATGTTCGAGCAGAGTCGGGGATGGGCGGGTGGGCGCATGACTGTCAGGACCATCGTCTTTGCCATCTTGGTCAGTACCGTTGACGCCAGGGGATGGTGGTTTGTAAAGGTTTTGAAATGCTTTTGTAGGGTTTTTGCACGGTGTCGGCGTTTTGTATTGTTTCGGTATGTGTGTTGCGATAGGAGTGATTCGATCCTGGGTACTGGTGGTGGACAGATGTGGGAACCCCTTCCAAGCAGCGTAAAAGCGCCTCGACCGCTACCGCTCGTGTATGGTAGAATAGTACGGCGGCAACCGGTGGCTTGCTTTGATAGGGGCTCTTGTACTTTGATGTCGGCTATGATATCGTGCTCCCGGAATGCCTTCCCCGTCCGCGCTCGCTCTCTAAAGTGAGGGAAGGTTGATTGGTTGGTTGAAGCGATGAAAATGGAAGCGATGTTTGTTGGTTGAACGATGAAAGTGGAAGCGATCGTTGATGGTTGGCTAGTTGAACGTTACCCTGCTCGCTCCGCTGGGACGCTCGGCACTCTGCACCCACCTGACGCCCTATCGCACCCTTTATGCAGAAGCTGACGCCGTTCCCTCGCATCGGCCCAAGTGTCCCTTGCACCTGAATGGGGGTTACATGGGAACCAGCTCGAATATGTGGGCGGTTTCAGCGAGGTGTTCCTACGACGTTGGGTGCTTGTCGTTGCGATGTGCGACTTGTGGCGCGTCCTCAACTAAATAGATCAGATTAGAGGGGCTGAGTCTCATCAGGAGAGAGAGAGCGAGCGACCGCACGGCTCAAAGGGGCAACAAACGCGCCTCTCAAAGCCTCCTCTCTCTCTCTCTCTCTCTCTCTCTCTCGTCTGCGCTACCCTCGCTACTCGCTCCCTTCCTTGCTCCTGAAATACTGTACATAACCTCTCTTACAACCCACTCTATCCCCCGTCCTCTTCTCAAAGAACTCCGTCCCATACTTCCTATCTGCCACACCCGACCATGTCCTCCCAACAACCCTCCCACTTTCACTCCTCCTCCTCCTCCTACAACCCCAACAACGATAATATGAACGACCCAAGGGGAACACCCAGCCGCCACAGTAGATATCGCGCTGTCTGCTGCTGTTGTATACCCGTCAGACTGGGCGCCGGCTTGTTGAGCGCGTTCATGATTGTGAGTGTGTGGTCAGATGGGTGTGTGATGGGACTGAGGAACGCGGAAGGCTGGAAGCGATGCGAGGCTCCCCGCGAACGGAGCGAGCAGGGTATCGTTGTTGACGGGTTGATGATAGATCATCGTTCATCGCTTCGCATCGCGGCTGTTAATACGTTTTTCTTCTCGTTGATTGCAGGTATCGAGCGTCGGTGTCATTATCGTCAGTGTAGTGAAGCGGGATGCATGTGAGTTGTTGGGGATGTTCTTGTCGTTCTTTCTGCAGAGTATGGTTTGGTGATCCTGATTTCATCCATTTCCTCTATGATTCCAGGGAGCTATCCAAACTGGGCCCACATAAGCACCATCGGCGCCGACACCTTCCTCGCCGGCGCCGGCCTGGTCGCTCTAACCGGCCTCCTCTTTGTAAGTTCACCCCAAACTCACACACACCCCCAAAAAATACCCCCCTCTAACACGGCCCCCCTTTCCCCCAACACAGTCCCTAAAATCCCCCCTAACATCCTGGCTCCGCTTCCACACCCTCATCCTCCTCATCTCCTTCGCCCGCTCCCTCGCCCAACCACTGACAATGCTCCTCCGCCGCTCCACCCTCCTCGCACTCTGCCAACAACGAACCCCGCCCGCCTTGCCTGGGGGATCACAGCCCACCTGTGAGGCGACGGTCATCATCGCCATCGTTGTGGCGTTCGTGTCGGGTGTGGTTAGCGTTGCGGGGACGTATTGGTTGTATGTGCTTCTGAAAAGATGGAGAGAAGAGAGGTGGGAACTGGAGGGACCGGTGGATGAGATGCAGAGGAGGAGGCGGAGGAGCACGTTACAGAAAAAGGGGATGTACGGGACATTAACCGATTCCACTGTCGAGAAGTACGATGACGCCCCGCACCACGCATCTCACGCTGGGCACCTCCCGAACGAGAACGAGCACCACAAAGACGCACTCGCAGAACAAGCCCTCGCCATCTCGCGACGCAACACCCTCCCGCGGCGTCCCGTCTCGGAAGTCACGGTCGACATCCCGCATTCACACGACTCTGACTTCACCGCCCCCTTACTGAACACACATCATCCCGACGCGTACCAGCAGCATTTCGATAGCGCCTATCTGCCGCGTGCCCCGGCCCCGTCGGCGGAATCGCCCCCGACCGCGACGACGGTCCCCACGAGCCCGCCCCCGCCCTTCTCGTCCCGCGACCAGCACCACCGTCCGTCCACGCTTCCGGCGGATCAGCAACACCATGGCCAACACCGTGAGGACGGGCGTGGTGAGCAAGCACAGCAGCAGCAAAGGGAGGACCAGGGGGACCCGGTCCCGCATTACCGGCACGTGTCTGGCGGGAAGATGTTCCAGGAGAGGCCGTTTGGGTAGGGTTGGGTAGGGTTGAGGAGAAGGGGCGTAGCGTAGGTGGGAGTCTGGCGGAGGGAGGACGCAGTCAGCGTGGAGAGACTGGATGTTGATAATGGCCGTACATTCTTTTGTTGCTGATGCGAAGCGTCGTTTATGACCCCCCCACGCCCGCAAATCCTCATAGCCCCCCCCCCCTTTCTGTAAATACCATTCGTCAAACGACATCTGATAAATGTACTGTACATAGTCCGTATAACCCCCGCGCGATGGACATTCCCAGACTTGCGACAATCTGTTTTGTGTCCAGCAACCATATATTCGTCGTACCCATATGTTTTCATAAAACGATTACACCGCAATGGCTCACATCTCTACGCCGCATAACATCCTCAACCACTCAACTACATCATGTCCCCACTACCCGGGGGGGGGGGGGGGCCGGCTGATTGTTTCACAGCGACTCGGGTTTCGTGCTCCGCGGTTGCGTGGGCGAGTGTGACGTTTTTTCCACCGTTTTGAATGTGTTCTGCGGGGGCGTTTCCGGCTGTCCATCCTCCGCATCGCGCACCTCCGCACCCGGTTTGCTTTTGCGTGCTTTTCGGCGGTCCCAGGGGTTCTTCTTGGTGTCCGGTGTCGCTTTTTTGCGGGTGGGAGCCGGGGTGGCGGATGGGGCGTGGCTCGTGGGTGATTTCTTCTTCGTCTGCCGTGCGTCTGCGGACTGGGATCCGGCGTCGGATGGTGGCGTTTTGGACGCGGGGGTCTTCTTCCTGTTTGCCGATGTCGTGGACGCGGGTTTCGTCTCGGTCTGCTCCGCCGCTTCGACGCTCCGCTCCTGTTTCGCAGGTTGCTCCTCCGGCCCGACACTCGGCGCGGGTTTCGACCTCCCCGCTTTCGCAGATCGTGCCCGCTTGACCCGCCCCTCCGGGTTCGCAGTTCGCTCTGGCTTTGGCTTTGCATTCCGCTTCGGCGGTTTCGCACCCCGCGCCGACTTCCCGCCCGCCTCCACCCTCCCCCGCTTGCTCGCACCCAACGCACCTCTCGCGCTCCTCAAAACCTCCTCAACCTCCCTCAACGCCAACTCCATCTCCAACACCTTCTGCTCATCCCGCTCACGAAACCTGTCCGCGTGCCCCTCCCTTTTCGCCGTAAGTTTCAGCAGCGATGTGCGTAAAGCCGCCAGGCACCGAAGCCGGGCTTGCAGGGGTTCCACGGGGCTGAGGCCATCGGCGCCGGCGGACTTCAGCGGGTCCTCCAAACAGCTAACGATCGCGGCCCTCGCCTGACTGACCAAGCGCACGCGATGGGGCTCCAACAACGCGCACGCGGCGCCAAACTCCCTCACCTCCACCAGCAGCTGCGCGAGGTTGGCCAAGAACGGTAGATCGGCGGGGTGAGCGGCGGGCGGCGGTCCGTTCGCGGTCCACTCCCTCACGACGTCCCGCGCGCGGTCCCGCCACACCTTGTCCTTCCCGGCGGACGTGTCCAGCGCATACGCTACGACCCTCGCCTGCGCGCGCACGCGGTTGCCGTCGCAGTCGTGGTCGAGGAACCGCCACGCGGCCTCCGGGTTGCGGTCGGTCATGAGCGTCCCGACCACCGTGTTGTAGATGTACGCGTCGGGGATGATGTCGCCTTTGCGGATGAACTGTTTGTACCAGAACACCGCCAGCCCCGGCTCGTTGATCCGCGCCGCGATGTGCAGGACGCGGTCGAGGAGCTGCACGGTCCAGTCGACGCGCGGCGTGGTCATCCTGTTCGGCGCGAGCTCGTTGGGGGTGAGCCCGAGCCAGGTGTGGATGATCGGGAGGGCGGTGAGTGTGTCTTCTTTCGTCGGCGCGCGGATGAAGCAGGTGAGGAGGGCGGTGAAGAGGGTTGCGTCGACGTATTCGGGGGCGTTGCGGATGAAGGCTTTGGTGTCTGTGATGGGTTTTTTGGCGCGGGCGGGGCGGGGTTTGATGTTTTTGGTGCATTCGGTTTGGATGGTGGCCCAGATTTGGAGGGCGTGGGTGAAGCCGAGGGATCCGCCGCGTTCGGCGCAGAGGCGGAGCATGTAGGTGAAGGTGACGATGTCGAAGGTGGTGGCGTCCGTGGTCGCCAATTGCGACGGTGTGGGGTCCGTGGGTTCTGAGCCTTGTGCGGCTTCTACCGCCTGAGGGTACGTTTTGTGGTACAATTCCCAGGCGAGGTCCCACCCGCCTTCGTTGATGCAGTACAGACACACTTTCAGGAGGGCGTTCAACTGGATGGTGGACAGTTTGGGAAGGGTTTCGTAGAGTTTGATTGCGCTTTCGAGACGATTCTTGCGGTTGGCAGGATCTCCGTTCGCGGCCGCCGCGTCTGCGAGGATGCTGAACAGCGATGTATACGTTCGATCCGTAGGTTTCAAATTCCGCTTCTCCATCTATTAATCCAAATCCAAACCGTTGAGTAAACACGGCTCTTTCATACCTCTCCCAATGCGCTCGGGAAAACCTACCAATCGGAAAACATGCAACGCCGCCTTCCAATTCCGCTTACTCCCAAACGCCGCAATCAGGTTCCCAAACACTTCCGGCGTGCTAGCCCCCTGATGCCGCATCAGCAGCTCCAATGCTTCCTCCTCGCACCCGGTACCCACAAGCCGCGCAAGGCGGGCGCTCAGATGGTAGGGGTCGCTGTACCAAGCCTGCCGTTCCGCTGGCGATGCCGCTTTGGGCGGTCGATTGTCTCGTGGGGCTTCCTGTTCCTCCGGAGCTGTTGTTCGTGGAGGTCTGAAATCGCCCGGGCCGTCGGTAAAGTCGTCTCGCTCTGGTTTTCGTGGAAAAAGCCGACCCATGACATCGCGCGGGTCGGTGTCGTCACGATCGGTTGTTCGTGGGTATGCCCCACTACTGACACCGCGCGGGCTTTCCCTCTCGTCTCCATCTGTATTCCGCGGGTATGCCTCACTCCTGCCATCGCGCGGGGCTATCCTTTCATCACGATCTGTTGTTCGCGGGTATGCCTTGAGATCGCCCGGGGCATCCCTCTCGTCTCGAGCTGCTGTCCGTGGATATCCCTCACTCCTCACACCGGCTGTTGTCCGTGGATATCCCTCACTTCTAACACCGGCTGTCGTCCGTGGGTATGCCCCACCCCTCCCTACCCCACTTCTACCGTCGTTGCCATTACTAACTCCGCCCCGTCGCGTTTCAAAGAAGTCTTCTTCATCAACGGGTTTCCGGTTAGACGGCCCTCTCCGTCCCTCATACTCGGCGTCCCGGTCCTCCATATACCGCCCGTCGTCGTTCCGCATGCGGGAAGACCGCACGGGGAAGTGCTCCTTATCAAAGTCATTGCGCGCGGGCACTCTTCTGGGCGCACTTTCTTCGCGGCGCTCCGTGGTCCAATCTTTGTCGGTTACGAGGTCTTTGAATTTGGTCTTCCAGGAGTCGTGGTGCACGGAGGCGAGGCGGAAGGTGCGTTCGCAGGTTTTGCATTTTGTTGTTGGGCGAAGGTTCAGGTGGTGCCGGGCGGCGGAGAGTACCGTTTTCGGGCGATACATTATGTGCTGGTAGCTTGACCCCGGCGCGAAAGAGGGAGCGGCGCTGAATGTGTCTCTACTGAGTTCCTCTCCTGGTGTATCTCACCCGTCGGGAGTTCACACAATAGCAGCCAGAAGCACCATGGCAAGGCGACGCTCGACAAAACAACCCGGTGGAAGACGCTCCCTCCGACTGCGCGCAGGAAGGGGAGGCGCCTGGTCACGTGACTCCCTAAGAGGTCGGAGTTGCTTACGAACACTTCCTCTCTCTCTTTCGCACACTGACAGTGCTCCCAATTAAGCTTGCTGCAAATGTGTGCTGGAGAAATAGGCACCCCGTGGGCGCGGGTGGAGGTGGGGTCGAAACAAACTATTTCCCCCACGCAGCATCCACCCCTCTTACATTCTGCGCTTTCCTCAGATCCGACCTACCCGCATCTTTTACATATTCCTGTCCGAACTCTGCATCAAGAGAGGTGAGTGCTTTTGCTCTGCAGTCGTGGCCGGGTGATCCGGCAGGCGGGGGGAAAGTGTTCTCCTGACACTTCTCATCTAACGGCTTGCTGTTACGCTCCTCACAGTCTCGCTGCCACATCAATCCGGTTCTATATCCAGCCTTCGAAGCGCATTTCATCATGCAAGCACAACCTCAGATGTCGACGGTCCAGCCCGGCTTCGTACCGGCCACGGCTATACCCGGACAAGCAAATGTAAGGATGTCACCTGCAGCCTCATAAGAACGGCGATCACTCCCGCCAACCATAGAACCTTCCTCTCAAACCCCACAGGTAGTGGTAGTCACTCAAGTCGTGCAACGCCCCCCGAAAGACTGGACATTTGGGCTCTTTGACTGTTTCGGCGACTGCGGCTCCTGCTGCCTAGCGATGTTCTGCCCGTGCATCGTGTACGGCAAAAACAAGCAATCGCTGAACAAATCCGACGGATGCGGGGGTGATTGCTGCATCTATTGCATCACCAACCCATGCTGTTCGGCGTGCGTTGGGGCCGGTGGACGGGCTTCGATTAGGAGCAAGTTCAATATTACGGGCGATGGGTGCTCTGATTGCGTAAGTTTCGGTTTTGGATGCGAGATGTGAACCAAACACTCCCCTGTGAATATGACGCTCACTACGGAACATTCTTTTCATCTCGATGCAGATGGCGCACTGGTGCTGCATGCCCTGTGCGCTCACCCAAGAGAAGCGCGAGGTACGTTACGTCTTGATGCCAAACCGCCAATATGCACCCTTCCTAACGATTCTTGGTTTTCCCCCAACCCAGATCGATGCTATGATCGCCGCTGGGATGAACTAGGCCCAGCCAACCATAATTGCCAGAGTAAAGAAACAGCGGCTTCAACACACAGGAAAACCCCATCGAAAGGTTATTGGACATGATTCCATATGCCCGTGTTTCGTGAAACCCCACAACGATATGGACAACCCTTTTGAGGGAACTTTTGATGCACTTTGCTGCGAGGGGAGGGAAGATTGGAGTGTACTGTCGGTTTTTGAGAGAGATGAATAGAAGTTTGTAACTTTGAGTAGGCAACCAGTTCTGAGGAGTGTGAACTTGGAATCGGTTGGGAAGGTTGAGAATCCGCCTCGGATGCGCCTTTCATGTCGAACGAGTCGGACCCGCGCGTTCTGTCCGCTGAGCTCCCCTGCGCTTCCGCCGAAAGAGCCATCCCCCAGTATAGCGTCGGGCACCGAGCATCTAAAACACACTCTGAGCACCTGTTCTCGCGACCGAACGTCCAGATCCAGGCGGTGTCAATCAGTTTTCTTGTCTTTCCAGCCCACCGAAAAAGCTCAGGAATGTGCACTGGCGTTTGCCATTCACCGCCGGGAGACGCAAGTAGCGCCCCTGGGGGACGAGTGTCGGGAAATTCAAATCCATCACCCGCGATGGGCGGAAGATCGAGGCGGACCCAGTGAATAAGGTGGTTGCGGTCTTTGGGGTCACTGTGGCGGAGGTGACGGAGGATTTCAGAATCAAGCGGTTGGAGACGTTCTATGACCCTAGTGAACTGATTGCGCAGTTGATGAGGGAGTATAGGGTTTATGGACGGGTGGAGAAGGATGGGGTGGGGACGGATGGGGTGGGGACGACGGATGATGTTGTTGTGGATGACGGGCCGGTGGATGAGAAGGCGTTGAAGGAGGCGACCGTTCTAAGTGTCCGTTCTTTAATGGGGCGAAGACTGAACAGTAAGTGAAGCATGAGTACACGTCTGCGCGGCGTAGAGTGGGCAGGCGTTTAGATAGATTGTAGAAGTCCAGCGTAGCCCTTTTGTTCTGTAATCATAGATGAGGAGTGAATCCAACCAGAGTAATGCAACATAGAAATCACATCACTCTTCCCCAGGAACGGGTTTTGATATTCCATCCAAGGGTTGGTGGGCGAACAGCAGGTACGGACGAGGGTCAAGAAGCATGCTCTCGTACGCCGATTCCCATTCAACATGAGAGCAGAATCTGCCTAAGGCTACGTGCGCGGTTCCATCCGACCCTCGAGCAGTATCTTGCCACTACATTACTGCACGCCTTCAACCCTTGCCTTCTTCTTCGTCCTCTCCCTCTTGCCCTCGATCTCTCGAATCCCCTCAGAGTCCCTCTCACGACCTCCAGCCGCTCTCCCTACGCCAGCCCCACCAACCCGTGCTTCCTTCGCCTCTAGATCACTCCCAGCAACCCTTTTTGCCTCTCTGTCCTGTACTTCAACCCCTCCTGTAACGTTCTCTCCCCACCTCCACAAAACAACCCACCTAACAGTCCTCGCCATCCTCCCACTCCTCACCCTCCACTCACACCCCTCCCCGCTGTATCCCCCAAGCACCCCCTCAAGCACGCCCACATCACTCTTCCTTCCCACCAAACTGCTCCACCAACGCACCCGCCCCTTCAACTCCCTCGATTCCTCCACCAACTTCAATATGAACGCCAGCTCGCCCCCGGCTGTGATCATCTCGTTCAAGGCGCCGGTGCAGATGGCAGTCGGGGGGAGGTTTTTGGCGGAGCGGGAGGCGGCGATTTGGGAGGGGGAGGTGTAGAAGGGGGGATTGGTTAGAAGGAAGTCGTAGCTGGGGGGAAGTGAGCGGGTTTAGTTGGGGATGCGGGATAGGGTATATGGCATCAAAAGCATACGTACATCTGTGTTTTGAAGGAGACGAGTAATTCCGCTGGTAAGAGCGTATCCGATGACTCGTTCAGCACGACTTTCACTCGCTTTTCTAGCCCATTGCGGGAGATGTTGGCGCGGGCGTAGGAGATGCTTCGGGGTTCGATATCTATACAATGAAAATCAGACCAACTCAGAAGAAACATCTCACCCGCCCATATGTGTTGTGATATGAGGTTTGCTACGGTACCTAGAGCAAGCATATTCCATTGCTTGTTACGTGTACATGCTAGCAAGGGGTAGATGCACGAGGCCCCTGTTCCACTGGCCTCGGTTAGTACCAAAGAGAGATAAGAGTCTGCGGTGAACAAGGGGGCGGTCTTACATATCGATCCCAAACACCTCCCGGTCTCCCTTCCCAGACTCCAAAATAAGGTCCTCAATCATAAGAATGTAATCGAGTCTATTTGGGACCTTCCAAGCATAAAATCAGTCCAAATTTCCACCGATTGTAAATAAATGAAAGAAGCCTTTCGATTTGATTACCGGCGGACAAAGCGTATCCAACGGAATCTCCAACCTAATCCCAAAATCGACCCACAGCAGCGCGCAGGTCAGTTCGCGTTGGGCGCGCGGGTCGGTGAAGTCGAGAGCGGGAGTGCCGGTTTTTGTTGTTACTATGCTATGGGCGTGTCGTTTGGAGGTGTTAGATGGTTGGGAAGAAAGGTGTGAGGTGGTGGTTTTGAGGGCACATACATACTATGGGCTGAGGTTTGGGTATTTTTGGGCGAGGGTGCGGAAGTCGGGTTTTTGGACGTAGGGGTTGCGGTCGTGCATGGTTTGAAGTTGAGGGGGGGTACTTCTTCGTGCCGATGCTGGAGGTTTCGCATCGAGACGCTCGAGACGCATGGCATGCATGGCGCCTCTTCCAGGAATACAGTAATAGGTTGCCAAAACGCTGGTTACGACGGGCGCGTTGAAAAGCGTTGAAGGAGATTCACCGAAGGTGCATGTGTGCGTTCTACTGTGCCCCCAACCGCCCACGGATCGAACGTCCCACCCAGCAAAGGATTGGAAAAGAGCCGAAACCACTTGCTCCCCCTCCCCAGAACCCATCCTTCCTCCACCGCAACCCCCACCACAATGGCCGAATCATCCTCCGCGGACGGCGGCCCCGCCTCGCAAGACGACCTGGACGATTTCCGCGAGCAGGACCGGTTCCTGCCGACGGCCAACGTCGCCCGGCTCATGAAGCGCGCGCTGCCGGAGAACAGCAAGATTGCCAAGGAGGCGAAGGATTGTATTATGGAGTGTGTTTCGGAATTTATCAGCTTTGTTACTTCGGAAGGTGTGTATGGGAGACGGAAGGGGGGGGGGGGGGGGGGGGGGGGGGGGGGAGGGTAATAGGCCGGGAGGTTTGTGTGGGTGTTGTTGGGCAGCGACGTTAAGGAACAGGACGAAAGCGGTTTCTCGGAACAGTGGCATTCACGACGGGCCTCACCGGATTCTGACCATTCCCCTTGTTTCCCTCCTACAGCAAGTGACCGATGTGTAGCAGAGAAACGTAAAACTATCAACGGCGAGGACATCCTGTGGGCGTTTCAATCGCTCGGGTTTGATAGTTACTGCGAGGTCATGAAGGTCTATCTCAACCGGTATCGCGAGGTAAGTACGGGGACTGTGTCGCTGTGTTTCCACCAAGGGGGATGGGCGATGGGCAAACGCGGCAGGGACTGGAAAGTAGGGAGAAACCGAAGGATGCGGGACGGGCTCGAAAAGAGACTGGACGGGCGGTTGCAGCGCATCATGCGTGGAAATACCCTTGCGTGGAAAGATAGTCATACGGATGGGATGACGACCGTTGAGGGAAAGGGGTGGTGAATTCCCCAGACCATCCCCGCTTCACATCACCCACCCACTACCGCCCACTCCCACTAACCACTGTCCTGTCCCCTCCCACCCAGGCAACAAAACTCGAACGCGCCGCCTCAGTCCCCCCACCCCCCGTCCCCACAACCCAACCCAACCTATCAGTCCCAACCGACGCCTCATCCCTCCTCCAAGACCCGCCATCAACCGTCAATTCACAGATCCAAATGCCTCCGCCATCATCATCTCCGTCGATACCGCAGGGGTATGCGCATGTGGGGCATGTATTGGGGGCGAGTGTGGATGTGAGGGGGGCCGGTGCGAATGGGAATGCGAATGGGAATGCAGATGGACAGCCTGTGCCGACGGGGATCTCGGAGCAGACGGCGTGGGCTGAGGGGGGTGCGGCGAAGGAGGAGGGCAATGGGGTGGTGACCCCATTGTTGGTACCCGGCGTCAGTGAGGGGGATCAACCGATTCAACAGCAGGCAGCACCGGATGGGTAGTTGGGTCTCCCTGGGTTTCCCGCAACACACCAACTATCCCCTCGCACCCTTCATGTACATAATTTACCCGTTTTCTGAGACGTCTCGCGGATCCCGCCGCAAACTAGGAGGGAGGGAGAATAGCAAATGAATCAAAATGAGAAACTTATGCATACTCTGTGATCCATGGGAAAATCGGATGATTTCATTTCCAAACATGGGCGAGAAGAAATTATGTTATATACATAGGAAGGGTAGGACCCGATTCTCAAGACATAGTAAATCTACTGCTGCTCAGCAAACTTCCTAATCTCAGTCTCGAGCTTTGTAGGGTTGGCACCGACGATCTCGCCGACGCGCTCGCCGTTGGAGTAGATGAGGAACGTGGGCATGGAGGTGACACCGACTTGTTCTGCGACCTCGGGGACCTGGGGTAAGGGGAAAGGGGGGGTGGAAGTTACAGTGAGTCGTGGGTGTGAGGTGTGAGGGGGTGGGAGGGGTAGGGGGGACGTACCTCGTCCACGTCGACCTTGATGAAGGTAGCCTTGCTGTACTTGTTGGAGAACTCCTCGTACTTGGGGGCGATCATCTTGCTGCGAGTGCCACATTGGGAGAACGAGGATGGGTAAGTCACTGCACCCAGGAACGTGAAAGTATAACACTCGAGATCACATACCATGGTCCGCACCATGTGGCGTGGAAGTCTGTGAAAATGGATACGAGGGACGGGAAAGCGATCAGTACTGCGCTCCCACCCATTCAAGAAGCTAGATAGATTCGCTGGGACTCAGCGGGGAAACCATCCCCCAAATCAGATTCAAGAGAGGCGAGCGGCATTCTCCCGCCCCCAGCCCACATGTCGTGCAGGTATCCTTAAGCGTCGTCGCCTTTCCCCAACAGCCGAAACTAATCTCTCCGACTTCAGATACGTACCAACTAAAAGGGGAAAAGCCACGAAGAAGAAAGTGAGCATACAGTGGCACAGCGATGGTTAAACGGGGCGGATCACACTCCCACCGAGATCTCCTTCGTGACACTTACCAATCACAAGAGGCGAGCTCTTGATGATAGAGTTGAACTCATCAGCGGTTGTGACAGCCTTGACCATTTTTGCTAGTTGTTTTGTGTGTGGGTGAGTTGCGAAAGGTGGCGGGGTGCGTGCTGCGTTTGTCGAATGCAAGTGTTTTGTTGGGGGGGATGTGGGGTTGGGCTGGCGAGCTTTTATGTGTTTCCCGGCCCTCTCCGGCTGCACCCAAGAGTTGCGTGCGCGAACGGAGCCTCGACGCCTTCGACCCTTATTAATCAGCCACTTAAGGGTGGTTTAAACAAACCTGGTTGTTGCCGCACGCCTTTCTGATCAAAATGAACAGATTTCTAATCAAACGCAGAGCAGAGATGAAATGTCTCGATGGAGGGGGTTATGTTCAAGTTGCGCAGTTAGGGTTAGCGACGCGGCAGTCACTCCAGAGGCGGGGAATGACGAAATCCGCCAATGCAAAACGTCGGTGGACAATTTGGAACGTCTACTCCGACCACTTGCTGGAACATCCCAGACGGTGGGCTCACAAACTACGAGGAGACCTGAAAGATCCATACAGAAGAGGAAGATGTAAACCACCAAATACTTTGCTACACTCAAACGTATGTACGGTAACGGTATCAAAGTTCTGCCCTGACGAAGCTACCCGTGGGGTGAGGTGCGCAAAGTCCCTCTTCGCTACACTAAGCTGTACAGTTTTCGCGTTCTTGGAAGGTTTTTGGTGATTTCCGGTTAGCCTATCCTGGAGGAAGCCCATTTGCTTCTCGGCACGTTCTTCATCCACTTTCCTTGATTTCGGACTGTTTGTGACAACCGACTCTTGCCTTGAGCTTTGCAAATCCCGACGCTTTGAAGCTTAAACAATCTCTTTTTCTTTGACTCCGTTCGTTGACTCCGTCTTCTCATCATACCGCGTCACTCGAGTTATGCTTGTCGGTCTTCAAGATGACCTTTCATCGACGGGTGGCGACCTCATCAGGTGGGGCTGCTGATTCATGAACACTGTTGTGCAAGATGATGATAAATGAGTACGATGTCCACCCGAGATATATGTCTGCAGTCAGACATACCTGGAAACGGGGGTGGGGGTATACCGCCATAGACATGATGCATCGGAATATGATGCGGATGACCAGGGGGCGGCGGCGGCAACATTCCACCGATATGCACGCCGGGGGGTGGCGGCTGGAAGTTATGCGGTGGCGGCGGCAACATATGCGGGGGCAAGAAGTGGTGCATAGGCGGTGGTGGTCCGGGCGGTCCGCCGTTCATGTTGAAGAAGGGTGCTATTGGGGGAGACGTATGTTGCTGTTGCGGCTGCAAACCTGGTTGTTGCTGGTGTGAAAGTTGGTGGGGCTGGACTTGTTGTTGTTGAGAACCGGAGTTGGGTCTTTGACCGTTGTGAGGCGAGGGTGGGCCGCCCATGGGGTGGAATCGAGCTGGGCCTCCCGGTCCCATCGGTAGCTCGTGAACTCCTGAAGGAATGCGGGGATCTCCGTAAGGACCTGAACCTGGAAGGCACAATGCGCTGCATCAGAGAGTATTCCGCACTCGAAAAACCTTCAGGAAGTATACATACCACCCAACATTTCATTCCCAAGCTGCTTGAACCTCATACCTTCCTCATTGCGTAAACCCGGAGCATAAGGTTGACGGTTCATATCCCCAGGGGGGCCATGGTGTTGCTGCTGCTGAGGATTCTGAATTTGACTTTGATTCTGGTTTCGTTTAGCTTTGCTGGCCGCCTGGATCATGGCGGTAAGCTGCAAACTCGGGTCGTCCGGCAGGTCCATGTTCACTGTGTTATGATATAGCGACTGTTGTTGTTGTTGTTGTTGTTGTTGCTGTTGCTGCAGCGGATGTTGCGGTTGATTTTGGGGTGGGTAGTATCCCTGCTGCATATTGTGCTGCGGAGGAGGGAACCGAGCATTTTCCTTGGTATGACCGAGCTTGTCGTCGAAGCGGGCAGCTGGTGGCGGGCCGGTTGGTTGTTTTCCGTTCTTGGCGTACTGACCGCTGAGCGCAGCCGGGTCAGCTAGTCGTTGGCGCGCGGCGGGATCATCGGGGTATCCGAGTCGGTCGTTATTCATCGGTGCCTGCTAAACGGGATATGTAATGCCTCAGCAAGAAATTGACGCCTGTAGGGAATGGCGAAGGATTCATACCTG
This sequence comes from Fimicolochytrium jonesii, assembly GCF_025526975.1. Taxonomy (NCBI): domain Eukaryota; kingdom Fungi; phylum Chytridiomycota; class Chytridiomycetes; order Spizellomycetales; family Powellomycetaceae; genus Fimicolochytrium; species Fimicolochytrium jonesii. The sequence continues at coordinate 190,979 of NW_026515699.1, forward strand.
ATTCACACTGAATCCCGCGAGCTTCTCCATTACCCTGCTTATGCCCGCACGGTCCTCCTCTGATGGAGTAGCAGGTGCTTTGTGTTGATCATTCCATGGCTGAAACTGTGTCTGAGGGGGGCCGCTCTTGCCTTCGCCATTCCTTTTGGCGTTATTCCTATAAGCAGCCAGCAAATCTTCCTCACTCAGTGCTTGTTGTGGAGGGACATTCCGGATACCGGGGGGTCCTTGTCCGCCGAACTGCATGTTGCTGCTTTCCATACGACCGGCGGCGCTGAAGAGGTCGTTTATGCCTATACGTTGCATGCCAGCTTGGGGATTGTGCTCAGGCAGGTTGTTTTCCTTCCTGCTGTCCAGCGCCCCGTCGTTAGGCTGGCCGGGCGTTTCACTCCAAAAACGAGCGAATCGGGATCGCTCTCCTTTCTGTTTGGCCGGTTCTCCACCCGATGACGAGTCAAAAATGTTCTTCACGGGAACATTGTTGATGTCAAAGTTGATGTCAAAGAAAGCAGACATATCTTCCGGAACCGTTGTCGGGGTTTGTGCAGCAGCAAGAGCCGCTGCAGCTGCCGCGGCGGCCGCAGCAGCAGCTAAGGCATCCGCATCCGATGGGACCATTGACGGGCCAGAAGCAGTACTTCCGGCGGCAGGCACCTTCTCGCGTTCCTGAGTGTTCGACGATTTGCCTGGTTCTTCCTTCCTGTTCGCTGCTTCTCGTCTTCGCATCTGAGCTTTGAACCGCTGAATGTCATCTTGCTGTTCTGAAAGACCACCGCCAGCAGACTGATCATTAGATCCGGCGCCACCATTGGTTGACGAGACTTTGTCGGAATCTGCGCTCATCCATTCTGGTTGACCATCGCGTTCGCGGCCGACGCGACGCATGGGCATGGTTCCAGGAGACCAGGGTTCGTTGGACTTGGCTGTGTTGGGACGCGATGATGCGCCGCCTACATGATTTCAGAAAGGTTTGGTCAAGATTCACGGGACCCCGATTCACGCTTTCACCAGCCCAGACATCGTACCTTCAGTTCGGTCCCTCCATGATCCGCCACCAGTACCCGAAGACGTTGGCCGCTCAGTCCGTATTGGCCGATCTTCACTTCGTCCTGTGTTTCTTCTTTCTGTGGCACGGTCGCTGACGACGGAGGGCTTTCCTACCCCCGCAACATCCCTGTCCCGCTCACGACCTTCCCGAGGCTCTCGGCCATCCCGCTCACGATCACGAGGCTCTCGGTCGGAAGAGTCTCGTTCCCTCCCGCTGGTATCCCTTGCTATTGCTGGGTTGTCTCTGTTACGAGGATTGTTTGGACGGTTTGCTAAACGGTCGGCGACGGAATACTAAAGAGACCAGGGTAGGGGGTTTTGAGCATGGGGACAAGTAGATGTGGGAAGGGGGTGAACCGGTACATACCTTAGGGGCCAAACTTGGTTCGGGAGACTTGGCTCGTTTCCCGGATTCACCAGCTTCTTGCGTCATGTTCTTCAATCCATTCGTTTGCGCAGATGCAAAGCTCATTTTAGGCGGGCCGAAAACGAGATTCTTCTCTGTAACCGACTGTCGAGTTAGCGTCTGAACGGAAGCAGCAGCCACCTGGACACCAACGCATACCTGCAAATCTCGAGCTCGATCCAGCCCGATTAGGCGGGTGGGGTAAGGCATCGCCTACTGTCTTCTCGCCGGGTGCCCCGCTCCCAGATGTTCCGGCAATCATCGAGGTTGCCGTGGATCGGCCTCCTCCACGCTCTCTTGGCGGAGCCGTAGCACTAGAGATTACCAGAGTAGCATGGATCACACAGCGGTCAGTCCAGCGTCACATGCCACAAGTATATGCGAAGCTGCCTTTTCCAACGCCGGGGAGCAAGTTCACATTGTAGGGGCTAACATACTTTGCGAAATCAATCAAGTTCAGCTTTTCCGGTTTGACAGCCAAGGGGCTATTTCGGAGGGCCAGTAGAAACTTCCTAGAGTATCTCTTTACGTCTTTGCTGTTCTGGCTGGCCTTTGCTGTCGTCGTTGGCGATTCAACCTTTCCTGGAGAGGCGGTGTCGGAAACGGAGGCCATCCTGGGAAATTCGTTTCAGCGCTTCCTCTGGGAGAGGCAAAAGTCACTGTGTATGTAGCGTTGAAGCAGCTGGTGATGAGCAGAGAGCAGTTCGTCAGAGGGGGATGTCCCCAAACCCTGCAGGGTCAAATGTACCCGGTGGGAGCAGGCAAGTTGGCGGTATGTGATCTGGCTCGTAGTACTGTGCGGTCGCAGGTATCGGATGACACTGAGTTCTATGGCTGCTGGGGAGTTGATTCGTACTGGCTGGTGATGACTGTTTCTGGACCTGGACGATGTTATCTGTCTGAAGGGGTCCCAGTTGCAAGGAGTGAGGCATCTCAGCAGACCAGCAACATGCACCGTCATAAGCAACGCGGTAAACAACGGGTAAAAAATGGGCGGAAACTAAGGAAAACATGAGAACACAGAGATGCAATACTTGGAAAGCCGATGTCCAACAGCTCAACATTGATACTGGTCTACAAGCGGCTAACAGGCCATCACTTCGCATGCCTATAATACTCTGCTAGCTGAATCAAACTACTTGAAATCCCAGCCAGATGTCCCATGAACCATCGCCCCTGGGGAGCTCATGTGATGAGCATAACGGATTCACTTACGGGTCGTGTTGGCATATCTTTTGGGTCTGAATCCGGCTCTGAAGTCCTTGCAGTGCAGACCTTGCCTACGAGTGAGATCAGGTAACGAGGGAAGCATAACCATGCAAATCAAAAACCACAAGCAATACTAACCACAAGCAATAGCTCAGATGTCTTTTTGCACCCCAGTCGGCGGGCTTTGATAGCCTTCGCAACCCTCTTCATAGTCCAGAGTTTCGTCTGTTCCGCTTTTAGCATCTTTCCTTCGTCTAGCTCTCCCCATATGTCTTCATTCCATGTCCTCAGATGCATCCGCTCGACATTCCATACATCGTACTCTTCCCTATGTGTGGGGCGATGTTGTAAGGCATCTCGGGCGATGTACTCGTGAGGTTGAGGCAAGCAAAATTCTTGGCTTCCTCATCCTGGTGGATGTAGGAGGTAGAGTCTTTGAATCTTTTTCCAAGTGTATGCAATCGCATGCCGAAATGATTGCGAAAGAAAACTTGAGATTATGGTTTTTGTGTTTTGATCGACGAAAGCGAAGGGCATCTCCCGACAGATGATTCCAGAATCGTGGGATCCATCGCGATGCCTTCCATGTTCGGTGCTATCTCAATCTTCTTGACGTGCGGGCCGATGGCTAAGGGCATCTCTGGGGACGTGCTTGTGAGTTGTTGGACTCGAGAAAAGATTTTCGGTTGTAATTGCTTTCTCATGTTCGTTGAGATTTTCGAGTCAAGGTGCTGGAATATCTCGTCCAACGTTTCCAACGGCAGTCGGGAATGCGCGGATTTGTGACAGCGTCATTGACGCTTTTCGAGCCTCGATGCGGTAGACATTGTCGTCGTTCGATATCAAAATCTGCTATGGGGTCTGTAGACTACTGACTTGGGACAGTGTATTTTTCTCTGGGAATCGTCAAAAGTTCGTTGGGTACCCGAATAACCGCCGATTTGTTTTACCGTCGTTGTCTTCGGAGGGCGGACCTCCTTTCACTTCTCCCCTCCTCCTTTCTCTTCTCCCGGCCGGCTGTACATGTAGCGTTGGACTTCTGGGTGTTGGACGATGTTTCCGCAATCCCCCTCGCCGGTGTCAGGAGCGAGTCGAATATCGAAAGCGTCGCGCGTTCCGCATTTGCACCGAGTTGGCAAACACAACGCGGGGAACCATGTCCAGGGAGATTCGAGGCTTGCCCTTCGTCAGTGAGAACGCCGCTCTTCGCCGACGGTTATTTGAGTTAGGCTGTGCAGTGTGGATGATGTCCCTCGGGAGTCGGGAACGAGAAAGGTGTCTTATCGACAACACACCGTCACGCGTCGATCTCCGCGGCTCTGCATTTCCTCGCCGTGGAAACAAACCTAAGAAATTACGGAAAGTTACACCCGCTTGCGGCTTTATGCCCCTTCAAAACATATGCCATGAGAGTCGTCTATATAAGCATGTAATCCATCCGTCGCCGTCTCTATCGCCATCCGACACCACCTCCAGCTATCCAAAATGGGAGTAACAAAGCGCAACATCCTCGCCAAGCCCCGAACAGACCCCACCGGCAAATACATCTACGACACGCACCTCGTCATCCCGTCCACCGCCCGCGAGTCATGGCCTGTGCTCGGGTACCCGCTCGTGATTGCGCTTGTGTATGCGTGGTACAATTATTTGACGCTGGATGCGAAGTTGAGGACGATTGTTGCTGCTGTTGCTTTTGCGGGGATTGGTGGGTTCGCGGGTTTCGTAAGGGGTTGAGAGTTGGAATAGATGTTGATATATGTGGTTGTTGGGTTTTAGAGTACAACTTCTATAGCACGACGATTGAGACTGTTGATGGTAGGTGCATTTGAGCTACGGATGGCGCTAGGGATACCAATAGCACACTCTCGCGAGCCATATGCGGAAGGCCCGGATTGCGTCTTATGCACAGAAATGCTCTACTCCTTCGCCCCCATGCACCTCTCGAGCACTGACATCAGGGTATATATATACACCAAGTGCGAAGTTCGTAGCCCTAATTCCCCATCTCCCATAGGCGACATCCTTCTCCGCCCCTTCGACCCTCGCTGCCGCAAAGGCCACACGGTAAGCCCAAGAGGACTCCAGCATGCAGAGGCGGAACACCGCCCATCTAATATCTATCCGCCATTCATCAGACCTGGCATCAATTCTTCGCCAACATCATCTTCACGCCGCTCCTGCTCGACATCTACTTTGCGGTAGTTCCGACGTGGCCGCTTCGTGTGTTGCTGTTCCCGTTCAATGTCTGGTTGTTGGAGATTGTTGAGGGGTACGCATTGTCTGCGTTTGATCCGGGAGCGCAAGTGAGGATGTCTTGCTCATCAGTTTCTCCGTCGTTCTTGTCACCATAGCTATGTCCTCATGTACTTGTACGGTTACAATCCCGCCTGGACTTACCGCGGTGAGTGGTCAACTCACCTGCAGCCCACACAAAGGGACCCACACTGATCTATCCCCACTCTCAAAAATAGGAACCGACGCCTACTTCCACAACAATATCAAGCTCGGCTACTGGTACTTCTGGCTGGGCTTGGGTGCCGCTGTTGAATTGATCTTTCCGTTCGCGGTGCAGTATACGCAGGCGGCTGCTGCTGCGTTGATGCAGTACCTTTAGGGGAGGTTGAGTGATGGAGGGATAGACATGGGTATTCCATGGCGTGTTTTGCAGTCCTTAATGAGACGCTGCGTATGTAACAAGACGTGCGTGATTGGCGAGACTTTACCGGCGTACGATGGACGGCCCCCCAGTGTTCCTGTAGCAACGATGCAGTTTTTTTAAACTTAGACATCTTAATAAATTTGACCCTCATACCCATGCATAGGGGGGCTCCTGCAATCTTGATGGGCATTTGTCGGACAAGGTACAAGCAATGTTGAACCTGCTACCTAGAATTGACCCAGCTGTCACCCTAACTTCCAGGTTTTCCCATAGCACATCCCATCGCCACTCCACACAGCCGCCGTTTAACCCATGCGTGCCGGCTGTCTCCATGGACCGCGCGCTAAAGCTAAGTGGACAGATTTCGGTGTTCTGAAGAAGTAGCATTCCGAAAGGTTACCTGACCAAACGTCCGAAGTCCTCCGATCGTTTTCTCTTCGCAAAGGATGGCAGCGTCTACCCAAACACCAAGGCGTTCCTTCCCTGAGAGCGCTGAGGGGAGTATGTCTCTGTTGCAAGGTGCCAAAGGAGCAGCGAGCGCCTATAGGTCTTTGTGGAAAGTGCACCGGACGAAGAGAGAGCGCACGCGTTGCAGACGTCTCGCCCCTCTCGCCCCCTTCCAAATTCACGCCTTGGGCTTGGGCTTCGGCATTCCCATACGCATAGGGCGGTCCCTGCACAAGAGCTCTGTACATGTACACATACTGTACATAAAACGACGCCCACACTGGAAGCTCCCGTCGTTCGCAAACCCATATCGCAACAATGGCCGGCGAGCAAAACGGCTTTCTGGACATTCTGGCAGCAGTTGCAGACCACGAGCGACCCCTGGAAACAACCTCGCCAATAGACGCACAGCTCGCTGCCTCCAGGAACCAGAAACCCCCACCAACTTCCTCGACAACCGCTCCCCCAGAACAGGATGCCGACGACGACGACGACGAGATGTCTATGTTTGCAGCGCTGCCACCAGAACTCCCCCCCATGCCTATCCCCCAACATCAGCAGAGCCTCGTAGACCTTTCTCACGACGATGATCTGGCTGCCATTTTCGCAGAGATTCCGTATACAATGCCTCAACAACCTCAGTCAGGGGATAGTTTGATGATAAGCGCCCCTCCTGGCTTACAGCTGCAGGTGCCGACGAACCAGCCCTTTCTGACGGACTATTTAGCTATGAGTCCGAGTCCGCTGACAGGCCTGAACCCGCCCACGGAACCCACCACCACCTCCGGGTCAGGGACTGTGTCATCCTTTGCTATGTCCACGCCCTTTCATCAGAGCTCGTTGAGTTCGGCCAACCCGCCGATGAATCTAGCCTTTGCGAATATGCCGTTTGATTTGAGCAATATAGGGCAGGTTAGCCCAGCGATACCCCCATTCAAACAGCAGCCGCAGCCACCATTATCACAGCAGCCGCAGTCGCAGCCACAACAACAGCCAGCGGCGAAGCCTGCATCATTTTATTCTCCACTGCCGGGTACACCCGCTGCTACCAAAACATCACTCTCCTCAACATCAAATGCACAACGGCAAACGAATCCGGTTATTGGGCCAGATGTGTTCCAAAAGCTCATGGCCACCGTCCCACAATCCATGCATGGGGAGTTGCTGCAGATCTACAACGGTGTCATGGTGAGTGAACAAACACGAGTTGACGTCGTCGGACGTATGGATGGATAAATCAGAGAGCTGAATATCCGCCATCTTACCACTTTCCAGCAAAAGAAGATAACAGCGGACGAATTCTGGACGTTGGTTCGCAAATGGCCCTCGGTGAAGAATATGCAGTTTCCAATGGCACCAGCGACCGTTCAGCCTCTACAAAGCAAAGCGGGACCGGGCTCCACTCTGGGAACGCCTCAGGCAGATTTCAAAAAGCGCCAAGCGGCTGCACAGCAAATAGCTCAAGCGCAGACGATGGGGTGAGTCACAGGGGACACGTTAGCCAGTGTCACAATAAGAATGTGCTCTCACACCGTGAATGTCAGGAAATCTGCATCAGGGACAACCCGCGGCGAAAAGAAGGCCGGGAAACCGCTAACCAAAGCAGCGCAACAGAAACAACAGAAAGCAGCCGCAGCAAATGCGTTGCAACAGCAGTATCAACAGCTACAACAGCAGGCCTCGCAGGGCTCAGCGTCCAATACAACATGTAAGAGATCCTCCCCCTTGTCGGATAACCCCTGAACCGGTGATAGCTGACGCAAAACTTACCGAATAGCAGCTCTACCGTCTGGCGAAAACACACCAAAGGTTTCTGATGTGGGCGGCGCGTCGAGTCGTGCGACACCGGAAATCAACGACAAAATCAACGACAAAGTGAACGTGACGGATATGATGGACGTCACTACATATACCGGTCTGAATCTGAAGGTATCGTACCGTCATACTGTCAAGGCCTGCGACGCAAACGGTGAATGCTAACCGTTGTCTTTGGTGGAATTTGTGAATTTACAGGAAGAAGAAGACCACATGGCAAACTCCCTTATACCCGGCCCATCTGCTCAGCAAGCGAGAGGGCAGATAGGGAATAGAGCAAAAGACCAAAGCTTCCTGAACTTGGCTGCGTTGCGGAAGAAGCTCGGTGTTTTGTGTACGTGTTTGTTCTTATGTTCCGCATACCCCGCCATCGATCTCACCCATGCGCATATCCTCGCCTCAACAGGTACCGAAGCCTCAATAACGAGCTTCGACCAAGACCTCCCCGCCTACATCGCCCTCGCCGCCGAAGAACGCATGCGCGACCTCCTCCAGCGCATGGTCCACGCCGCCAAACACCGCACCGGCGTCCTACACGAGCAGTTCATGCGCAACGAACGTTCCAAAGCCACCCTCTTCAATAACAAACCATCAGCACTCTCCTCACTGTCATCCAACCAACATAATCTGTACCACCACCCATCCCTCGACCTCAGCGTCGTGATCCCCGGCGGCGTACACCCGCGTAGAGTGCTGGCAGGGATCGAAAAGAAGGAACGTGCCGGTGAAGCCAAACTGAAAGCCGAGCGCGCCGCCGCGCTCGCCAAGGAGGCTGCCGCGGCCGGCGGAGACGGGGCCGAGGATGGAGGCGGCGGGGAGGACGGAGCGGATGGGAATCCCACCGGCGACGTAGAAGGACCCGGGACCGGCCGCAAGAAACGCAAAACGGCTACGGCGAGGGATAAAGACATGCCGGACCATATCCGGCTCAACCTCGCCAACGCGGCTGTCGCGAACGCCATTGGGGGCGCGGGGATGAAGAGCTGGATGATTGCTGGTGGCGGTACGGGTGCCGCAACACCCGCGCGTGGGGCATTGGATTCCACGTCCGCGACGCCAGGAACATTTAAAATCCTCCCCACATCCCGGAAGCGCAAATCTATGCTCAACCCCGACACGCCGTTACCCAACTCCCACCTGTCGACATCCACCCGACTCCCCGGCTCGTCGCTCGCTCGTCGGGCGGGTACGACCGGAGCAGCGCAGGAGGGGAGGAAATTGGGGAGTCCCGCCGCGGGATTGGCGGCGGAGGCGAGGAAGATTAGTTTGAGGGATGCGCTTTTTTGTTTGGAGGGGGAGGGGCCGGTGGGAAGTGGGGGTGGGGCGGGGAGGGTTGCGTTTAGGTGGTGGCCGGTTGTGTCGTAGTGGGAAGTAGGCCTGGGTTTTGTTAACGGCTTCATCTTAGGTTGCCACTGTTTCTGGGGTTAGCCGCCCACCCATGATGTACATAGATGTCCGCATCGATTTTTGAATAGATGCTGGCGGGCGAGATACTGTATAACCGTCCACGTGGACTGCTGTGTCAAGAACGGCGCCTTGCCCATGGTACGCTTTTATGGTTTGAATCATATATATGAAAGAAATCCAAGCAGTGTGTATGATATATGTAGAAGAGCTAAAGCAATGGGGAGAGGCAGGAGAGAATACAGCCGGGTGGGGGCATCTGACAAACCCTGGACAGTTTGCCGCTTACCCCTATGTACAGTACATCCCTAGTAACTAATCACATAGATACAACCCTTCCCCCTAGCCCATATCACTCTCTACGCCCCCAACCCAACCCACTCCCCCCAACTCCTCACCGCCCTCTTCTTCCTCTCCACCTGCACCTCGGGTGGACCCACATACCGCTTCAACGCATCCACAAACACCACACACCCCTTCGGTTCATTCAGCATCCCCACGCCAAGATCCACAGCCGTGCGGCGGAGCGTGTAAGCCGGGTCAGTCACGGCCGCCGGTTTGGATGCCGAAGGCGTCGTCGGGGCATCGCTCATTGCCTTCTTACGGCCGAGGGAGACGACCAGGGAGACGGTGTGGGAGAGGTAGGCTTCGCGGGCCTGTTTGCGGTTCGCATTGTCGATTGCTGGGAAGAGGTGGAGCGCTTCGGATCCGAGATGGGGGTCCAAGGCGGATTGGGTCGCGGGTGTGCCAGCAAGCACGCGGTAGCCGCAGCTCCTGAACCCGTTGACGATGTACGCCGCTTCGGGGAGGTCGGAGAGTTCGTCCGTTACGACAACGATGGTCGAGCCGGCGGGCATGGGCAGGGTTTTGAACCCAGAGTTGTGATTGGCGGCCAGAGCGGTAAAGTAAGCTTCGTAAACGTCGGTTCCGAAACAGGCGACTTCGCCCGTGGAGGCCATCTCGACGCCGAGGGAGGGGTCGGCGCCGGCGAGACGGGTCCAGGAGAAGACGGGGACTTTGACGGCTTTGTAGGCGCGCGGCCGGAGCATGCTGTCGGTGGTGGTCGTGGTTGGGAGGGTGTGTGGGGCGACGATGGCGCGGGTGGCGAGGTCGATGAAGTTTGTGTCGAGGGTCTTTGAGACGAAGGGGAAGGAGCGGGAGGCGCGGATGTTGCATTCGATTACCTTGAGCGTGTGCCATGCGGGCTCGCCGACGGGGCTGCGTTGGAGGATGAGTTGCATGTTGAATGGGCCGGTGATGTTGAATGCTTTGGCCAGCTTCTCCGCGACTTGTTTGCAGTCGGCAACGATGGCGGGTGTCAAACCACGCAGACCAATCTTGCCATCCTTCGAGGCTCCAACCTCGCCTTCCATAACAGGCGGCAGGACCAGCGTAGCGTCTCCGGAGTGTACACCTGCGTTCTCAATATGCTGGGAGACGGCATACACCTGCAGGTTGCCCTCACTCGCCACCCCATCGACATCGATTTCCTGCGCGCCTTCAATGAACTTTGTAACCACGATGGGATGCAACGGGCTCACATCAGCAGCCAGCGCCAAGAACCGCCGCAAATCACTTTTGGTGTGCGCCACATTCATAGCGGCACCAGACAAGACGTACGACGGGCGAACAAGAACAGGGTAAGTGACGCGATCAGCGAATGCAAACGCCTCCTCAACGCTAGTGAGCTGCTTCCACTCAGGCTGGTCGACGCCGATGGAGTCAAGGGTCCGCGAAAACTTTTCACGGTCTTCGGCACGGTCGATGTCGTGTGGGCTCGTTCCGAGAACGTTGATGTTGGGCAGGAGATGGAGGGGTAGTGCAATGTTCTGTGGGAGTTGACCACCGACGGAGAGGATAGCGCCTGTGCAGGATTCGCGTTCATAGATGTCGAGGACGCGTTCGAGGGAGAGCTCTTCGAAGTAGAGGCGGTCACTGCAAGGAGCATTGAATTGAGTTTTAGTATCTTGACCATCACCGAAAGCTTCAACAAACGAAATGGACACTCACCATTCGTCGAAATCGGTACTGACGGTCTCAGGGTTATAATTCACCATAACCGTCTTCAACCCCAACCGCTTCAAACTCCTCACAGCCTCAACCGCACACCAATCAAACTCAACCGAGCTCCCGATCCTATACACGCCGCTACCAAGTACCATGACTCCCTTGTCCTCGAAAGTGACGTCGTCGGTTGTCGCATTGTACGTCGTGTAGAGGTAGTTCGTCTCGGCTGGGAACTCCGCGGCAAGGGTGTCGATGCGCTTGACGCGCGGGATGATACCGTGGGATTTCCGCAAGGCGCGAATACCGAGGGGGGTGGATTTCGTGTAGGTGCTGATCTGTGTGTCGGAGAAACCGAGCTTCTTTGCTTGTTCGAGGAGAGTTACGGGGATCGTGGCGGTGGTGAGGTCGTAGCTAGGTGGTTGCGGTTTCCCATCAACGTCTTTCGTTTCTGAAGAGGGCACTTCTTGCGGCCCGACGAACGCCTCCAGCTCTGTTTTTGTCTCGACCAGGTTTTCCAGCTTGCCCAAAAACCACTTATCGATCTTGGTCAGCTCATGCACTTGGTCAACCGTATATCCCTTGTCAAGCATGGCACTGCCGACAGCAAAAAGCCTTCGATCGGTAGGTTGCTGCAGCACCGTCTCCAGATTGTCTCCGAAATCCAAGCTCTGGAACCCGACGAATGCCGGATCAACCATTCGGATCGCCTTTTGCAAGGACTCTTCCCATGTGCGGCCGATACCCATGACCTCGCCGACGGATTTCATGGCGGAGCCAATGTTGCGGGAGACGTGCTGGAACTTTGCGAGATCCCATCGCGGGATCTTGGTGACGACGTAGTCGAGGGAGGGCTCAAAGTTCGCGGTTGTCGTGCGGGTTACGGAGTTGCGGAGGTCTGGGAGGGATGCGCCTAAAGCGATTTTGGCGGCTACGAAGGCGAGAGGGTAGCCGGTGGCTTTCGACGCTAGCGCACTGTTAATATGAAGGAAATTAGTGATAGCCCCGAAGAAATTCCGTCAGAATGGAATCAAGACACCATACCTGCTCCTTGAAAGCCTCGCGTTGACCTCAATAACCACGTACTCCAGACTGTGCGGGTTCAGGCCATACTGTACATTGCATTCTCCCACAACCCCCAGATGCCTGATGATCTTGATGGCCGCGCTGCGAAGCATATGGTACTCCTCATCACTCAGCGTCTGACTGGGAGCCACTACAATCGAATCACCGGTGTGTGTACCCAGCGGATCAAAGTTCTCCATGTTACACACGGTAATGCAGTTGTTTTCTGCATCGCGAACGACCTCGTATTCGAGTTCCTTCCATCCTTTCATTGAGCGCTCGACCAAGATCTGGGGCGAAAGGGAGAGGGAGGAGGTGGCGAGTTCGCGAAGTTCCGCTTCGTTGTTGGCGAATCCGGATCCGAGACCGCCGAGCGCATATGCTGCACGAACGATGACGGGATATTTGATTTGTGCGGCGGCGGCAACTGCTTCGTCAACGGTGGAGACGGCTGTGGATTGAGCCACTGGAATACCGATATCTGGTCGACAGGGAAGCGAGTTAGCATTCATGGCAAGCACTCGAGTACGTTGTTGTCAAATATTTTCAAGGGCATACCTTTCAGGGCCTGCGCAAACAGATCCCGATCCTCGCTGAGCTCCAATGTCCTGATCGGCGTTCCCAGCACTTTGACGTTATGTTTCTTGAACACCCCTTTGTGCTCCAGCGCCACTCCGCAATTCAGGCCAGTCTGTCCTCCGAAAGCGAGCAGGATCCCATCTGGCTTCTCCTTCTCGATGACGTACTCGATGTATTCTGGATTCGACGGCACGAAGTAGACAACATCTGCGAGCTCTTTCCCTGTTTGAATGGTGGCGATGTTCGGATTGACCAGGATTGTTTGGACCCCTTCTTCCTTCAGAGCTTTGATAGCTTGTGAGCCTAGAAAGATTTGAGAATGTAAATGAGTAAGCGAGATCTGAATAGTCTGCATGCAGCAATTCCAGAAGACCGTCCAAGCGTCACCTCCACTCCCATGCATGGAAGGATGGCGAATCTCATTCGTACCCACGTCAAAATGACAAAACCCGTCACCGAAAAGAAAGTCGGCACTCACCAGAGTAGTCAAATTCTCCAGCCTGGCCGATACTCAGTCCTCCCGATCCCACAATCACAACGCGTTTCGCAGGTGGTGGTTTCTTCAACGCCCCACCTGGTCGCGGCGTCCAAGTGCCGTCGCCATCTCCCGTCAAAGATTCACTGCTATATCGCCTGAAAGGTACCGCGGGCGCCACGACACCTTCCTTGCCCGTTGCCTTACTAGCCCGTCCTAGAGCCTGCAAGAGGAAAGCGTTGTAGCGGGTGGTGTCAGGGAGGAGCGGCGCTGGGACTGAGGCGTTGACGGTAGTTGTTTGTGCGGCGTGCGTTAGTGGCGAGCTATTTGATTGCGAGGTGAAAAGACGTGCTGTAGGGATGGTCGGGAGAGCGACTCGCAGTGGTCGGTGCAGTTTGGTATGCATGCATGCAAGACGGGCCGGCAGCGTCGGCGTCGGCCGGCGGAGTGCTCGCAACATTGTGAGAATTGGGATTCAAAGTGACCTACAAACTCGACGTGAGCCAGAAGACTCTGCAAGAGGTATATGCAACGTGGGGCTATCCGCCGTACTTTACTGGCGGTTAGTGTGGGGCCTGTATAGACCATGTGAATTGACAGTATAGGAAGGCGATGGCGATCTCCGGGGACTGCAACGGAATCTTCCCAGCGGAGTGCCGAAGACCAGAAAACAGATATGGCAGCGACGGCGACGAAGACCGGCAGCTGCGAGTGAGATATAAGTATTTAGCGAGCGGGGATGAGGCTGGCCATGTCGCCCATGTCGATAACAACGAGGTCGCCGATAATGCTGAGGCCCCCGTCAGAGATCGACATCATCGGCATCGGGAGCAGTGATGGCCCATGGGTGGGCGAGCGAGGGGAGATATGGCCATCTCACAAAACGCGTCGACTCATCGGCCATGACTCATTCATCATCGGCACGTCACCCACCCCGCCTTCACCGCTTTTTACCCGCCGATTTCATCTCCCAGCAATCCATGTGCTTTGTGCATGTGTGCCATCGGTTTTGATCTCGGTGGCTTTTCGGACCTCTGGCAAATGGCAGACAGGACAGGGGGGCGGCCGTTGTCATTCGAGTCGGCTCGGCCCGTTACCCCACTCATCGCTGACCGAGTCGGGCACACCCTACTCCGCGGTTTCCGCCCAGGTCCGCCCTGAATCATGTTACAATTTCAGAGGCCGCGCCGCAGCAGACGCACAAATACGCTGAAAGCCCTGAGCTCACTAGCGCCCGCACTAGGAGAGGGACAGGAGAGACATCCATCTTATGGGCATGTTGTACATACATCAACAGGCGCTCCAGGGTAGTTGTAGGAACGCAGCTTGAAGAAGTACATTAACGCAAACTATAATAGGTGAACTACGCATTGACGCGAGGAGAAAGTATGGAAGGAGAGTGAGATGTTCTGTGTTCCGTGAAGCTGACGAGGAGGTGCATGGGGGCGCACTGCTGCGAGCGTATGTTCGACGATACAGCACATCCTTCGACAGTCTACGAGCGAGCCTCGCAGACTTGATGAAGATCTGGTCGTTTGTTGTAGTGGCCCTCCCCTCGTCGTGACTTGCAGGGGTTCCGCCAGCTGATCCGCCGAGCTGATTCGCTTCGACATCTGGATGCGGAAGGCCTGGGAGTAACTCGCTTTCGACACTCGCCGACAGTCCTGCGAGTCGGACGGACAAAGTCTATCGCGGTCGAAGCGATATTCTTTCCATCCAACGGCTCAAGACTTGACTCAACACTCGACAATTTCGATTAGTTCCATATGATACGGAAGTCTACGTCGTCGGCGAAGCGGACCCAGGTTTGCAAGTCGAAAATACCGTCCTTTCGCTTTCAGGGTCACACGGGTCGTACTCGTCCGCAATTCACCAGAGTTGATACGTTTGGAACCGGGCCTATGTGGTATCGTGGATTAGGTTGACTTTCAAGGACCAGCAATCAGTTCCGGAAGACTCCAAACATACCTCGAGATGGGAGCTCCGCTTTCTGGCTGAAGGCTAACCCCATATGACAACTCCGCAGGGTCCACCTGTGTGTCGCTCAATTGACAGTCGAGATTCTTTGGGTTCCCACCTGAGTGTGAGCGGCCTTTATTAGCCACAAGTCAGCCCCGACGTCCCCTGTGACAGGTACACAGTACGAGTTCCTCCCTGTTTCGAAAGTCGGTGTAGAATGGCGTGCCGGAATGGGGTCGAGATGGTCGGGGCGAACCTGAGGGCATAACATGGCGCGTGGACTGCGCCACGTCTCAAATTCGGACATCCTAATCCGGTTCTTTGAACAGCAAGCAGGAACCTCCTCAGATTGATTCGGGAGAGGAAAGTATGTTGGCTGTGGAAGCTGGGGTTAACCGCCTATTTTAGGCCCTACCGCCTATCATGGTCTGAGACTTACTGAGGAGGCCTATGGTGCCTGCGGATTTCACCATCCCCGTCGACGCTACCATTAATGTCGTTATCAAACGCGACAGGGACCGGAATCTCCAAGAGACCGAGGCACCACCACCTTGCCCATCTGCGGCTGGTCGTGTGCGACTAGGAATGACCGTGGATATCGAGAGCGGTGGCTCGCGAAAGTACAACCGTGCTCCTTACTACCAAGTATGACAACATGCAGCAAGCGAGCCGGAATACGAATTGCGGTGGTAGTGGAAGCGTGCCCGGGGACCTTCCACTCCAGAATCGGTTGTCAGATCTCTCAAGCTGAAGTGGAACCTTAGAACGTCACAATATGGTCGAGAGCTCCGAGGTCGATTATGGCAATGGGTAAGCGCAAAAACGCTGGAGAACTCCGCGGTTATGTGGTACTGATACTCGACTACGGTTACAGCACCCCTTGCCCTCTATGTGACGACTTGTGGGTCAAGCTCGCTGCCCAGACTATCACAAGCAAATGAGCAGTGGTTGCCGCGGGGCCGATCTGACTTCCATCTCACAATCATGCGCATTTCAAGGACGCCCAAGCTTTTGCTTGGAGATTCAAATATTATGTTCACCAACAATCGACAACGCGTAGGTGGGATTGCGGAGTAGACGCAAGGTCGCCTTTGACGATCGAGTGCATCAGACCCAAAGTCATCAGCAGCTCCCGACCAGCATCAGGGATCGGACCGCCGAGCACATATCGCGAAAACTCCGCCATTTCAGAAGCGAGTGACAACATGATGGCGAGCCCTTCCATCGCCCGCGATATGATAACCTCATGAAGCCCTTGGTCGGGGGGTAGGGATTACCGTTTGCGGGCCGGAGAACGATTGATGCAACCTGACAGCTGCTGGAATATCGAACATCCATAGGTCATCGGGGAATTAGAAAGGACGAGCTTCGAGGGGCAATGTAGGGCGCAGATGATGCTCTGATACGAATGTGTAATGTCCACATCGATGTGTATACATCCAGAACTCTAGCAAATGTCCGACCGAATCCATAACTTACCGTGTGAGCTTGGGCGCTAGATAGAATGTAATGTAACGTAGCAATGTCGTTCGGGATGTGCGAAGTTCAAAATTGAATGCACTACGCTCAGAGCATCTTTGTGACGAGTCATCGTTTTCGACTTCCTCAATACTTGGAATGTAAAGCTGTATCTCGGCCATCCTCAGTCTGCCGCAGTTCTTTCCCTTTCGTCGCGCCGCCGCATTTTGCATCCTGCCTGACGCCGATTCTCTTCACCTGTTTCTCTCCGATGCCGGACCAAGAAGGTTAGCCTCTCGCGGTTGTTTTCAGGTATGGTTCCGCGGTTTCCCTCCCTCGGTCTGCAATCTTCTACGGCTCTTTGTCTATCCCGATCCACCCATTGTACAACGTCTCAAGCGAGATCCTTTCACCATTTCAGAATGCGACGAGATTTCCAGCTGTTTTCAGGGTGCGGCTCCCGTGAGTTTAACTCGAATCTGCTTCCGCCATACCAATTCTCTCCAGCAGTGTGTTGCGCGCTCCCGTCTCGCTTACTGCAATACGTCCGGCATTTGCGAGGAGAACAGTCAAACATTGCGACGTTTCCCGATTCCGTTCGGCATTTGGCCAGATGGATCTGGGGCAACTGAGATGCGTTGAGCAGGAACAGCGGAGAAGAAGAGAGAGAAGAACGACGAATCGCAAGAAGTGTGAAGAAGTAGGTCGTATTGTATTCAAATCGATATCATTAGATACAAGAAAGTATAAGAAAACTGGACCTTTGGTTTCCCCGGGCACAAAGCCCAGGTACTACGACAGGAACCGCCACGAGAAGGCCGTCCAGTATGGGATCCCATTGTCCAACGGTTGGCAGTCCAATCCCAGGTTGGCAGCCGGCTGTTACGGCATCTTTTGCCGGATTTTCACCTCACACACAACATCGTGACAGGTTATAACGCCTTGGCTGACATGCGGATTTTTGCACTGGTTGGTCTCCAGCTTGATCGCCCAGTGTGTTGGGGGTCTGACAACCCAGACCATGGGGGGGACATTTATCCTCGCCTCCCGAGAGTATTCTAACGCCTCAGTATGCGGTTGTTATCGCAGGGTCTTGCGGGTTTAAGGCCTTTCCCCGGCCGTTGTTAACGGAGTCTTCTTCCGGGATAACAGCATTCCACCGGGTATTTCTTGCCCGCTTTTCCTTGCAGGTGGTTATTTCGCCGTGCCATGCGCTTGATATCCCAGTGTGTTGGGGGTGCTCACAACCCAGACCATGGGGGGGGACATTTATCCTCGCCTCCCGAGAGTATTCTGACGCCTCAGTATGCGGTTGGTATCGCAGGGTCTTGCGGGTTTAAGGCCTTCCCCGGCCGTTGTTAACGGAGTCTTCTTCCGGGATAACAGCATTCCACCGGGTATTTCTCGCCCGCTTTTCCTTGCAGGTGGTTATTTCGCCTTGGCCATGCGCTTGATCGCCCAGTGTGTTGGGGGTCTGACACCCCAGACCATGGGGGGAAGTAGCTTCCAAGCGTCTGGGACCGATGATGAGTAGGAGCGTCGACGAATGGTAGTGGCGGTCGGGTGGCTCTAGGAGTAAAGTGAAAAGTGTCAAGAGTCTGATGCAGGCAGCTGAGTTTGGTCACGTAAACGGAGATGGTCACATACGTAGGAGTGCACAATTGGCGGACAGAGTTGGTGCGCTCGAAGTAGCATCGCCGACGAGTGGTATTGACGACAGATGGTAGCATCGAGGGTAGGAGTGCTTGAAGGTCGGGGCGCCGACGACAGTAGGTTTGGCTTCGAGGGATGATGGGTATCGAAGGCTGGTCGCGTCGAAGACGAGTGGTGTTGACGAAGAATGGTATCGGCGTCGACGGATGGTGGCGTCGAATTATGATAAGTTGGACTAGTAATAGTGACTTGTACTAGTGACGGCGAGTGCAGCGTCAAAGGATGGCTGTGAAGACTTGGTGCCTTGATGAGGTGCCGACGAATGCCATGCGGTTTGGCCGATGAGCGTGCTGGAAGGGGGAGCCAGATACGCAAGTAGATGTGGGTTGCTTGAGACAAGAAGCGGTTGAGAGTAGTGCTATCTTGTGATGTTTGTGAAGTAGCCAATGCTTGATGTAGCAGTGCGTTGGCGAGTTGAGTGAGAAAACAGGAGGAGAGGCGGCGAGGTGAGGTCTTATTTTATAGACGTCGGCGAGGCGAGGACGAGGGGAGGAAATCCGTGCAGATTTCGACCAGCTGGAGGGGAGGCGTACCTGGTGGCTCGCAGCGGGCGTGTTGAAGGGGTGAAAGAACAGAGTGTGTCTTCCATTCATGCAAATCTTGGAGATAAGAGGGCGGAGTTGCGCGTCGCGTAAGCAGACACAATGTATGTACGGGTTCGTTGTCGGTTGACGTGGCAGTTGCGCATCCTCTCCCTTCACATAAACAAGAGCGACCGGGTCTTTCTGCAAAGATTCGTTGAAAGACGCTTTCGCCGAGTTTTGGGGGGCCGTCCTGGATGGGCTGCCGTATATCTGACAAAACGTGCCGAGATCGTATCGAGTCTATCCCTCTGGGTGAGTTGAGCGACTTTTCCGTGCTTGCTCTTTGTTCCTTTGCGTTATTACCTCCCTTCAGGGCAAATGAAGGAAGACACCCAGCTTCTATCCCAACGGGGCGGGCTAAAACGTGTCAGAATGGCCCATGACGAACTGGTGCGTATCCCTTCTGCGCCGCTCTTTCGAAGTCGGAGTCGGCTCAACGCGTGCTTACGTGGAGCCTCAATTTACTGCGCTCTTTTTCAACAGTTGCGCGTTCCTCACTGTCTGAACGGCTAGCGGCCATCCTCTCGCGTTCGCCCCCCAATCTTCAAGCACAGAGAACCGGCCGCCTACATCTGAGCGCGCATCGCCAAGTCTCTGCTTTTCAATGCAACCCTCTGTGCTTTGGTGAGGAGTAGGCGGAAGGAATGGGTCCGTCCCTCATCTATAGAGTTGTCCGAACCGTCCTCCTTCCTCGATCACAGTAAACCGCATGGGGAAGATGGTTCGTTGCGGGCGGGCGTCACAGTATACCGCATGGGATGTCGGTTAACTAGCCTAGCATTTTTCTGGAAGGGCTATCCGCGCTTTCGCTCTCCGTTTAGACGGTGGCTGGTTGTCAGATAGAGACGTCTTCCTTTCTTCGGGAATGTCAGCCCCCACATGCCCGAGATGTTTGGCACGTACTTTCATATAGAAACGGCAGAGGGTGGGTGGTCGGCCCGGACAATGCCAGTGCACACCTCCACCTAAATCATGGAGGACGACTTGTCCTGTGTATTTATTTCTTTCTCCCGACTTCGTTGGTTTGCTTTCTGCTTCCTTTGGCCGTCATGTTACCTTTGTTAACACATTTTCGTTCTCGCATTACGCTTGCTTTGGCTTATATACTTTGACTGAGTGGCATCTCTTGCTAACAGTTTCATGGATAGCCAGCAAGCATAAGACATGTTGTAGCGGCGTTAGCGCATTTCCATATCCATGGCGAAACAAATCACAATCCTCGGCTCACTAAGCCAGTCCTGGTTGCGGAGAAGAGCAGAGGCACTGCTTTCGAGTGGAGCAAAAATCACAAAGATTAAATGACGCATCGAAAACGCCGAGCATCTGACCATTGCCAATGGCGGTCCTGCTCTGTCAATGCCCGAAACCAGCTTACAAGAGTGTGTATCTGACTTATTGATGTTGCACTAGGAGGAGATATTGCAACACAGTGTACAAGGCGGCTGGATGGGCATCAGCAAGTAAGGATGAGCGCTGACTGATTTTCGCACACTGGGTAACGTCAGGTGGGCGAAGACATTCAGCGCTGCTGCTAACTCCCTATCCCTTTCCTTTACTGGCGACAAGAACAGGTCAGTTGTTGCGCCTTTGTGTGAAACAAACCCTGAGTGGATCTGAGGAACCACTGACAAAGATGGCCAGCTCATGGACGAAAAGTTGCCACTTTGGCAGGATTTTGCTGGATGCTCGACCTGGACCACATCCATCTACCACGGCGTATTCCCACTGTATGGAACTGTCTCGAGGGACTTTGCTTTTCAAAGCACACGGAGACAGGGTTGCATCGCACATCTCCCGCCAGTTACCTCGAAACAAACACGGGGAAAAAAACCGTATGTACATGGCGAGCCGTCGTTGTCAATAACAGGTCGGCGTCGGTGGCGCCGCACGCTGGAAGCTTGTACCGACCAGCGAAAAACGACCCACGGAGCAACAAGTTTGCGATGCGATGAGCGACGGAATTAAGCAATGGCATGGTCGGTGGATGGTCGAAGCGATGAATGGTATTGGATGATCTAAGCGATGAACGGCGGTGGACCGCAGATCAACTATACATTGCTCGCTCACGCTCGCAACAATAATGATGGGTTGGATTGAACGAAAAAAGAATCGTTCGCTACCTTTCGCAGATTGATTCAAGCTAAGCTTGCTGATGCTCCACATTTCCCGTCATTGCTGACGCTCGGCAAAAGCGGCGTCGACACCACTCTTTCCGCTCGCTGACCACTCACTTTAGCGGAAAAGTCGAACGGCCGAAATTCGAAGACGGGGAGCCAGGTGGTACTCATAGCCCTTATCATAGCCCCCTAACTGTTTTCTGATTGCGATGGCCTGAACAGGAAGTGGAGTTCCATCATGGGTGTGTATCGTCAACCGCAAGAATTTTTGAGAGGGAGCATCCAGCTGTGATGTGCCGGTGATCTACACTGACTGCCAGCATTCTAAGTGTGCTAAGTAGGCGAAGCGAATCGCACACGCCCGTTGCGGGTGGCTGTAGTAAACTGCATCGTCTTGGAGACACATGGATATACGCCGCTCTTTCAGCAAAGGACATGCTATAGTGTCGGACAGAGGAACAAGGTCACTGGTCGCACCATCCGCCTGACCTCCGCAAGCATCGATTCCGCTAATTCCAATTCAAAGCTGTGGAACTAGGCTCTTCATTCGGTGAGTGCAAGCGGCAATCGTCAATGCCAGATGTGCGCACCGGGATGCTTTTTAAGCAACCATCATGCTTCTCAACCACCGCCGCGTCCCGCACATGAACAGGGACAAGATCGTGGACTATGTTCAGTGTAGGCATTGCCCGCACCAATGCCATCCTTAGAGTCTCGGTGCATGCTGAACTCCCGCCATTTCGTTTTTGCTTTCGGGCCAAGCGTGGGTCGAGACTTGCCCTTAATGAATGTAGAAATGGGTCCTTCTTCGTTCCTGCATTTGATCCCAGCGCTATAGGTCCGGGATGGAGCCCTTCGTCACAACCATCCACTAAGTCGCATGCACAGGCGGGCTTGACCGTAACGTCGTAATGAGAGCACGCGGAAGTCATACAACCAAAGATCGCTGAAAGGAGTTGGGACGAAGGCGTTAGAAAGGAAGTTTTAACCAAGACATTAAGCGCGCAGAACAGATCGGACAGTAACTCATAGCGACGTTTGTATGTTTTGAGATGGTATATTGAATATTATAGTGGAGTACAAGTAAATCAAGAAACAGAATCAGATGTTCAATGCGTAGGAAGAAGTTTGGACGGGGGAATCAAGAGAACAAAACACATCAGACAGTAGAATCAGAGCAAAGTTTGTATGGTTGAGATAGTTTATTGAATATTATATTGTACAAGTAAAGAGTGAAGAAACACGAGACCACAAAGAAATATTTACCTGTGAAGTGACACCCGCACGGCCGAAGGCGCCGCTGCCTACATATCCCGGCTGGGGGAATCAGGGGTCGATGTAGTTCTCCTGTCTCCGAAGGCGAAAGGCGACCGTAGGGGGAATGGCGACGATAGGCGGAATTGGCGGACCGTAGGCGAAATTGGCGAAGTGAAGTGACACCCGAACGGCCGAAGCCGCTGCCTACATATCCCCGCTAGGGGGAATCAGGGTTCAATGTAGTTCTTCTTTCCCCGAAGGTGAAAGGCCGAGCGTAGGGGGAATGGCGACGATAGGCGGAATTGGCGGACCGTAGGCGGAATTGGCGACCGTAGGCGGAAGTGGCGACGACCGTAGGCGGAATTGGCGACCGTAGGCGGAAGTGGCGACGACCGTAGGCGGAATTGGCGGACCGTAGGCGGAATTGGCGACTGTAGGCGGAAGTGGCGACGACCGTAGGCGAAATTGGCGGACCGTAGGCGGAATTGGCGACCGTAGGCGGAAGTGGCGACGACCGTAGGTGGAATTGGCGACGTGAAGTGACACCCGCACGGCCGGAGCCGCTGCCTACATATCCCGGCTGGGGGAATCAGGGTTCGATGTAGTTCTCCTGTCTCCGAAGGCGAAAGGCGAGCGTAGGCGGAATTGGCGACGACCGTAGGTGGAATTGGCGACGACCGTAGGCGAAATTGGCGACCGTAGGCGGAATTGGCGACGACCGTAGGTGGAATTGGCGACGACCGTAGGTGGAATTGGCGACGACCGTAGGCGGAATTGGCGACGACCGTAGGTGGAATTGGCGACGACCGTAGGCGGAACGAACCGATCTTGATGGGGTGCACGCCGAAGCGCTGCCTACATATCCCGAAGGAATCAACCGCCAATGTAGTTCTATTCGGAGGCGAATGGCGAGCTCACGACCGGTGGCGGAAACACGGGAGCCGAGTCGAAGTCGAGTTGGCGAGCTCACGACCGCTGTCGGTAAGCGGGAGCCGTAGGCGGAATTGGCGAGCTCACGACCGTTGCCGAGAAACGGGAGCCGATGGGGACCTTGATACGGTGCACGCCGAAGCGCTGCCTACATATCCCGAAGGAATCAACCGCAATGTAGTTCTATTCGGAGGCGAATGGCGAGCTCACGACCGCTGCCGGTAAGCGGGAGCCGTAGGCGGAATTGTCGAGCTCACGACCGCTGGCGAAAGAAACGGGAGCCGAAGTCGAGTTGCCGGCCGAGTCGAAGTCGAGTGGCGAGCTCACGACCGCTGGCGATAAACGGGAGCCGAAGTCAAGTTGCCGGCCGAGTCGAAGTCGAGTGGCGAGCTCACGACCGTTGCCGGAAACGGGAGCCGAAGCCGAGTTGGCGAGCTCACGACCGCTGGCGATGAGCGGGAGTCGTGGTGTTTTTAACGTCGCTTGTACCCCCGACGGTGTGACCTTGTGAAGAGATGGGGAAGGATGGTGGTGGGTACTTGAGAAAGGATGGATGAGACGACGAAGGGACTTGACCGGATAGACGAAGCGTTGGGAAAGGATGGATGAGACGACGAAGGGACTTGACCGGATAGACGAAGCGTTGGGAAAGGATGGATGACACGACGAAGGGACTTGACCGGATAGTTGAAGCGTTGGGAAAGGATGGATGAGACGACGAAGGGACTTGACCGGATAGTAGACGCGTTGAAGGCGAAGCAGGGAACTTGAAAGACGACCGAGGCGTGACGAGGAAGGCGAGACCGGATAGGCGAAGCGTTGAAGGCGAAGGAGGGAAGTTGAAGGCGAGGCGAGGTTTGGTGAAGAAAAAGTGAACGAGGGAAGCCGTCGCAGGCCCTTCTTTTATAGACCTCGGGCGAGCAAAAGTTGCGAGTTTTTGGTTGCGTCCTGAAAACGTGGCAGAGCCGGGCCACCACGGCCCGCGACGGGCCTGCCAAGAGAAACTGCGAGCTGGGTGGAAACGTGGGCGAGATTGGGTGGGAAAGGGTCGGGAATCCGACTCCAGAACGCGTAGTGTAAGCAGGGTGGAGACGCGTTTTGGAGGCCGTCTGCAGGCCATCTTGAAGACGACATCAATGATTCCTATCAAAAGACATGCAGCGCAAGCAGGGAATCCTTGAGAGCATGATATGGAAGGTATGGGTAGGGGGGCGAGCCGGGCCAAACCAGAAGGGCCCTCAGGGTCCACTGCTTACACAACGCGTTTTGGCACCTATCTCGCCCCACGTTTCCATAAGTTGTCAAGACGACATCATCTTTGGAGGGCATGTTGAAGACGACATCATTGCCTCCTATCAAAAGACATATGATATGGAAGGTATGGCTAGGGGGCGGGCCGGGCCAGACCAGAAGGGCCCTCAGAGTCCACTGCTTACGCGTTTAAGACGACATCATCTTTGGAGGCCATGTTGAAGACGACGTCATTGCCGCCTTATCAAAAGACATGCAGCGTGTAGCAGGGACTGCTTGAGCGCATGATATGGAAGGTATGGCTAGGGGGCATGATATGGAAGGTATGGCTAGGGGGCATGATATGGAAGGTATGGCTAGGGGGCGAGCCGGGCCACACCATAAGGGAAGGCAGACACCGACAAGAGAGCGCGCACGGCATTGAATCACTACGTGGAGCCACGTGCCATGCCAGAGTTTAATTACGGGATTTATTTCCGGCCAGGTCAGCGGCCGTAACAAGCGACAATGCGGTGGCTGCTCAGCGCTTGCTTTCAGAGTGCGAACAGCGCTGCAAACCCCACCCCCCAATCCGTCAACAACGCCCCGACAATGCGCTCCCTCCGCCTCCTCCTACCCGCCTTATCCGCCACCCTCCTGCTCTTCCTCCTCCTCACCCCCTTATCCCACGCCCACGCCGCCCCTCCCTCCTCCGGCATCATAATCCCACCCCCCCACGATGATTCCTCCTCCCAAAAACCGCCCTTCACCGGCGGCCAAAACGACGACGAATCCCTCTACCTCACCGTCACCCTGCGCGGGATCCACGACCTCTTTTCCGCCTTCGGGATCCCCCTGCCCGCCGGCTCATCCACGACACATGTCCATTCCGACCCGTCCACCGACGAAGCGACCATCACGCTCACGTTAACCAATTGGCCGCAGACGGTGGACCATACCATCCAGACCGTTATTTCCACGCTGCAGTTTGGGTATACCGCCGACGAGGTCGTGGCGTACGTCCGCGAGCAGCTCGAGCACTTTGTGAAGGTGACGAGGGAGAGTTTCGGGGACCGGGATGTCGTCGGGGAGGTGTGGGAGGCCACCGGGTGGAGGGAGAAGTTTAGGTTGGACAGACCGGGGCATGTGGATTGGAGGGTTGCGGTGGTGCCGGCGGTTGTGGGGTACGGAATAAGTGTGGCGATGTGGTTCGCGCCGTGGTGGGTTGTGTGGATTGTCGGGAGTTTGGTGGTGGTGGCGGGGTGTGTGGTGGGGCATGGGGGGTATGTGGTGGGGAGGTGGGTTGTGGGGAAGGTTGGGGGCCTTGTGAGGGGTGGGGAGAGGGTTGTGGTCGTGGAGTCGACGGCGGCGAGGGTTGTTGCCGTGAAGGAGACGAAGGTTGAGAAGAAGAGGCAGTGAGGGCGTGTAATAGGAGTGGAGGGTTTCTCCCTTTCTCCTGCCCTGTCCATTTGAGCACGCTTCTAGGCCCTAGAATATCTTTATTCTCACACTACGCACCTATCATAGACCGGGAATACACATTTGTTTTGATAATTTACCATATGTACAAAGACCACAAGCAACGAAGCCCAGCGTACATGAGCGAGCAAACTGGAGAGGGATGCTCTCTACTACACCCTACAGACCTCATCTGATGAGATCCCTCAACGCGCTTGACGAGATGCATATCTACAGGTGCAACCCAAACATCATCGCATCCTACTAATGACCTAAAAAGGCCCCAGCCTCAACCGTCGGGTGTGCGAGCGGGCGAACGGGACGGGTACACGATGCGGTGAATTGATGGCGACGAGAGGGACGTTGTGTTCGATTCATGGGGTTTGGTTTCGCCTGCTCCTTCAGCGTATCATTTCCTGCCTGCTGGCCCGGTGGTGTGTCTCTTTTAGGCTTCTAGTCCCAAAACCTGGACGTAACAAAAGTCAGTGGAACCGCCAGGCGCAGACCCAAAATCGACACACAAATCCACCCACTCATACTCACTTGATAGTCCCATCCCAACTACAAGTAAACAACTTACTAGTCTCATGCGGATGCCACTCGGTCCCAATCACAACCTTATCATGCGCCTTAAACTTCTTCAGCACTTTACACGTCTTCCAGTCCCAGAACCACACTCTTCCCTCACTGTCCCCGCTCGTCACGAACCGCGAGTCGGGCGAGAAGGACGGTTGGCATGCGTAACCGGCGACGAGATGGCCGCGGAACGTTTTTTTGCGGTTGAGGCGGAACCGGTCACGGGCGGAGTAGATTACTATTTGGTTGTCGAGGGATTGGCAGGCTAGCCATTTTTCTGGGCGGTGGGGAAGGTGTCAGTTGAGTTGCGTGACGAGTGGGAGTGGGAAGAGGGAATAGGCAGGGCAGCAAACTTACTTGTTGGATGCAACGTAACAGCGGGCATCGAATGCATACTCGGCTCCGCCACATACTTGATAACCACGGGGATATCAAACTCCCACGCCCTGAGCGTCTTATCATCACTCGTGGTCACAAACCGTCTATTATCATCCACAAACGTGATCGTATTCACCGCGCCGAGATGCTGATCATACTCCTGCACGACCTCGCCCGAGTTCGCATCAAACTGGTAGATCTTCTTGTCGGCGCACCCGGTGAGGAAGAGGTGCTGCTTGTCGGCGTCTGGGTTGAAGCGCACGCAGTAGGGTATCCGCTTGGTGGTGTAGGAGGAGATGCAGGCGCCGGTTTCGGTGTCCCAGAGCTTAATGTATTTGTCGTAGGAGGCGGAGAGGAAGCGCGTGCCGTCGTTGTTGAATGTGATGTCGCGCACGCCTTTGGAGTGGCCCATGAAGGTGCGGAGGCAGCGGCGGTCGTGATAGACGTCCCAAAGCTGTTTGTTAAAGATGTGAGAAATCCAAGCAAATCATATGGAGCGTCAAAGCCTTCCAGCCCTCACCTTCACTTTGTTGTCCATCCCCGCACTCAAAAACAAATGAGCGCTATTCGGAAACAGCCGTATCGCATTGACACCTTTCGTATGTCCGGTCCACGTGTGAATCAGCGTCTTTGGCAAGAAGCAGTCCTTGATCCCGGGCTCCGCAGACAGATCCACGTCCAAATCCGTAGGCACATGCATATACGTTCGGCCCAAATAATCCCTCTCGTCCTTGCCATGGAAGATACTCCTTTCGTTCCCAACCTCCTCGTCTGCGGTTTTCGGCTTTTTCACGTTTTCCTGCGTGCTTGCAGCCTCAGCAGCCGCGATCTCCTCGTCCGTCGGTCCCACCCCAGCCTCAACATGCACATGTTCCCCCTCGTATCCCGCCCACGGACCCGCGTATCCGTCGATAGATGCCGGATCACCCGCTGCCTTCCGTTTCCGCTTTTCTGCAGCCTTCACCTTGTTGCCTGTCTCGTAAATCGTTGCACCGCCTGTTGCGGTAGCTTTCGCAAGGTCGCCAACAAACACCTCGCCGTTGCTGTTGGGGTCGACTGCGTAGCCGAGGTTGTCGAAGGTTCGGGACATCGAGTCGAAGTTGTAGCTCGATATCGCATATTCTTCCACGTAGCCTGC
Source organism: Fimicolochytrium jonesii (assembly GCF_025526975.1). Taxonomy (NCBI): domain Eukaryota; kingdom Fungi; phylum Chytridiomycota; class Chytridiomycetes; order Spizellomycetales; family Powellomycetaceae; genus Fimicolochytrium; species Fimicolochytrium jonesii. The sequence continues at coordinate 218,887 of NW_026515699.1, forward strand.
GATTTAAGTGGGATGAAGGAGATATAACGATGAGTATGACTGTTTGATCGGATATTTTGACGATGGTTGAAGCATAACCTGCTCGCTTCCCGCGCGACAAGGAGATTGGACTGCGGTGTGCGAAGCTCGCTACGCTCGCAAAAAATCTGACGCTCGTTGAGGCTCGCTGAGAGCCGTGGTTAGGGGAGTATTGCGCTGGTCGCCCTCGCTACGCCGCGGGCTCCCAGAGCAAACCAAGGCTCGCCTAGGGCTCGCCTGCCTCAAAGATCCCTGCGCCTCCCTTCGCTCGTCCAAGGCTGCCTTGCGCGATTCCATCCGCTCGCTGACGCTCGGGTGCTCCAAGCGACCTTGCGCCTACGATGCAATCAGCCGGGCTCCGCCCGCAAACCCTCGCTATCGCTCGCCCAACCTCAAGCAGCCCTGCGCCTCGCTTCGCTCGCTGCATTCACAGTCTCTCGCCACCGTCACGAAACATACCAGTAAGGACATTCCGATTAGGCGCAGTGGCCTGCGTCGCAAACGGATTCTCGGGCCCCTGACTCGGCCTCACCAGATCCTTATACGGCACATTATGGGCAATCTCCTTTGTGGTGATTTCGGGAATGTAGTTGAAAGTTTGGAGGTCCTGGGTGGATACTTCGGGGGCTGTGTTGATCTTTTGCTTTTTGGCGGGGATGACGGGGGCGTAGGAGGGCTCGTCGTCGGAGCCGTATTGGCCGAAGAGGTCCATTTTGGGTGGGGTATCGTTCTTGGTATGGGAGTTGGGAGGGAGTTGGAATGTGGGAGGATTTGGGTCGAAAAAGGGAGTCCTAGTTTTGTCTCTGTTGTTGGCCTGTCTGTGTCTTCTGTGTTGGCAACTTGGCATGACACGCCGATCTGCACAACTTGCTCAACCGTCCGCATTTCCCACCCTTCCAAACCCCCCCCACCAAACAGCCCGCAAGCCCAACTGTTCCCAAAACACAACAAAATATGTCCCTCAACGGAGCCATATTTTCCCCAGACGGAACCCCCGTCCTCGTCGCGGGCGAGAAACTCTTCCTCAACCAAGGTACGCACACTTCTCCCATGAAGTCGTGGGAGTCATCTTGGCTTCCGCGCCTCTGACCGTTCATTTCCACTACCTCAATCCTGTCCCAATACTATTTCTGTGATGTAGGGGGTGTGATGCTCGAGTATGAGAGTGGAAAGTATGTCTCTTCAGTCCCACCCCTGTGTTGCACCCCATACCCGCCGGTGATGTCCAAAGTGAGACGGTTAATTTACACATTCCTTGGCACTTCCCCTCCCATAGCGGCTACCCCGGCCAGGGCAACAACTTCTACTCGCAAAAAGGGACACTGTTCCTCAGTAAGTGGCTCGAGATATGCATCACACCATTCCGGATGTATGGTTGTCTGAAGAGGTTTTGATATGAACACAGCAAATCGACGCGTGATATATGTCTCGGTGCCGCAGATGGATTTCTTCCAGAATTTGAATGTGAGTGGTGTAGGGGGAAAGGGGGAGCGGGTGCAGGGGATGCCTTCATCTGTGCGGTTTGGCTGCGGCATTGGGCTTACTTTCTTCGTATTGCGGCGTTTGTAGGTCCCACTGGATTGTCTGAAGTGAGCATCAACCTTTCGTTGGCCGTCGCATAGGGGACCACGCGGCGGAACGACGGTTATCAGTGGGGATGTACGTGGGCGATGGAAGGTCGGAAACCAACGCATCTATCCTCTCGTCCCCCAGGGAAGGCAAATTCCAACAACCCTGGCTACAATCCAACTACTACGAAGGTGAGAATTGTCCGTCAGTTTCATTAGCGGAAACGCTGATCTGATTCTGTTTTTCAATGCAGCAACCGTCCAACCAATCCCCAACGGCGGGCTAACACTCCCCGGGCGGGCAAAATTCTCGTTCAAGGAGGGGTAGGGGGATCACTGTTCCGGGGATTCGAATGCAGCTTTTGGAACGGACGGGACTGATATCCGGGATTTTGATGGTTTTGTAGGGGCGGATTCGAGTTCTCGAGCATGTTTATGCAGCTACGTTCGCGGCTCACTGGTTCGTCCCTCTCCGCACTATCCCCACATTCACATTCATCCGTATGGTCGTATCTCTGACTCTACGTCATCCGCAGGCGACACACTCCCCCACGAAGAATCCCTGCCCATGTACACGCCCGTCGCCAACGCGGCACCGTCTGGATCAGCATCGGCGAGTAACGCGGCGCCTGTGTTTCCGGTCCCGTTGCCGCCGGCGTTTTCTGAGAGGGGGGCCGAGGGAGCACATCCTGGGACTGCGGGTGGCGCGGGTGGCGCGGAGGGAAGAGTTGGAGAGGGGGAGCAACCGCCGGCGTATCCGTGAGACATGCAACCCGCTTTCAAAGAACCAAGATATGGTGGGGGTTGGGGCCAAAGTGTGCGCAGAAGGTTTTTGAGGCCGCCCGTTTTTCCGTTTTGTTTGGCATTCCCACATTCGTCATGCTTCACAATGGGCTCACTTTGGGGCCTTCCAACCCCGACCTTCACATTACACCAGCATACAGCAAAATAGCTTGTAGAAATCTCTTTTAGTGCATAGGTTCGTGTGCGATGAAAATGGAACTTTTGATAAATATACTGTAAATACAGTGCGTTGCTTTCGAGTGATGACTATCGATGTGTGCTGTCTCGCGGCCTACCCTAGCCTCCTGTATGTGGTGCCAAACCAAGGCCCACGCCTCCCTCACAACCCCGTCAGTCAACCCTAACTTTCTTGACGAGCGCCGGCGCCTCCCCCTCCTCCTCCTCCCCATCATCCTCCTCCTCATCAGCCCCCCTCTTCAACCCCTTCGTCTTCCTCGTCTGCAGCTTGCCCAGATCCTGCTTGTGCATCACCGAGCGCGTTGCGTTCGATGTTTTTTGTCTTTGATTGCTAAAAATTAATCAATCCTAGGAAGGGGGTTGCCGAGATACATGACCCGAAGAACAAGTATGATCATTACCATCAGTTCCTTCGGAACCTTCCTAGCAGCCTTCCAAGTCTCCCCGTCCGCACCGCGATGTCTCCTAACCACCCAATCCGCCGCCGGCCGCATCTCGGTGAACTCCACCCTGGGTAATTTGGGGTCCCGCTCTTCTTCAGCTGAATAGTGTACGTGCGCAATTTCACCGTTTTCGAGTCGACGGCGGGTGAGCGAGAGCACGTGCTCGATGCCCTCCAGTGTTGCTGTACCGCGGTACGTATCCAACGGGATCGATTTCATAGTCCGGAGCTCGTCAGACCCATCCCACGCATCCCCCGCAAAAGGAATCAACGGCCGATGCCCAGGAGCACTTTTAGGTCCATCGACAAACTCCATCGGCAGGCCTCGCTCCACGCCGACTTCGATCGTATCGAGCAGTTGGTGGTCGAGTGTGCGTGCAAGAATTGCGCTGAATCGATGTGCTGCGAGTGGATGGGCGGGCGTGTGGTGCTGGAACATTCGAATTTTCATAAACAGTGGGAATCCATGAAACAAGATCGAGGTGATCGGATAACGAGAGAATGGGAAAGAAGAAATGATATTCAATACGCTTTTTTGCAGCTACAAAAGGGATTGAAACAGTTCAGAGTTTGTATTTACGTGAAGATTCTACAACGGTCTTCTGCCTGTCACGGAGCTGTCTGCTATTTGAAGGTTCCCGGCTTTCTAATAGACTCATGCCGACTAACTTTTCTAGCTCTTCGATCGCTTCTTTGGATCTACCGACATAGACTCCTGTGGGATGAGGAATGGGTTAACGCTTCGAAAACATGAGAGCGCACAGTTTTGCGTGGTGCGATCAAACATACGGATGGGTGTCATCCCGACATCCTTGGCTGCCTTGAGGTTTCTGCAATGTCGGCGAGGCGTTTTAGCATTGCAGATCTAGACGCCTTCCGAACTCGCGCAAACTCCACTCATGACACCTACGGGCCGATATCATCCAACATGATAGCCTCACTCGGCTGCACTCCCATGCGATCACACGCGTAGCGAAAGATCTCCGGATCTGGTTTGCGCATACCGACAAGGCTCGACTCGATGTACTCATCAAACAGCGCTACAAGCTCCGCGGGTGGTCTTCCGAACGCCTGTCCTGCTGAATCGGGGTCGGCGGTCGGCGTTTCTTCACTTTGGAAGTTGTTGGTCAGCGCAGCGATCTTGAAGCGCTTGCTTTCTGAAATCGCAAAACATCCGGGTTAACGATTCTGCCCGGTGCATCAACACCTTCTCAATGTCCTATGGATCACCTTTGAGTTTGCGGACGGCGTTGAGGACCAGCAAGTCAGGTTTCTGTGCCTCTTCCATCATGAAAGTGAACAGCTCTTTGCCATCGACTGTGATCTGTGGTATTTGATCCTCTGCTGCAAAAATAGAAGCGTGAGTAAACCGATCGCAAACAGGAACGACGAGATCGCGGTGGAAACGGCCCACATCCGGCGTGAAGTAAGTTGAACAAAACATACATATTCGTTCTCCGCCCTTCTTGACGAGATACTCTACATATGCCTTTGCGTTCGTCGCGTGGTCGGAGCATTGCCTCCCGAACTCGGGATAGAATTCTGACAGTTTCAATTCCCCACGCTCCAGCTTCTGAAACGCTCCATGCTCGCCCTGAACTGAGCTACCAAAACGTACGGAGGAGAATTGAGCATTCCGGTTAGTGTAAACACACCGAAGAAGAGCTGGGATGGGAGAGTGGAGTGCACGTGGGAACGCACTACGCAAAATCAAATTGGCGGGTCCCACCTCTCGCATGGAAGCACGGAGACACACAGGAAGATACATGACAGCAAACACACCACGTGGGGTAAGGCAGCAGGAATGAAATTGAGCGGGGATAGGGTCCCCCCTACCTCCGAGAGTACAGTACATACATTGCGACGTTCAGGTAGTTTTCTGGAATTCCGTTCTGACGCTCGAAGGTGCGTATCCCCTCGAGCGGGCTGTGGACGCAGACACCGCCCATGTCGAAGAAGACGGCCTTGAAGCGTGGTGCCTTCATCGTCCTACACAGCAGGTGGGGGGGGAGAGGGGAAGAGAGGGAGGGTTCGGCGGAAGTGTCTGCCGCAGACGTAGCTTGCTGGGCGAGATGTCGTCGCTCTCTGCGGTCTCCTCGCTCTATTCCCAAAGCCCAACGCCCATCACACGCGTGAGTCAGCGCTCGCAGCTTGCTTCCGCTCGGCCATCGGCGCCCCCCCGCTAACACAAAACATCCATAACGCACCCCCACCACCACCACCCCCACATACTTCATACATAGACGCCCTCCCCGTACCTCGTCGTGAAAACATGGATATCGACGAGGCCCTGAGCCAGCACGAGCTGCACGAGTCGCTCTCCACAGATAGTCTCGCCTCAAACAAAAACAACAAGGCCGCCGGCGCCCCGTCGAAATGGCGTCCTACCTCAGGTCATTTTGGCCTCAAAGCCGCTTCCAAATACAGCAACTCGTTCGATAACCTGGCGTCTCCAATGACTCCTCGGGACTTGGGGCAAAACCTGGCCAGCCTTAGAAGAGCCCAGTCGGTCAAAGATGTCGGGCAAAATGACGCTCCAATGCCGATGAGCACCACAGACCTCACCTCGGCAATACTGGGTGCCAGCTCCATAGAAATACTGCAGACTACATCTACCACCTCGCCACAACAAACCGAATCCGCCTCAATAACTTCCCAGTCCGTAGCCGCGGCACCGGCAGCTGCAGCTCGGCCTCCGGTGCTTCGCTCGCGGTCATCATACTCCTTCCAGTCCATGAGCAACTTGCTCACTCTATCAAACCTGACAAGGCACCTCCGGAAGCAATCCACAATAGACGGTACGATACAAATACCTTTGGCGACCGCAACAGTGGCCCCTTCCAGCACATCGACGGGAAATCCACGGCCGACTCCCAAGGTAGATACATCCCTCTTGAAGGATAAAGATGGATTCCTGAAAGACATCAGCTCTCGTGGGTTTTCGGGGTTATGGAATCATCCTATTACGCGGTAAGCCATCGTTTGGGTGCGTCAAGTTTCACAGTGAAGTGATATGCTAACGTTTGCATACACCATAGGTGCTACTTCCTGATGTTTCTTCTGTGGCGAAATCTGGAGAATCTCTATGTAAGACGCGCCGGCCTTTTCCGAGTACAGGTTAACAAACTGAAACGTTGGGTCGTCCATTTTCCGGATAGTACTTTCGAATGGACGCTCAGAACTTTCGTGTCGACTTTCCATACCTGTACAGCTCCGCACGGAAGAGCCAAGCATACCGCATCTACAATACATACCTGTCGAGAACATCGCCAATGTACATTCTGCGACAAATACCCGAACACTACCAATTGGCACGGAACGTGATCGACAAGATCAAACTCACCCTAGAAAGTCCCACCCCGATCCTTTTTGACGACATGGCGTTTGTTGTCTTGAACTGGCTGCACGACATCCACGACGGGGCACCCATTTCAGATAGCCCACAATTACCGTCCTCAGATAAAGACGCCGCGCCAGCGAGTCCGACAGCAGGTCAACCCTTCATCGAGACGGCGTTCTTTCAAGCAATGCGCAACGATTTGAGAGGCACCCGCCACCTGACGACAATACAGTACAACAGGGCGGCGGAGCGGATCACGGACATGCCTCCGTTCACGTATGAGAGCGGGGAGGTGTGGGAGAAGCTGATGACGACGTTGGAGGTGATGGGGGTGGACTGTGAGAGGTTTCGGGCGAGGGGCGCGGGCGCCTCTTTGCACCGGAAGTCTTCGCAGAAGGTGGGGGATTTTGAATTGGGCATTTTGTCCTGAATGCGTGTGCTGATGATCTCTCGAATACACAGGAATCCGGAAAAGCTACCACATCCAGATCGAGAAGTGCCTCTTCGATGAACGATCCACGCAGACCACTCACCCCTGATAGTCCGGACGAGATGACGGCAAATGTTATGAAGGATTGGAAGCGGACGTCCACGGTGAGTCTACTAGTCATTCTGCCACCTTGCCGTATGCCGATACAGGAGTGACTCAGCACTGACCGCTCCCAGAATCAACTAAACCCAGTCGTCTTCGCCTCAAACGACCTCGCCCACACCTTCGTTCAATACTCCGGCACCGACCAACTCTACTGCGAATACTGCTTCAACCCCCTCGACGCGCCCATCTCCACCTACCGCTGCGAGTCCTGCGGGTACATGTGCCACAAACAGTGCCGCAAAGAAACCCACGTCTCCTGCGTGAAACCCAGCACCGCCCTCGACGTCGAAGACCAGTCTGAAGTCCTCTCGGAAAAGATGGCGCGGTCGACGGAGAAGATGCAGGCGATACAAAGGGAGATTGATATTGAGAGTAAGATTAGAGACGGATTGAATAATTTGAGGAGAGCGAAGGGGGAGTTGGGGAAAAGTTCAAAGAAACCGATGCCGGTGGAGGTGGATTCGCAGATGGAGCGGTCGGATCGGAAGCTGGAGGCGTTGAAGCATGAGTTGCAGAAATGTCGGTTGCAGTTGGCGGCGTTGTCTGCGGCGGCTGCGGCGGCTGCGAATATCTCGGCGGCCCCAAGGGATGAGGTTGGGGACGCGACGTTGGGCGGGCATCGACGGATGGGGAGCGCTTCGACCACCGTGTTGCAGAACATTTCGGCTGATGGGGAGGTGGTGAAGATCGTGACGATGGATTCCGCACGTAAAGCGGAATCCACAAAAACTTTCTACGTCACCACCGACACGACCATCAAGCAGCTGATCACCATGGCCCTGCAGAAATTCATGTTCTCGGGTAACGCCGAGGATTATCGCCTATCGTACAAAACGGCAGACGCGGAGGAAGTTCCCCTCCGACACGAAGACCACCCCTTCCGTCTCGGACTCAACCTCATCGACACGCCCTTCCGGCTCACGGTCAACTTTGACAGCGCCGACCCAACCGGCGGCACCACCTCTCCCAACGCTAAACCAGCTGCGCTCACCCGCGAAGACGCAATCCGCCAACGCAAAGAACGCGAAGTCCTGCTCGAAATCGCCGAAACCGAAATCAACTACACCGCCGACCTCCACAACATCGTCGCCCTCTTCTTCCGCCCCCTCTCCGTCGCCACCGTCCTCACCCACGAATCCGAAGCCAACATCTTTGCTAACCTCAAGGAACTTGCTGACACCCACCAGAGTATCGCGAACGCACTGCAGGTCATGATGCCGGATATCATGACCAAAGACATGTTAACCGATATCATATCATTGTTCTCACGCCACGTCGACTCCCTCGCGGCCTATGAAGTCTACTGCCGCAACCAACACAACGCGCGCCGCACCCTCGCGCGCCTCAAAGAAGACCCGACGTTCCTCAAAATCCTCACCCAATGCGAATCCAACCCAAAACTCAACAAACTCTCCCTCGCGGACCTGCTAGTCAAACCGATGCACCGCGTGACCCGGTACCCGATCCTTTTTAAACGGCTGTTGTCGAATTTACCAAAGGCGACGTTGGAGCATGAGGTTGTGAATGAGTTGATCAATGGGATTGAGGAGAAGGTGGCGGGGATCAATGAGAGTGTGAGGAAATGGGAGGCGGATTGGAGGATTCATGTTATTGAGGACTCGTTGGATTTCAATGGGGTTGTTGAGGTGGGTGGCATCACATCACCTGCCTGTCGGCCCCACCCCACACTTTATACTGACCGACGGTTTTTGGGGGCTATCCTCCCATGTATTCAGCGATTCAAAGTAGCAAACGGAAGACGGGAACTCATCACCGAGAAAACGTTCACGTACCTGAAAAAGAACACCAACGGGACGGTGGAAGTCTCCGTCTTGTTCTTCACGGATCTGTTGATGATCATCCGGTCGAAGAAGGCCGCGGACTCGTATCTGCTGTTCAGGCCGCCGATCCCGTTGGAGGCTGCGGTGTTTCTGGATAAACCTGATGCCGATGGTACGGTGTTGGCGTTCTCATAACTATGTGTAACTTGTGATCTGACATTTGATGTTAGGGATGAAAAACATCTTTCGCATAGTGCACCTCCACCAAGAAACCCACTCCTTCCAAGCCATCTCCGCCTACGACAAAAACACCTGGCTCACCGAAGCCGAAGCGATCCGCATGCAGTTCTGTCTCCTCCACTACTCGCACGAAAACAACCTCCTCGCCCTCGCACTCAAAGCGTACTCCCACGATTCTGATACCACCACCACATCCGCCCCACTCTCACCAACCCCCAACGACAGCAAAACCCCCGGCACCGGCACAATGCGCCGCCGCTACACAGCCTCCCCCCGCGCCTCGGTCCGCAAACACACCCAATCAGTCGACCTAACCCCCTCCGAACAGTCCTCGGTGATATCCGAAGACTCTCCAGGCACGACAACCACCGGCGCAGACGTCAAGCGCGCAGGCTCGTGGGCGCACATGCTGAAATCATCGTTCAGGAAAGCCAACCCGTTGACGCAGACGATGCTTGACGCGTCGTCGTCGGAGGACGTGCCGGCGTTGCCGATGCGGAGCGCGAGTGAGAGTGGGTTGAGTTCGTCTGAGCCGGGGTTGGGCGGCAGTCTGGGCGGGTCGGTGGTTAGCGAGGTGGGGGCTGCGGAGACGCCGCCGAGGAGGAGGGGAGGGAAGCATAGGAAGGCGCCGTCGTTTTCGGCGAGTGTGGGGTCGTTGGTGGACCGCACGGGGGGGACGGGGACGCCGCCGCCGGTGTCGATGCCATTGGAACGGGATGGTAGTGTGGGCAATACGGCGCCCAGTACGGCTACGGGGACGATATCGGAGGAGGATGGGAATCACGTGCCTGGTATTCCGCCGCTGACCATCTCACCATCGGCGCCGAGTTCAGTCCGCGGCGGGACCGCGACGCAGGAGGTGCATAAACCACGCAAGAACAAGAAGAAAAGGCTCTCCTCGCTGCAGTTTGTCTACTTCGAGGATAAACCCGCTAAAAGCCCCGACAACCCCAACTACCACCCGGTAGAAGTCGTCAGCCCCGATGGCGCCGCCCACACCTCCACCACCAACGAGACAGTGCACCCCACCAACGTCATAACATCACCAACCGCCCGCCGCAACAACAGCAACACAAGCTCCGACCCCCCCTCCGCCATCGCCTCCGCGCCGCCCATCCAGCAATCCACCCCGGCACCATTCCCCTCCTCACCCCTTGACCTCACAAACCTCGCCGACAGGAAAAACGCCGCGAGGACTGTGTCGTTACCTGACCAGCCGCTGGCTGAGGGAGGGAAGGGAAAAAAGGGCACGTTGGGGAGACATTGGTGGACTTCGTGGGGCGGGAGGGGAAAGGGTAGTGGGAGTGGGTCGAGCGCGGGGAGTGCGGCGGGGGGGTCGCAGAATGGGGGGTGAGGCGAATGGGAGAGATACATTGAGGGGGGATTTCGGAAAAGAGTTTTGGAACGAGACGATAGACACATTTTTGATTTTTGTGCTTTTTTGGATTCTGGTTTTCTGGAACTGGTTGTATATAAGTGTATTGTGAGTGTTGGTGAAATGCCAACCCGTTCTCGGCCCGTGGAGACATATGATCCTTGAAGACCATCGGATATGGGTGGCTACAACACCTACGATTTTTCGCATCTTTCCAGTCTTTCATTCCGTATCTCATCAACGGGTCTTCGAAATCGACTGTGACGGCAAGTGTTAAAATTCGACAGCGCGACCCCTTCGCCGCCGAGCCGGGGGTTCAATCTCTCCCCGCATCCTGGTATGGTGGATTACAGAAAGCCCCGCTGGAAGCTGGAGCCACCCGCTTTTGCTGTGTTGACCGGGTCTTCTCCGCTTCTCCGCCAGCGCCGAGAGATATAAAGATCCGGCAAGTCGTTTCCCCGCCGTTTGGTGCCTCCCGCTCTCCGCGCTCATACTTTTTTCGAACCTAGCACTTACAATTCATCGCACGCACCAATGTCGGACACGGATATAATAGATCCGACCCCCACGGGGTTGCCTGACGGTTCTGATGGGAAGAATGTTACTGGCGGGGATGATGGCGGCGGCGAGTCTGCAGGGCTGTATGCATCGATGTCCGGGGACGAAGTGGCGCTCATGGTGGCCGATTCGACCTATTTCTCCAATTCGTATTTGCAGATTGTGCTTCATGTGAGTTTTTTGCGGGTTCATGCTTTCGTTCAAGGCATTAGGGCGTGAGGGGCTCAACATGAGAATCACCGTCGCAGGTTTACATCTTCGCCCTGCTCGCGGACCGCATCTTCTCCATCAAGCACAGGCTCACGTCGCGGGTCTTCATCGCTGCGGTGGCCGTACAGATCATGACCTCAGGTTTCAATATCGTAGGTATGTGGACCGAATCTCTTCGCCCGCCCCTCTAATCCCAAAATCTGACTGGTCACTAACTCACACCCAACTCACGCAGGCAACGGCAATGAATGGTTCTTCGGATGGACCGGCTCCATCTTCTTCTACTTTGTGCGCGCCGTGCTGCAGACCGTCGGCCAGCAGCTGGTCATCTACCTCAACTACCTGCGCGTCGCCGAGCCATTGCGCAGGCTGAACAGACCGTGGGTGCGCTATGTCTTCCTGGGTATTGTAAATCTGAATTGGTTGGTCGTGGGCGCTCATGGTGAGTTGGAAGGAGGAGTCGGTGTCGTGGCTATAGAGTCCCTTCAACGTCCTTCAATCCGGTTCCCCATCCCTCATTATGTCCCTTGACATGCCTCTGCCCAATTCCAGAAATCATGCCCCTGATCAATTACGTGGGACACGGGGAGAATCAAGATTACATGTTCTCGGATGGGCTGCTGTATTTTTCAATCGGTAAGCTCATGACGGAAAAGACTCAAAACCCACAATCTAACCATTTCCTTTCATATCCTACATAGTCTACGCCTTGTTTATCGACACCCTATTGAACGGATACTGCATGAGGGCGTAAGTATCGAGATCACGCCGATCGGTGACGACCCATACGCGCGAGGTGTGTAGCCAGCGGAATCGTGATTGATCTACCGCCAACTCTACAGGCTATATCAAAGCCCCGAGATATCGTCACGGAAAACCGGCCCCGAAACAGCGCATTCGTCCAGCGGCCGCGGCAACACATTCAAGCTCTTGAGCCCGTCCAGTTTGAGTCGGTGGATGCGGGACGCGATCTCCTCCGAGCAACTATCCTTTTTCATCGCGTTCTTCCTTCGCATCGTGCTGTTCATTGCAGCAGACTCGATCTACGCCGTGGCGCTGATTAGGAAATCGGACGTGGGGGATGTCTCGATGGAAGGCTTGGTTTTGTGGGGGTTGGGCATGGCGCTGCGCGTGCTGAAGCCATATCTGCTGGTCACCGATATGGCGCGTATAAGGGTGCTGATGGCCGCGTTGCCGAGGCGTGGCCAGGACGCCAATGATGGTGTGACCTTCGAGAAGAAGCAGGGCAAGGCTAGCACCACCTCCGGGGGGAATGGTCACAGTCACGCCGATGGAACGAAGACGAGGACAGGTCTCGGGCAGGAGTCAATTATGCCGCCGATGGGCCATGGGACGGCAAGCCCGACGCACTCGATGATGTTGGAGTGCGCTGATGCAAAGCGTGATGGGTATAGCGGGGTAGATGCAAGGATTCTCAAATCGAACTCATTGGAAGGGAATAGGCATGGCGGGTCGGATGAGGAGAATCAAGGCAGCCAGGAGATATAGCTCATGGGCGTAGCAACGATCGAGGGGAAGCAGGCATAGAACGCAGTAGGACGGAACCTACGTATACCCCAGCCCGAGCAAATAGAAAACGTTGGACTATTCATCTTGTCCCCAGCGCATTCTGATATCCAAATCGTATCGATTCCGTTCCCACCATGTTGCGCATAGTAGCTATGTCGGCTTTATACCCTCCATACGCAGAGTCCGGGAAGGTGACTCCCACGTACTGATTCGCAAGGTCCAACACGCATGCGATGACCTGTAAAACCCGTCGGCACTTAGCATCCCGTTCTTTCTTAGCTGCTGCCTCACTCGCCCGGACTGGGATGTTCGTTTCGGCGATGAAGGCATTCAGACAGAGCTTGGCAGTCAAGACCAGGTGAACTGTCGTAAGCGGATGGTAACGTTCGTAGCACACCAGATACATAGCGAGGATGTACAGCGAGAGTATAGCGGATGGCCACCCTTGGGCACTGGTGGGACCGGCGCATTTCGCCGTCTGGAAGAGCTTCGAGAGATACTGGAATGCAGCCATGCTGTGGACGATGCGAGACCCGCCCAGGCATTCAGCTGTGGCTTCCCATTCAAATGTTGTTTGCAGAAACTCCGCATGCAGAATCTGATACTGGCGATCGTTCAAATCGGGGTGAGTCGTCAATTGTAACTTCCGGAAGACATTGCCGATGAACTGCGTGATGTAGCACGGTGCCCGAGGTAACCCAGCTGGGTCGTGTAAAGCCGAGTGCACATTGTCGAGCGCATCTAATCCCGAGAGCTCCAGCGGAGGAGGGACCCACTCGCCTAGCCTGCCGTGGAGGAAGCGGTCGACGAGCATGAAGCCGTTAACAGGATCGACCGGAACATGGGAAAGTGCTTCAGGAACCCTACATGCTGAACATGGGCAATAGTACCCATGTTCACTGCACAGCGAGAGATTCAATTGGCGGCAAGCAGTTGCAGATTCCCCGACCACATCAGGCGAGATCTTCCCAGAAGGTGGTATCTCGTCCGCACTTCGCCCATCCATCGCTCGCCGTGTTCCATCTCCACCACACCTGTCGCAAACGCAAGTAAATCTATATTTTTCCATAAGAGCTATACGGCGGTCGTCAGGTTTCAGCATTGCATCCACATACGTGATGGTCAGTTCCTCGCCAGCTTCGATGTCACGGATGGCCCGAATGACCTGGGTGCGTCCCCTGAAGACTACAGTGCAGTTTGGGTTGCAGGAGTGATTGAGAAGGGAACCTAATGGGTAGGTTCCTTCGCCGATGGGGAACAGCTCGGTGTCCGCGATGGAAGCGTTGTTGCAATGGAAGCGATGGAGGAACAAGGCTAGTTCACCGTCGGAAAAAGCAATCTTTCGGTCCCGAGCTCTCGTGGCTGTGATGACAGCCTGACGGTGACGTTCATCCACGACCTCCGGATGCCCCACTAGCGTCGCAAAGGCCTCTATGTTGATCGCTTTCGCTGCATCGCCGTCGGTCAACGCTGTGGTGACCTTGACTAGCATCTCCACATCTCGCCGCAAGTCGCCGTCGCCAGAGGTCATCCACTTGCACACCTTCTTGTGTCCCGCCGTCCAGTCCTGTCGCTGACACTCCGCCCCGCAGTAGAGGGCTCCCTTGCACCTCGCACATCTTTGGAGCTGCACTTCTTCATCTGGAAAACGAAAACAGTAGCTGCAACAGGCCAAGTCTGTGGCGACGGCCGCAAGAGGCTCTGAGCTGAAGACCGTGGTGCCTCGCCCGATGCCGTCCTCCGATTTCGCAACAAGTTTGCGAAACTTTTTCGGGCAATGTTCTAAGGCCAGCCCGCGCTCGTTCAAGAATAGGCCAAGTGCAGACCCAGTTCCTCCACTCGAGGCGGCGGCGCCATTCGAAGCCTTGGAACTCCCTTCGGTGGTGGGGGTGTTGGCAGCCATCTTACCGTAGGTTGAGTTCGGAACGAGGTGAACGCGGTGAGGGTCAGGGATTCCTTCTCTTGCTCTTTTCCCAACTTTCCCACCGCGATTCCCGCAAGGGAGACGGGCAGAGAGGACACTAGACACCCTACAAACAGCATATGTATGTACACGCAAATGTCACATAGAACCTGTGGTGCTGATGCTGATGCTGATGCTGATGTCTGATGTAGATATAGATAGTTCTTGATTGCTATGTACACCGCCATGGCAGTCTATAATCCGGTCGCTGTCCCATCTACCTTCTCAACCGCCCACCTACGCCCTCCGACTCTGCAAAAACTCCACCACCTTCTGCAACGCCCTATAGCGATGGCTAATAGTATTCTTAACCTCCTTCCTCAACTCCGCATAAGTCTCCTCAAACCCATCCGGCTGAAACACCGCATCCCACCCAAAATCCGTCGGCCCCCTCGCCGGCACGATCCTCCCCCTCGTCCTCCCCTCAAAAATCACCGGCTCCTGCCCAGGCTCACAGTATGCAAATGTGCACACCGCATCCGCTGATTTATCCTCAAACCCCGCCAGCATCCTGTTCAGCCCGTCGTGGCCTACACCCTCCATGAACCACTTGATGTAGGGCCCGGGCAGGTCGTTGAGGGCTTTGAAGCAGAGGGAGGTGTCTTCGGTGAGCACGGGTTTGTTGAGCACCGCGCAGGCATGCCGGGCTTTTTCGCGAGAGACGGTTTGCGTTGTGCCTTGGAGTTCGGGGAGGTCGAGCTTGTGATTGGTGACGGCGAGGCCGGTGGGGGAGAGAATCGCTTGCACTTCGCGCAGTTTGTTGGCGTTGCCGGTTACGAAGACTA
The DNA here is from genome assembly GCF_025526975.1 of Fimicolochytrium jonesii. NCBI lineage: Eukaryota > Fungi > Chytridiomycota > Chytridiomycetes > Spizellomycetales > Powellomycetaceae > Fimicolochytrium > Fimicolochytrium jonesii. Next base: position 234,273 of record NW_026515699.1, read on the forward strand.
GGGGTTCTTGGGCGGACATGGTGTTTTGGCGTCGGTGTGAACTGTGAGCGGGTTTGGTTTGGACGGTGGTTATCTGAGGGGTTGAGAGGGGGCAGGAGTGTAGTTGTCAGGGAGGGCAATTGTGGGTTGGAAGGATTGGGGGCAGGATTGGGGAGAGCAAACGGTGGGCAAGAGGACAAGTCTGGCAAAAGCTCCGCGTTCTGTAAGTTCTGTGGCTCCCAGACCATCTCCCCTGCCGTCGTCCCACCCTTTCAAGATGCCACCACCGACCCCCCGCCCCCTCATCGTCCTAACCTCCGGTACACCGCCCTCGCTCGCCCTCACACACACCCTCCGCCGGCATACCCTCCGAACGAAATCCCCGCTGCTACTCGCCATCACGCGCGCCGCAAACCTGAACAGCGTTGTTGTATCCGCGTTTAATGTGACTGTAGCGGAGGGAGAAGGTGTTGACGAGGAAGGGGAGGACGGCGAGGGCGAAGGAAGTCTTATGGCGCGACATGTCGGCAATGTGGACAGTATGGTGGAAGTGCTGCGGGATGTTGATGGTGTCTGGGATCTTGTGGTCGATCTCGATACCACACAATTGGGGACGGATGAAGAAGCGGAGCGTGAGGCTGAAAAGGAGATACAATCCCGTCTCATCTCTGGCACCGGGTTCACATCGACAGACGGCAACACGATCGTATTCATCACATCCACGGCCGCGCATCTCGATGAAGAAGCGAGAAGGGAAGTGGACCCGGCCTGGCGGGGCGTGCGCGTCAAGTGGGTTGATGGCGGGAGCGTGAGGGCGGACGGAGGGGTCGGGGTTGTGTCTTTGTTGAACAGTGTGTAGATTTGACTATATTATGTGTGTGGAATGCATACGAACGAATAGGGGAGATTTGTATGGAGTGATAGTATATATTGAATAGGTAGAGCTCCTCTTCCTTCGTTCATGTGTTGAATACGTACGCATATGGATAAAAAGAGGGTGTGTATGATATTTAAAAACAGAGGGAAATCCAAAAACCGCTTGCCATCAGATAATTTGCCCGGAAGGAAACAACGATGCCGGGGTCTGTGTTGTGAGGTTGGATTCACAAGCCCAAGTCCCCAGCACCACCTCCGCCTTTCCTCGCAGCCCTCAACGACGACAACACCGTGCGACCCCTGCCCGCTGTTGTCGGCCTGACCACCCTTCGTAACGCATCCCCACCCATATCCCCCTCCGGTGGTCTCGGCGTGGCAGATCCGATACCCAGACCGGACTCATTCTCCCCGCCCATCTGCGTGACAGAGATCGATTTCCGTAAACTCGTGCTACCTCGCCCACCATGTGGCGACCGGGACCGAGATCTTGACCGTGAACGAGACCGAGATTTTGACACACCTCGCCGATCCATCCGCATTCCCGCAACAGTCTTCTCATATATCGATGTCAGACGGGGGGGCGACCCGCTATGCCGAGACGTAGGGCTCGCCGGCGCGTCGTCATGGCGTGTATAGTCGTCATCGATTTCAAGCTCGTCGAGCGGCTCGGCGGCAAGGTCATCCAGTGTGGATGTGGGCAGGCCGAAGGATTCGGAAGTGGTTGACAAGGACGTGTCGTGGGTTATTGGTGGGTTGGCTGTTGATGGTGGTCGTGGGGATGGGAAATGGGATGGGTCTGTTGTGTTTGGTGCGTTTGTGACGGGGGATAATGCACCGAATGATGCCGGCGTAGCTTCAAACGAGGCGGATATCTCTTCCCAACCTTCGTCATCAGACGACCCTGCCTCATTGCCTTCCCGCTCTGCAGCGCCTTCTTTCAAATCGTCGCCCCTGTCCTCATGGTCAAAACTCATATCGGAGGCAAGGGAGAGCACGGATGGTGCTGGGAGCGGTGGTGATGGGGGTCTTTGCTGACGGTTGGGATTGGACGTTTGGCTTATGCGCTGCTGCTGCTGGCTGTCGTCGTCAGATTCGAGATGGAGAGGTTCTACGACTGCTTGGAAAGCCTGCCAGTTCTACATTGAGGAACGGGTTACTTATCGCGCATGGAACCACAAATGCCGCATCTGACGGGGAAGACACCGTACCGGCCATTTCGTTGGAATGTGTCGGAGAATGACACGGTCCAATCGGCTGCTAACGCTCATCCAAGCGTCCAGTATTTGGGTCTCCACCTATTTCACCGTGTGTATTCAGTTTATGGCACAAGAACAATACGGCTCGCGACATCAACTTACATATGTAATCCGTTTCTGCTGCCCGGAGAGTATGGGATGAATGTACCACTTAAATATCGGGGTAGTTGCTTTGGTGCGCCAGTAGCAGAGCGAGAGGATGAAGGCGAGTTTTATGTGGTCGTAGAAAGGGGCCCTTAGGGCGTGGACAATCGGCGTGAGATGGCTTACGACGTCATGCATGCAATGTCTGCGCGGACGTACCAGAACACCACCCTATCCGCCAGATACTCCACTCCCTAGCATCATGAGTTCAGAACTGGCTTCAGTTTGCGTTCCATAATAAGGAGGCGCTTCCTTAATGACCACGACATGTCCTCGGCATCGGACCCATTCCGTCACAAACGCACGCACCTCCAGCGCAATCAACACAATCCAAAAGCAAGCCCAACGCTGCTTCTTCCCTAGAGAGGCCTTGCCGTTCAGGGCCTTGAAGGTAGAGTAGCCTCCCAGCGCGTAGCAGGCTGCTTTGGCTAGCGACGTGAGCATTGCTACGACCGTCCAGTTTTCAATGCGCGTCGTTGCTTTTGCTGTGATGACCACCACCTCCTTGCGGAGCTGATGTGGCCGACGAACAACTCTGCTGTTCTCAAGATGATCAAGACGTTGGAGGGACGCACGGAGAGTAAGGTGCAGGATGTCCAGGGATGGGTGAGTGACGTTCAAATTGAGCGGGGCAAGACATGCCATTTGCGTTTCAGTAGCCTCACATCCCTCCCACACCTTCCTAAAACTTTGGCCTCCACCCCGGCCACCACCCCCTAACGTCGTCGTGCGAAGAGTACATACACGCAAAACCCCTCCGAAGCCAGGGAAAAAGATTCCTTAACGCAGGCGTACAGGCTGGAGGACGCATTTGCAGAAAGTTCCTGTGCGATTTCCTGCACGATCGCGTGCCAACGCCCACGCCTGACCAATGCACCAAAACGAAGCTCAGGTACAGCAGGAGCCCATTGTGGTTTTCTCAGAAGATGAAGACGGCGAATGGGAGTCCGCAGACGACGAAGTCGCTTCCGACCGTGCCGACGTCCCCACAATACGATCTCGCCACCAGTCGCCGATACTTTCGGTTTCCCAGTCGAGACACGTCAAGAGGAGGGTGAGGCGGAAAGAAAACAGGCAGCTGCGGGCGGTGGGCATATTGGCGAGACCTCTGATCGATGAGCCACCGGCAGGTGGAGTACAGTTACCACCCGCGCGTAACGTGCAGGCTCCCCAAGCCGCACGGAATCCGGACGCTATGGACATAGTGGAGAACTCGACGGTGGAATCTGCCGGCTTTGGAAGCCTCCCCACAATCGATACTTCGCACGATCCGTCCCTATTGACGGCGCCACCAACCTCGAACCCACTCTTACGATACAACGGAGCGGTAACTGTCACGGTATCATCCGCCGTAACAAGGGACGAGGTGATAATCATCGATGAAACGACGCCGATATCAGAAAGCCGGGCATTGACGACTCGCATCAGTGACACCCGAGCAGTAGTGAATACGCAGCAAAGGAAGCTCAACGAACCAGCAACGGCCATGGTATCATCTGCAGTGGAAAGTCAATCGATGATGATCATCGATGGCGCGAAACCTGCACCAAATAGCCTGGCGAACAAGAAATCAACAAAAAAGAAGGTGAAAGCTTCCGTAATTTCCAGGAGAATGGCGAAACTAGCGAAATTGAAAGTGAGGTTCAAGGACAACACCGCCCAGAGGCAGTTCGAATACGGAAGCCGCCAGGAGGCAGACGAGAATGGGGTCGTCAACAAGCTCGAAAAGCCAATCGTGTGCTATTCAGACGGCGGCTACCGAAAAATCCGCTGGCCCGTCCCAGGCTATCGCAACACCATCCTTCACCTCGCAGGGGCAGGAGTGTTCTTTCCGAACCAGGAGCGAAACCACGTCTCACAAGTCGTGAAAGGTGTGAGCTCCGCGGATGCTGAGTTCTCGGCGACACTGATCGCTTTGCAAAAGATTGGCCCCGGGATCGATGCGGAGGTTCGCACTGATAGCCAAGCCGTCATCAATGCCGTCAATTCGATTCACGCCGAAGGGTCAGCCAAAGTCTTCTTGGAACTCTCCAGCGCAGAACGAGAGGCGAGGCGTCTCGGGAAGCAAGAACCGGCTCTTACGCTGTACAAAGTCATCAGAGACCGGAAGGCTGCGACGAGACTCACGTGGGTAAAGGGGCATGCGCAGATGAAGGGAAACACCGAAGCGGACGAGTTGGCGACGGCGGCTATGGTCAGCTTTATGGAATATATTCTGGAGGATCCAAATAGAATATGTTATGCGGACGACATTTTGTGCGAGCCGATGGTTTAAGTGGGTGCGAAGGAGAACTGGAGAGATCGACGTGAGTGGACGCTCACACCAACGAATTTTCGCTACGCAGGAAGAGAAGCTGGAGAGCGACGTTTGTGCTATGGATTTTTGTTTGCGAACATTTTTGTGTGTATAAATGATTGCCCGCTCTATTGTAAATAATACGTCAAACACAGCACATTGTAGAGTTGGTCATGGCTACGTTCGGGATTTGCTTCCATGAGAATAAGTTGGAACTCATGGATATTGCCACACACTATTAGTGCAGTAGCCACTCCATTGCCCTTCCTACGGTTTGTAAGAATGACAGCATGATTTGGAGTTTGAGGTGGTGTTTTGCGGTTTGGCTGGCGGGCACCCAATGTGGCTCCCGGTTCGCAAGCAAACTGTGGGAAGCACGAATGGCATCTCAACATTGATCAATGAAACATTGCGTCGATGATTTTTGAATTGTTTACTTTACGTTACTCATGACTTATATGACAAAAACTAACATCGAGAAAAAGAACCAACAACAGAAGCGCTTCCAATACATGACGCTTACGTCCATTCCTGTCCTAGTGTCCTGCTTAAGAGTGGCATCATGCATGCGACTTTGGGAGAATCACACGCGGATCTCCTCCGCCCCGAATGATAACCTCACAACTTCTCGAGCGCGACTGTAGTCGATAACCGACCGGTCGATTCCCGCCGAAGGCATACGCGAGCGAGCAGACCCAGCGCTTGTAACCGGCAAAGCGTCCTTGGTCTGCCTCTGGGCACCGACGCCCACCAATGGAGGGATGGATGTGCGCCGGGGAAGACCAGCAGCGGCGGTCTCCGTCAAAGCGTCCTTTGTCTGCCTCTGGGTACCGACGCCCACCATTGGAGGGATGGATGTGCGCCGGGGAAGACCAGCAGCGGCGGTCTCCGTCACGCTGTCGATGTGGACCACGGTGTGGGCCAGGGCCGAACGAGGGTGGGTATGTACCAACGGTGACGCAGATGTGGGTAGTGAGTCGTTCCGGGTGGAGCGGGGGGAGGTCTGCTCCGGGATGTCCGGGATGTCTATTATGGCCGGAGCCTCGTCGCGGGCCGAGCGGCGGATGAGCTCCGCTTCGCTCATCCCTTGTACGGTCGCGGCCGAGTTTCCCAAAAGCCCGGCTTCGCGAACTTGCGCTTTTGTGGCCGGTGCGGACAAGTAGATCATCTTGTAAAGCACGCCGACGACGACAGCGGCCGAGAGCTGGGCGAGCCAGTACAGGTGTTGCTCGCGCCAGGCGAACGCGACATCGGAGTAGGCGGAGGCAACGACAGCAGGGCCGAAAGTTCGAGCCGGGTTCAACGAAGCGCCAGTGAAATTCGCGGCGAGGAAGTTTGCAATGACCAGCGTCATCCCAATGGGAATCGGGGCCAGGACGACGTGACCTTGGATGGACCCGTGGACTGCCGTCGCGAAGACGACAAGCATCAACACCGATGTGAGGATGAATTCGAATAGGTAGACGTTGCCGCCGTCGAAGTTTGTAGGAGTGGTAATGCCGAGATGATCTGCGTCTGGAATGAGAGAAGGGAACAAGGGAAAGGAGTATGAGCCGAAGAATTACAATGAACCCACAGGATGACGTAAAGACGATCAAACGAACGACTTACGGGCGGTTCCCATAGTGGCTAGGTAAAGGCCGGCTCCAGCCACGGCGCCGAGCATCTGGGCGATGATGTAGAGTAGGGCGGTGATTGGGGAGACCGCTCGAGCAACCAGCAAAGCGAGAGTCACCGCCGGGTTGAGATGCCTACCGAAGGAAAGGGCCAATGGATTTCAGGATGAGAATCATTCATAGCATAAAAGATGCTGCCCAAGAAGAATAACTTCAACTAACCCGCCGGATATATTGGCTGAAACGGAAACAAAGACCGCAAGGGCAAGGCCTTGAGTTAATCCAATGAAGAGTAGCGAGGCAACGGGGTCTGCTTTGAGGCCTGAGGGCACGGCAACGGAACCTAGTCAAAGGCGAAGAGCGGAACACAATGCACAAATTAACGACAAACGACATGCCGAACAAGGCAGAAGCCTTCGAGATGTGACGCAACGAAGCAAGCACAATTTGAGGGAGTCGAGTGATACTCACCGGCGACAAAGAAGACGAACAGCATCGTGCCAATGAATTCAGCCACGAGTGCCCTCCACTTCCGGGCACGGGGGACGTTGGTGGCTCCCGGCATAGGCTCGAGGAGAGTGGAGATGGATTTGGCAAATTTGGTCATGATGTTGTGCAGCGAAAGGAGGGATTTCGAGACAAAAAGAGTGAAGGCAGTGAAAGAATTTGATATGAAGTCGTATTGCTTTCGGGTCTGGTGATAATGTGAAAGTCAATACGTGAGTGACTGAGGAAAACGAGAGAGGGAAATGGGGATGTCCTGGCTTTTATAAACGTTGGGGCGGAGTCTCTCAGAAATATTGGCTTCTTTTTCGCACGGGCAAGTCTCAAATAAAGTATTAACAGCGTCCGGGGAATTATTGCTGCTACGCATGGAGTCGCAGGGGAGCGGGATTGAAAATGACAGGACGCACGCTGTCGATTTCCCAGACACCCATTCACGGCGCTGCGCCTCCTGCCACTACTTCCCCAGGGCTTGCATAACATTCCAGAAAAAGGAGAATATGCAACCTCTTACCTCCCACAGTTATCGACGCCCACTGATGAAGATGCTGTCGATCTCGATATTGATGCAAGTCCTTTCCTTCCTCCGACTAGTAATAATGCGATGTGGCTTTCAAAAAAGTGTCGATGTTGTACAAGCAGACTGTCTCGAGTGACTTAGAAGAGTTTTCTTCGTCGTTGCCCGCTGGGACGCGTCAACTCCTGCCGTGGTAGTTGTATAGCTCGACTTTGGCCCTGGGGCTTCTTTATATCGCAGTGCCAGGACAACAATGATGGCATCATTTTTCACAGTGGCGAGGAAAGGCTGGGACAATTGTTTACGCCTCTTCAGATTGAGATGAACTTTGGTTAAGCTTGTCGTCGGAACTTCTAAAGCCATGCTGCCATTACAAACAATCCTGTCAATGTCTGAATGTCGAGGCCTGGGGAGGACCCTGGACATGTGCGCACACGATACTTCCCGCCAACCCTCCCTGCAATGTACGCTCGCCCGCCAACCCCTAGAAGCAACCGTGGATTGAACAGAGGGGTGGACAAGATACCCATAGCGCAGGAAACGAGATGACGTACGCCTTTTACCCGCTAGGGCATTGCCTGGCGAAGACTCAGCACAGATAAACAGTCATCTGCCATGTAGAATACGTCCCAAAAGCCAAAGAAAGATGTCGGATATCAGATTATACGTATTGCGCGGCCAAGAACTATCACAACGCATGGCGCCTCTACTGTATGGCAGTGTATGCATGATACCTCCTTCGAAGACTTTTTCACGATGACTTCATTGTTAATACTTGTGCCAAATGCCTCGATTCTCCGATCTTCCCCGGCATGCGTATGCGTATTCAGCAGCCACAGGCCACAAAGCGTCTGACCATTTTTGGTGTGCATGTAATATTCTCGGGTGTCACAAACGCTAGGCTCGAGCTTCAAGTCACATATGTCAGAAGATCGACAGCGATGTAACATTAGGGGGGTCGTCCTGCGCGGGATGGGACGGGATCTGCTGGTCCCGCGTCTCGTCCCGCAGGACAGTAACATATAAGATCAACATCGGTACAACAGGCCACAGTCTACAACTTGAATTCTGGTTTGATATTCAAAGGGACGGCAATCTCTTGATGAGTCTCGACAGACTTCTCTTCGCTTGCATGATTTTGGCCATCGCCCAAAGCAACTTACACATGATAATCACCGCCACTGAGCCCTTCTCGGTTTTGACCAGTGTTTGGACAAATTTTTTCAACTACTGTAAAGACGTTGCGGTAATTGGGTTGGATGACGGGATTGCTTCCTCAGAGAAATATTTGCGGACTGAGACAACAATGCTAGCGATGTCCAATGATTTGAAATGTATGAGCATCGCAAGACCAGAAATCGAGGGTCATCAAGACACATATACAGGCGCTTCTAAGGGCAAGATGATAGTCGTCGCCGGCGTCCACGACGTTGCCTCGTCGTTTGCACGGACCGTGAAAATCGTAGGAGACTCAAATCACCATCAATGAAACGTCCCGTAACAACCAAAGTGCACCTGAGACAGCCTCCGAAACAGATGACCATCGGGGGTTTGAATTTCCTTGCCTGGTTCATGGTGCGTGTTTGTCACTTTTTGCAGTCGTATACTGAGCGTCCGTGGCAAGGTCGGGAAGGACATCGGCTTGAGGAACCCGCGCCCACGAAGTTAGTCCTCGAAGCCGACGTTCGACCGAATACTAATTGCACGTTGTTAAAAACACCGCAGAGCGGGAAGGTGGGCGGCAGAGGCCGGCACGGGAAGCTGAGAATCCTGTGACACTCTCTTGCTGGCACTTCGTAACATTGACGTTGCTGGCAGCGGACCAGTCTTGATACTCCGCGGCGCAAACGACGGCGGACAATTTCCCATGGTCGAAGTGGTTGAAAATGTCGAAATGGTCTAATCGTGGTGATTCGTAGGAAAAGCGTGCGTTCGATGTATGTAGAAGCGTTGATTTGCAGAATGGGTTGTATCCGAAAGCGGCCTCAGCTGAGATGATACATGTTGTAGAAATTGTGATGGAAAGCGAAAGGACGGCGGCTCTCTCTGTATCGCTTCACGCCGTACGTATAGAAGTGGGGGCATACGTGGAAGCTTCTTCTCAGCGTCGAGCTCGAGTTTCGTACGGAGTAGCGCCAAGAGACAGGCAAAAAGGGTCTAAACGAGAAGAGGCCGTTTCCTCAGGCTGACATGTGCACCTGGTCGGCGAATCAGAACGCCCCAACTTCCACAAACACCCGACGCCCACGAACGCCACGACGTGCACAACGTGGTTATCACCCCGCCAAAGGACAAAACTTCTCATTGCTCACCGATATTGACGCATTGTTATAACACCACAATGACTGCGGAGCGAATACATTTCAGACTTTTTATCGGATCAGCATTCCTGGTCCAGGAGGTCCATCCAGCGAGACCGGATCTGGCGATCGATAGTTCTTCCCGTTGCGTTTGTTCCGGGATGCTGATGAATATTGTCCCTCGATCCTTGCACTGTGGCCGCCGAGTTCCCGGCCAACTCAGCGTCGCGAACTTAAGCCTTTGTTGAGCGCCGACAAAGTAGACCGACTCGTACGTCGCCATTCACGCGTTCCTCAGCCAGAGGAGACCAAGCACCCAAGGCATGCATGGCGTCCCGGTGTCGACCCTGATGGCGTACTGCAGGCGAGGGGGAGCAGCGCACGGGAGAGAATCCAGCGGTACTTGTGCCCGTCGGAAAAGTTATATACAGTATCTTGTCGGTCGCTGGGTACTTCGGTACGGGTTTGTCACACAGTTGCCGCTTCGTCGATAATCAAGCGTCGCGAACTTGAGTTGGCTGTCCAGAAGGTCCATATAATGCCGGGGCCGTCGAACTCAGATTACAATGTATGGAAACTGTATGTATGCAACCAGTGTTTCTTGGGTGATGTGAAGCGAGGGAAGAGTATTGGAGAGATAACGCCTCGGTGACGGCTTGTATTCCTTCAGAATAGGAAAAACTCCGACCCAAGCCACACTTACGTGATGAAATTAAACCCACGGTGACGGCGAAAGCTGCAAATTCCAGCATCCTCACCATTTCGGCATAGGCACCTGAACATGAATCTGCGGAAAAGACGAAACGTCCGGGCACTACCACCAGGAGCCAGCGGTACACCCGTTCGTTCGCTTCCTCTCCGTATAACTCTACGCATATTCAACATAACGGGAAAGAAGAACAGAACTTTGTCGTGCTGTCACGGTGCTGAGCTGTCGCGTTTATTATTCAACGCTCAACTTACTCCTCTCCGCGCGTATCCACATCGAGGACCAACAGCAGTTAGATAAGCTCTTCAAAGCACTAGATGCGAACTCTGAACGCTTTCGGTGGGTCAAAGACTTCGAGTTAGGCAACTCCTCTGTTCTGCAGGACACAAAAGGATGCGCTCGCTGGAACGCTCTAGCCTGCGGAAAACTACAAACACTTCTCACGATTGCCCACCCGCCAAGAGCGGTATTCACCTTCTATGGCAAGTAGCCTGGCGATCCGAATTCAGGATCACTCAAACAATTACGCCTTTTGCTGGGAAAACAATATTTTGATCTTCATAACCAAGTTGATCGACGAAAGACATGAGTTCCACCCTACGGAAGTCGCCGCGCCTGCTCAATCTCGGATGGATCTACGCACCCGAGGCGGTACGCTTCAAGAGCTGTGGAGGTTATTTCAGGCGGCTATCTATATTTTCTCGAGTGACAGGGACGTCTGTGCATAATTCCGTGCTCTTCCCAGACTGGAGCTGCTTTCCGAACGTCACTCAAGTTCCGGAAGGATGGACCAGGGCACTCACCAGATTCACAACTTCTGGAGCAGATCATCGTGCTTGAGTGGAATCCTTGGCCTGGACCCTGAAGCTGCCAAGGTGGACTACCAGAAAGGCCGGCCGAGTCATCACTTATCTTCCGCCAGCTCCGGAAAACACCAATGTCAATTCGGTGAAACAGAACTGGCCTAGTGAGCTCTCTGCATACAATGGAGGAGGCGTTCTAGAGCTCGGCTTCTGCAAGGATTCCGTACTGGACGCAAATCTATTAAGCACTTGTGCTGGAAAGGTCGCCGCATTCCAATCTAGCTCGCTCGCCGGACGAAGACACCCTCTAGTCGACCGTTTCTTTGTGCGTTAGTGGATGGAAGAAGTGCTTCTTCATGACGGCGTAGTGTAGAGCCTGTTGTTTTTTTTGTACAGCCTGGTACATAATCGCCGTGAGCGACTTCTGAAGTTTAGTCTGAATGGCACATAAATAATTTCGATATGCTCACGCGTATTCATTTGTTACTGTAAGTGCTAAATGAGTGACGGGTTCCCGTGACGGTTTTGGATGGCTGATGAACGCGTCGCGTCTGTTAACCTTGTGACCAACGATCGTCCTCTTGGCCAGCCAACCTTAGTCCACATGGAACATTGTGAACAGAGCGACTTCTTAATCGCCTTCTAATCACTTTTGCTAAACAATGAGCGGATCGATGTCGCTTTGGAACTCTCCGTCAATTCTCCGTTCTCCGTTCTCCCGCAAAAAGGCTTTAGGAGGAGCGCTTCTTGTCGCTCTCATTCCCACTTTCTAGACAGCACGTACATAGACGACAGCGCCTCTACAAGTCGGTCTCGCTGCTGAGGGTCATTGCTTGTTTGGTTGGGTCTGTCACATACCCGCTCTCCGTCAACTTCGTCGCCATTGATCTCTCCCGACATCGAGCCCGACTCGTTTCCTCGTCAGCAATTCAGTCCATCTGCAGAGTTCACAACAACCACTTAGAGCACTGAAAACGAATACACATCCCATCATGTCACTCCTCACCCGCCCCCGTACCGCAAGCATAACCGGCCGGTGTCTGTCCTCCCTGACCGCCTCGATACCCAAGTTGCGAACACCCGTGAGGTCGCTGGCGACCCTGGACCGCAACCCCATTACTCAACGACAATCAACCACTGCACCAACTGCACCTCCTCAGGGAGCTCATGCTACGGCCCGTTATGAGGTGCAAGTGTCGCCTGCGGAGAAACACGCGACGGGCGCTCTGAGGACGGACTGGACGAAGGAGGAGGTGCAGGAGATTTTTGATAGCCCTTTGTTGGAGTTGTTGTTTCATGCGGTACGTGTGAGGGATTGTTCGATGGGTGGCTTCTGGGATTTATCTGCACCGAGAATGGGATGGTATTTGCGAGGGCATTTACTCACCGGCTTCCATTATCTCACAGGCACGAGTGCACCGTATGCATCACGACCCTCGCCGAGTCCAGCAGTGCACACTCCTGAGCATCAAAACTGGCGGTTGTTCCGAAGACTGCTCCTACTGCCCGCAATCCTCGCGCTACAGCACTGAAGTCAAAGCCTCCAAGCTCCTCAAAGAAGACGTAGTTCTTGGAGCAGCGCGCAAAGCTAAAGAAGCCGGCAGCTCCCGCTTCTGCATGGGCGCCGCCTGGCGCGACCTGCACGGCCGCAAGACCAACTTCTCCACGATCCTCGACTACGTGCGCGAAATCCGCTCCATGGATATGGAAGTCTGCTGCACACTCGGCATGCTGACCCCTACTCAGGCCGCTCAGCTCAAAGAAGCTGGTCTGACCGCCTACAACCACAACCTCGACACCTCCCGCGAACACTACCCCAAAATCATCACCACCCGCTCCTACGACGACCGCCTCGCGACCCTCGCCGCCGTGCGCGACGCCGGAATCTCCGTCTGCTCCGGCGGCATCATCGGCCTCGGCGAATCCGAAACAGATCGTATCTCCCTCCTCCACACCCTCGCCACCCTCCCCACCCACCCGGAATCCGTCCCCGTCAACGCCCTCCTCGCCGTGAAAGGCACCCCGCTCGAAAACAACACCCCGGTGGATATCTTCGAAATGATCCGCATGATCGCCACCGCCCGCATCATCATGCCCCAATCCATGGTCCGTCTCTCCGCCGGCCGCGTCCGCTTTAGCGTGCAGGAACAGGCCATGTGCTTCATGGCGGGCGCCAACTCGATCTTCACGGGCGATAAATTGTTGACAACGCCCAATAATGTGTTTTCGGACGATCAGGTTATGTTTGAGAAGCTGGGGTTGGTACCCAAACGCGCCAACTTTGAGCAGGGGAGGACGATGCATACTGTTGACGAGGAGGCGTTCTTGGATGTTGGAAGTGAGGCGGGGAAGAAGACGAAGGGCGAGTTGGTTATTGAGGGGTGAAGGATGGGACGAAATGTGTTTGCTTTTGGCTACTCTGGTGTTCTTAGCATAGATCAGCTTTCCACAATCACCGAGATGACCCATAGATAGATGACCGACGGGGTGGTTTTCTTACTCTCATTCCGTTTCCGACATCACCACTATCGTCTTTGTGCATTACCTTTGCCTTTCGTGCCCCTTTCTCTCTGTATCAGCTTTTTCTGTATATATCACCAAAACCCATCCATATACAATCTAACCGCTGTCAGTTAGCCTGACCCTGTCATTTTCATTTCCACCGCTGAGGTTTCCGGACTTTTATGACCGGTCGGAGACAGTCTAGATATCACTCGTAGCGACACGCAAGCGCTTTCATCGTATGATATCCTGCGAACAATAATGCCCCAGTGCAGCCCCACATTAGGGTGTCCCGCACCTTCGTACGATCTCAACGATCGATCCAAGACTCGAGAGAAATGCATATGTTGCGGTTACCCCGCGGACTTGATGTCAACGCGTCCATAAATCAGGTTTTCTGCACATGCATGTGCGGCCGCAGCCACCCTTCAAATTCACAACCATGAACGGCGATACGCACGACGGACATGCCGGAGGCCGGAGGGGAGGGATGAACGGTAGAAAAGCAGCGCGTATCATGAACGTTACTATGAGTTACTCGAAGGCCGGGTGGCGAGGTCCAGAGAACCAGACCCATGGATGTCATGCCCGCAGAAATGTCTCGCAGCGAGTTTTTTTCATGCCAGAACCGGAGGCTAATTTGGGCCCCTCGGTTTGAGTGATGAACGGTCAAAGACGCTCAGGCTACCGCATAATGAAAGTCCATGCAGGCCGATGCGTGTGACTTGTGACAGCGGCCATAATAATAATATCCCTTGCATGCCTGGCTAGTACAGTACCTACTACCATACACCCAGCATCAGCGGTCGGCAGCTCCTCATATGAGGTGGGAGACTCTTGACGCTAACTCAGGCGATCGCGCGTAGTATCCTTAAGTAGTACGACGGAAGTTACATATGGTGGGAAAGCCCTGTCTGCGTGTCGGATCGTAAGGTTTTCCATATGGCTTTCTCGCCCTAGTGCTCCTACCTCCGACTCCTCCACAACAACCATCCCCCTTGTTTCTCACCCTACTTTCTCTCACGTACATATATGCAGAGGACCCACGGGACCTACTCCACCCACCCGCCTCAACCAGGGTTCTGGCTCTGGTGATATCTCATTTCATACGTAGTCGAAATGGCTGGCCAGCAGCAACTTCCAAACCACTACTCAATGCAATACGGCACCGACAATGGCGGTAGCGGCCAGCGATTCTACTCCTCCACCGGCCCCGCAGTGCAGCACTCCAACACCACCACAACAACAACGAACCACCCACCGAGAGACGACCCACTCTCAGACGTTCTCTACTCAACCCTCCACACCGTGCATTCGAACGTTATGGCAGGCACCGGTCTACCCACCGCGCAGCTCGACACCCTCCTCAGCGTCGTCCACGAGTATAGGAAGGCAAAGGACAGCGAGCGAGCGGCTACAGAGAACGAATTACGGCTGAGGGAGATGGACTTGCAGTTGGAGATGTTGAGAGCAACGGCCCGTGCTGACGCTGGTATGAGCATGTTGGCGCCAACGCCAGAAGGGGCTGGGTTGGATATGGGGATGGGATATGTGGGCTTTTTGGGTGAGCAGGGTGCGAATCAGCATCTTGGGGAGGGTATGCATCAACAGCCGCGGCAGGAGATGCATCAGAATAGTCAGTACCAATCGTTGTGGTCGCCTGCTCCACAACAGCCTCAACCGCAGGCGCCACCCTTTTACCACGGCAACCAGACGGCAATGTTCCAACACTCGCTTTCACTTGGGGCTTACGAGCTGCCTCCTGTTGTGCCCTCTCACGCTGAGGTGGCCGGCAGCCTTCCGGATCATTATCACGTATCTCATCAACAGCATCAACAGCAACAGTCACGACAACAGTTGAGGACAGAGATGCCTGCTTCACCACAACACCCATCACCCATGTCCGCTTCAAGCACTTTCACCAGCGCCCTTGCAGCTACGCCGCCTTCTGCGCATTTTGACGGCGAAGCCGAAGGGCTGTACAACTGGCAGACGCAGTCTATGCAGGCACATATGCAGCCACAGCCGCAGATGCAGATGCATAAGCACATCAACGTCCCGCCCTTCCATCCGGACCCACAGCTCTATGAGCAACAGGAGCAACAGCGTCAGGCACAACAGCGGCAGCAACAGAAGCAGCAGCAGGAACAACAACAGGAGCGGCACGATCTTCAGCGGGATTCGGCGGGCCTGTACTGGAACGGGTCGATGGATGTCGGTGCGCAGATAGATGTTCACAGGCGGCAGGGTCCTGCGAATGTGTTTGAGTCAATGGATGTGACGTCGCAGCCTCCGATGCATACGAACGATGATAGAGTGGGTGGCACGGGACAGGTGGAGGGCTTTTCGGCAAATCACGATCCGAATGGAATTCATATGGGAGATGTTGGGCCTCTGTGTTTGTCCTCCCCAACTTCATCTATTCCGAGTGTGCCAACACCACTCACGTCACATAATCTGCCAGCGATGGAACAACCGGCACTCCCCGCGTCACCAATAAACACCTCCAGCGCATACAAACCCTCTATGCCTGAGCCGCAGAGGTCGGAACCCATCCAGCCCATAACCACCCTCGCCAGCGGCCGGGGCGCCATTACTAACTCGCGGTACCGCAGACGCAAACGAAAGACGGACCTCGTCACCGGGAACTGTCAGGTGTGCAAGGCGCATATTGTCATGTTCCAGCTGCATTGCGTGGATGACTGTACGCTTGGATCGCATACGGTCAACGTCACTTGCGCATCATGTACGGGTCAGGCAGCGTCGGCGTTGAACGGCACGAGTGAGGGACGTGTTCCAAACACGATTGGATTACCACCATCATCCGCGGTATCAAACACAACAACGACAACAGCAGCATCGAAACGCCGCAAACGCAAAATGACAGAGCACCACTCGGTTTGTCTTACGCAAGACATGCTCTGCATGCTCTGCAAAACAGTCATTGGCGTCGGTGGCCTCCAATTCGAAAGCCCCACCGGAACCGGCTCCAGCAGCTCTTCCTCCCCCTCCCTCTCCCCGCACGCAGCCTACGCCTCACCCAACGGCGTCTCCTCATCCACCCTCTCTAAACCCCGCAGCACAACAACAGGAGGTATCAAAAACCCCGCCCTGCCCCCAATAATGGTCGAAATCATCTGCGCCCCCTGCTACCGCACCTACGCCTTCTGCAGCGACTGCGGCGGCGGCGGCACCTTCCGCACCGGCAAATACCGCCCGCGCCAGCTCTTCGAACCCGGCCGCGCAACATGCTCCCTCTCCCACGTCCGCCTCACACCCGGAAATGTCGAGGAAAAAGTCTTCCGCATACCTCTGATCAACGACGACCCCACCCTCGACCCGGCCTACTTCACCACCGAGTCCAACCGCCCCCCGGACGACACTACCCCTTTACTCACCCCCGAAATCGCAGCCCTGATGCACGCTTCCCTCCCCTACATGTACCTCCACGAAGTCGGCAACCCGCGCTTCATGACCTCCGGCGGGCCCGAGTTCGCAACGTGGGAGAAGCTGCTGGATAGGATAACGACTCTCCGCGCGCTGATTGAGCTGTTGTGTAAAGGCGTGAACCCGAAAGACCAGCCGCCGCCGAAACGCAACTGTGTGAGGAGGTTTTTGAGTCTGAGGTGGGTCAACCGCGCGCATCCGGCGGATTTGGTCGTACCTGAGGGGGAGAATGAGTTGGAGGCTGAGCGGTATTATGGGGCTGATAATACGAGGGAGGATGAGGATGGGGATTATGAGGATGAGGGCGGTAAAGAGCAAACTGCGAATGCAAATGGCCTTTTCCGACTCCCCGATCCCCGGCGCCCCACAGCTGCCCCACCTACACCATCCCAACAACCACCCCAAGCAACAACAACCCTCCGCGACCCATCATCCGACCCACGCCTCGTCTTCACCTTCTCCATCATCGAATGGCGCACCGACACCGGCTTCGTCCGCAACTGCGCCAGCTTCGGCGGCGCCGACCGCAAACCGTCCGTATGGAACCCCATGCTGGGCGGGCTGAACGCCATGCTGCGGGATTGCGCCTACCTCTCCCGCACCTCATCTCTCATCCGACCCCCATGTTACATCTACACGAACGCGAGACGGTTCGGGTACTCTGCCCCGACCTTGGCCGTCACTTCCACCCATTCCCCGGCCGCCACGACCTCCTCCGACCAACGAACGATAACAATCCCCCCACCCTCGCCCAACCCCAAACCGCGCTCCTTCTACCTCACAAAGCACGGGTTCACGCTCCTTGAGGAGTTGGACGACACGCACCCGGCGAAACAGGTGTGGGATCCGACTAGTGTGAGTGCGGCGTTCAGGGATCCGAAGAGTTTTGCGGTTTGGTGTGCGGAGGTTGGGGAGGTCGTGAGGCTTTTGGGGCTTACGAGGGGAGTCGGGGAGTAGGGCGTTTTGTGGCGTAGGTGTGGGACTCTATGGACTTGGAAGTATGGAGGACATCCCCTGCCCCGTTACGCTGATCTGCATCATTGTACATACACAATTTCAACTCCATGCATAGGACGTCGCGAGTCTCTCAAACCCGCAAGACGGACTATGAGTTCTGTGGCTAGGGCCTTTCAATTCAGATCCAACTCACTGGGAGGGTTAAAGTGAAAAAAAGTGTTTGTGCAGAGAGGAACCGGACCGGGCGGGTTTCACAGCTGTTAACCTACGACTCTCTCGGATGTTTCTCACCCCCATACCCGCCCACTACGACCCTCGTTCCCAACACCACACATTCATACAAAATGTACGACATCCTAAGCCTCACACGTCGGCGGTACACTCTTCGCCACCGATCTCGCAGCACCCTCCCAAACCTACCCCCCGCTCCCTCCTCGCCACCCTCACACCCCCCACCAACGGGCCCCCTCGCTGCAAAGACGCCAAGGACACTACGTCCTCGACCATAACCCGCGCATGTTTGCTGCTGTGCTCTATTTGTATAGGACGGGAATTTGTGTGTGGCCCGCGGATGTGAGGGGGGATGGTGTAAGGGAGGTGTTGGAGTAATCAGGGGGGGTTTTGGAAGAGGTGATGCAGGATGGGGCGGGGCGGGATGGCGGGGTTTTGTGCGATCGCGTACGGATTGTAGGCCGGAGGGGTCGGTTCATTTGATCCCGAGGGGCGCAAAGTTCCATATCTCCCCTGGAGGATATGTGTCGCCGGGATCAGTCGGATATGGATACGCCCCAGCGACTCCTTTTGAGGAGCGTGGCGTATGGATTGACCACCGACGGGGATACTTTTGCTGTTGCTTTGAATAAGGTCTGGGCGGGAGTTTGCGGGCGCTGGCAGTGTTGGACCCAATGGGGAGATGGAAACGGAAGCTTTTGCCGGGGCCGTCGAGATCGGTGGACTCTGTGCGGATCCGGGGGTTCTATGGACGGGTGTGAATCGGCACGAGAAAGCGGTCGGAGTGCACAAGGCCTGGAAGGCGCATGATGTGGAAGGTTGCTGGGGCCAGGAAGAGTGGCGTCGGGATGGATGGATTATGGGTTCGGTAACTCTGACGATCTGAGAGGCCTGTGTGTGGGTGTGGGAGTTGCCAATGGTACCGTGGGTGTAGGAGTCCGAGGAGTGTGAGTCCGACTCGGTCGTCGATGTGCACGGAAAAATCGCAGATGTTTGACATGGAGATCCTGTATCGTAACAATGAAAACGGAAGCCCGCTTGAGATTTAGTACGCTGAGAGTGTTACCAGATGCACCGCCAGCGCGAGGAGCCGTCTGTCGCCGTCTTCAGTAGTCGACGCCGGTGCCTAGAGCGGTGCGTGTCCCGTTCTTTCCACACTGTGAGATGTTCGAGGTTCTCGTCTCAGATCCACCCCAAGGCACAGATCCATCTCTACAACTCCTACGCCTTTGTATTCTATCACATTCGGCTCTATCTAATTCTAACCCCTTCGCAAAACCAACAAATCCACCTCCCCACATCCGGGCTCATGCCAAAACCACTCCGGCGGCTTCTCATCCCCACTGCTCAGCCCCACCGTCGTAACACAGATCCCCGCCGCATGCAGCGCGTCCATAAAAAGGGTTCGTGTAGCAGGTTGGCGGCGTGTAAGGGCGACGTAAGCAATGCGCGGTATTGGTCTTATCTTCAGTGACGGGGAGGGCCGGAGTGCAAGAAAGGCTTGCAGAACACCGACCAATGGCTCGACAAGCAACGGATCATACACGACGTCCGCGCACACGATATGAGTTGGGTCGAGGCGTTCTAGATGTGTTTTGTTCAAATTGGTCCAGTCGAGTCGTTCCACTGTGGGTATCACTCGAGGGGTATCCAGTGATGACGGGGAGTTGTTGATGGCGACGTTCTCACGCAGTCGGTCCAGCACGCCGTCGTCGACGTCGGAGAGTGTTATGGCTGCTGCGGTCCCGAGGCGGGCGAGGAGAAGGCCGAGGAAGCCTGTTCCGGCGCCGAGTTCGAGGATGCGGGCGTTGGGTGGGATTGACGGGATGCTTGATGAGGAGGATGTGTTGTCAGAATTGTACGTGTGGATCAACCACTCGCCGAACCGCAGGGCCGCTTCCCAGGTGACGAGGCCGGTGGTGCCCTGTGAGATTTTAGCAGTTTCTTCTCGCAGGGTTAGGTAGTCTATCCCTGCCGGCGTTTCCTCCCCACGTATCGGAATGGCATAACTCGTATACGCCACCTCCCCATCTCCGACCGCATACGCCGCGACCCCGCCCCCTCCTGCCCCATTCCCGTCCTGCAACAGCCCGACATACGTCTCCAGCACGCGCTCATTTACCTCCCCGTCGGGGGCGTATTCCTCGGCTTTCCGCACGAGCATCTTTACGAAGGCGCGGGCGTAGGCGGCGGCGGGCGGGTACCGCCGGGAGAGCGGGGAGTGGAGGGTGGAGGCAAGGAGGAGGTGCTGATTGGCGGCGGTGAAGGTGGGGAGGGAGGGAAACTGGAAGTGGCGGATAGGCACGCGTTGGTGGTATTGGAGGGTGAGCGGGGTGAGGATTGTTTGCGGGAGGTGGCCTCCATCCGGGTGTTCAGCGGGAGTGGGTAATGGTTCCATTGGTGTTCTCTGTATCTATGTCTGGGTGGGTCTCGTTGCAGCTGGTCGCCATACATACTGGACCTGGCCGTGCGAATTGGAGTGAGAAAAAGGAGGAAAGGCGACCAACGCGTGGGACCCAGAAGACCAGGCGCTCAGCAGCTGCTCCATTGTCCCACCGCCCAATCTGCACATACACTCGCCACACCTCCAACCCTTGGACACTATCCACCATGCCAAAGAAAGCCATCGCAAAACCCACCACCCGCAAGCTACCCGCGGGCAAAGGCCGCGCCCCAGGTACACATCATCACATTCCCCCCTTCCCAAGATGACATGTCCGTCTGACCTCATAGTATTCTCCAGCACGCAAACCAGCAAAGAAACCGCCCGTCTCGTACGACTCAACCGACAGCGATGGCGTGTCTGATGGGGAGAAGGAGGACGAGGGTGGGCAGAGGTTCGGCAAGGATATGGTGCCTTGCATGCCTTGCATGCCTTGCAGAGATGACGAAAGTGCTGAGCATGGGAATATTCTCTAATAGTCAGGGATTGTCGGAGCTGCTGGGGTTGTTTCAAGGTATGTTGTTTGGGTGAGGGTGGGTGTGGGGTGGAAACGCTGGGACAGCTAGGGAAGCGAGCGAACGCAATGGACGTGGCGAGCACAGTGAGCGTTTCGCTTGAGGCAATGCGGGCAACGGGATGTCCCATGTCCCCACTCCTCATCGCGAGGCAGTACAACGCTGACCCACCTCATCCACCATCCATGCCAGCCCAATTCAAGAAGCAATCCACAAAACGCGCCAAAAAATCCATGTCAAAGCACGACGTCACGCTTGCCGCTAAAATGGCGGAGGTGAGAAACATTCACATCGACGTGTCCCCGGTTTGTATGATCCGTTCCAACGACGATTCTATGACCCTGGTGTAGATCCAGAAGCGGATCGCGGAGACTGAGAAGGAGAGGTATGTGCGTCTGCTTTGTGATTTACGGAGAGATTGGGTGTTGTTTATCTCTCGCGCATTTTGCAGGACACACCAAATCGAATCCACAACACGAAAATACGACGCCATTTGGTTGCATCAAGGTAACGCCCCCCGCTCCCCCTCCCCCACCCCTTCTTCCCCCATCCACCACCTCACTCCCTCCCACCCACAGACACACAACTAAAATCCTTCCGGGAACACTACCACTCCGTCCTCTGCGGCTGGTCAACCACCATCGAGCTGCTGGCTCTACACACCGAGGAAGTCCGCAAGGCCGATCGGGTGGTTGTGCAGGAGATGGGGGATGAGTGTGCGTTGTTTTTGCGTGTATATCAGGGAGAGGTGAGGGGTGTGTGGATAACTGACGGTCTTTGTAGGTGAAGCGAATATCGCGCAGGCGACACATAAAATGAAGCAGATTGAGAAGGATGTGGAGGGGAGTAGGGGGGCTGTTGTGGAGATGACTAAGGTTTTTTTGTTTTCAATCAATTCATTGTTCACCAGTGGATCGCATTGGCTACGGCTGAATCCTTCTTGTCTTCGATACAGGCGGCGTTTGATACGGACAGGGTCAAGAACGCGTTGAACCTATTGATTAGCTCGTGAAATCACCCTTTTCGCTGCGGCGTAGTGTAGAATGGGCATATTGTACGTGATCCGTGTGGAGTCTGGTCTGGTAGAGGAAGTTATGTCTATCTATTTCATTTCAATGTGATTATTTGATCTGCTTAAACGTCTTCGCATGTTTGTGCCTGCCTGAGAACACATCTGTCCAACCAACCGCTACACGAGGCTGTCTTACGCCGCTCCTTCGCGTGCCTGCCCAAATTCAAACCCCCCCACCCCCAACCCCAACCCACTGCCTCAACACAACCCCGGCCTCCGTCAACAACCGCTCCGTCATCCCATCCATCCCATACGCCTGCGCATACACGACCTCCTTGACCCCGACCTGAATGATCTTTTTCGCGCACCCCAAGCAAGGGCAGGTGTTGCAGTAGAGGATGGTGCGGCCGTCGTCGATGCGTTCGCGGCCTGCTTCCAACAATGCGTT
This sequence comes from Fimicolochytrium jonesii, assembly GCF_025526975.1. Lineage (NCBI taxonomy): Eukaryota > Fungi > Chytridiomycota > Chytridiomycetes > Spizellomycetales > Powellomycetaceae > Fimicolochytrium > Fimicolochytrium jonesii. The sequence goes on from NW_026515699.1 coordinate 256,828, forward strand.
CTAAAAACATAATTCGCATGCATGTATGAGTGGAAGCGAAAGTGAAGAACGAGAATTAAAAAATGAGAGGCGATATATGAATGACCCCACCTCCTCAGCATGCAAACACAAACACACATCCAACCCGACCCCACACCCCGCTCCACTTTTATTGCACCGCGGACACCCGCCCTCCGCACAGTTCGTCACCCCCCTCGGTGTCCCATTGTACCCCGTCGCGATGATGCGATTGTTCTTGACCAGAATACACCCCACGCGGCGCTTCATGCAGTTGCTGCGGCGCGCGGCGAGGTCGCACAGGGCCATGAAGTACATGTCCCAGCCTGGGCGGAGACGTTGCGGGTTGGTGAGGTGGGTGAGGCGGAGGTGTTCGTGGAGGAGGGGGAGGGTGGGGTAGGGGTTGAAGAGGAGGAGGGTGGCGTGCGGGAGGAGGGTGTGGAGGGTTGGTGGGGGGTCGGTGGAGGAGGTGGAGGCGGCGGAGGAGGTTGGGGGTGATGTTGGCGTGGAGTTTTCGAGCGTCATTGCGGAGATGGATGGGAGGTCAGACCCGTATCCTGAACCGAATAGTATCTTCTCGTCGGCTTCTACAAACTCCGCCAGCGTCATCTCCGAGGGGTATCCGTCCTCCTCCTCCTCCTTGTGTGTCCTATTCTTGATTTTCTCGCACACCCTTCTATACCGCACACTCATCGGCGCGTCCACCCCGACCAACATCGCAAAGGGTCGTTTACTGATAACCTCCCAATCCCTGACATCCCCAATCGCGACCAGGACAAAATCGCGGTTCCAGTGCTGCGTGACGTGGGCGGTGAGGGCTTCCGCGGTCGGGAAGGTGAGGGGTTGGCGGAGCTGGGAGGTGAATTTGGGGGCGTGGTGTGCTGTTGCGGCGAGGAGGAGGGGTTGGAAGCCATGGAAGGTTGTGAGGTAGTGGGCTATGGTTGCTTTGCCGGAGCAGGGGGGCCCGGTTAGGGCTATTAGCATCTTGAGGGGGAGGATGAGAGTGCGTGATTGGGGTGGGGGTGAGAGCAACGGGAGAGAAAGGGAGAGAAAGGGAGACGAGGAGCGCCGCGTCCGAAAGGTGAAATGTCACACCTCTCCCCTCTCTCCCGGCTCAACACTTCCAACGCCCGTATTACTACCAACGAAACGAGAAGGGACATAAACTGACCACAAAGAGAATGCCGCTTGGCGCCGGCGCCGGTCGTGAAGGAGACGGGGAAGCGCTGGAGGAAGCACATGCTGGGGGTTGGGGGAATATCGCAAACGTAGGGAATGCCGAGGGCACTGGCAGCGATAATGGCAAGGACTGGAGACCGCTTGCAGATACCGCAACGACCGAGGAGGACTCGGCAACGACGCGGATAGAGTCCTTTCGCGGTGGTGGGAGTAGAAGTGGAATCGGGAGTGGCGTTCAAATCGCCGCAGACGATACTCACCACTCTCGGAACGTCGAGGACATAGAGCGGGAGGACGGTATAACAGGCAGCATCGCAAGAGTACGGCACCCCAAATCCCGAACTGGCCGAATCACACCCTCCTCTCACTCCGACACCGACCAAGCCATCGTCCCCATCCCCTCCTCCCCCTCCCACACCCCCGTCACACCACTGGCCCCACCATCCGTGCTCCTCCCCGCCACCCACAAATCCTCGCTCTTCCATCTCCTCCGCCGCCTCGAGCTCTTCCTCCGCATCCGCCCACCAACCCTGCACCCCTACCCGCGCCTCACACATCCCTGGCTCCCCCGCATCTCCAAACCCCTCTCAACCCTTCTCGACCGCCTCCCATCCACCGTGCGCTTCATCCCGCGATTCCTCTACCCCTTCCTCTGGCTCCTCACCTTCGCCCTCCTCGTGTCCGACAACAACTACAAAGCGACGACATCAGAGGGCGCGCCGCAGTACGTCTCGTGCACGGACCAGCTATGGGCATGGGCGAGCCAGCAGTGTGGATTGGACGGGATGTATTGCTCGCCGTTTGCCAACGCGAGTTTCGTTATCCGATGCCCCGCTGAATGCGCCTCCACGCGAAATCAGAATAGAAGGTGGTTGGGCGGGACCATGCAGGGGTGGTTGGTCCCCTGGGTCGTCGGCGGCGGCCCCCCACCATCATCAGGGACAGCATCAGCACCCTACCGCGCCGAATCTTGGCTCTGCCCCTCCGCCATCCACGCCGGCCTCATCTCTAACCACTGGGGCGGCTGCGCGGCTATTGACCTCATAGGCGCCACCACAGCTTTCCCGTCAACAACGAGCAATGGAATCACCTCCCTGGGCTTCGACTCCTGGTTCCCCAAATCATACACCGTCCGCGCCCTCGCGCACACGGCCCATTGCACGGACAGATCGTGGGCCTACCTCCCGATCCTGCTCGTGTTTGCACTACTCTTCACCACATTCACACGACCCTCGCGCGCCCTGTTCACGTTCACATTTGTCTCCTTCGGATTCTGGTACACCATCTTCCTCGGCGCCGTCCCCATCCACGGCGACGGCTGGACGTCCGCGGCCTTCGGGACCTACCTCGTCCTCCTCGCCTTCACCCACGTGTTGCACACCCACGTCATCCGGCACACCCTCCCCACCCCTCTCCACAGCTTCCCCCTCGAAACGGCCATCCTGGTCATCGCCCCCTTCACATTCATCCTCCACCTCGAACTCATCACAGCCCCCCTGACAAATTTCGGGCTCACCTCCCGCGCCTTTGCCGACCCCCAGACCCTGATCATCTTTATCATCGCCCTCCCCCTCGTCCTCGCCATCTGCGCCATCCAACTGTTCCATCTCCGCAAACACGGCCTGCTGGGCTCCTACCTCCTCGCCTACGCCGCAGCCGTCGCGGTGTACCTCCTCCTCCCCAAGCTGCTCGGCCTGTACATCCACCTGCACCACTACATCCTCGGCCTGTTGCTCGCCCCGCTCACGCGCATCCAGACCCGCGCAAGCATGATCCTGCAGTGGGCGTGCGTGGGCCTCCTCGTGCAGGGCGTCGCGCGCTGGGGCCCGGCGTCCCCGCTCGCCACCGCGTTCGAGAACACGGGCGGCGATGAGGTCGTCAGCGTGCCCCGCCCCGAGCTGGTCATCGATCAAGCCCGCTTGGCTAACAACGCGACCATTGCGTGGCGGTATGCGGATGACGGGGGGACGGCGACCACGGCGTATGACCCGGGGAATTATACGATCCCTGCGGGCCTCCCCTACGACGCCTTCTCGCTGCTGCTAAACGATGTTGAGGTGTATAGGGGTCCGAGGGCGACGTACCGGGTGGAGATGATGGGCGCCGTGGGCGGGAGGAGGATGCCGTGGTATGTGAGGGTGGCGCTTGTGAGTGGGGGGAGTCCGATGGAGTATAGTTGGCCGGTGTGGGTGAGTGCGGATGGGGCCGTGGGGTGGCCTAATGGGACGGTTTTGCCGCCTTTGGGGACGTAGTGCATGATATCAGATACTTGACATTTTTGGCTGCTTCTGTGCATATGGATTGAACACGTGAAACATATTTTTAGTCGATGAACAATATATATGTATCGGGAATATAAAAATGTACAGAATGTGGTCTAAGAAAACGGTGTTCGCTAGCTAGCTAGGTAGGTGGGCTGGGTTATAAAGTGAAGTGAGATGTGGAGGTGGGGAGCGGTGGGTTAGACGGCCAGTTTCTTGACGTCCTTCGCTAGCGCGTCGGCGGTCGATTTTGCGGGTTTGCCTTGCTGAAAAGGGAGAGAAGTCAGGGCGAGATAACTTTCAAGAAACAGTGTGCACCTTGCTCAACGCACCTTCTTTCCCCCCGGCAGCTCCCTCACAAAGGGGAAAAACTCCTTCCCGCCCATATACTGCCTCAACACCTGTGGGACCACCACACCGTCCTCCGTCTGATAATTCTCCAACAGACAGCAAATGGTGCGTTCCGTGGCTGTGAGGGTACAGTTCAACGCATGGACGTATTTCTTTGTCTGGTCGTTGAGTTTCTTTGCGCCGAGGCGGATCTCGAGTAGACGGGTCTGGTAGTCGGTGCAGTTGGAGCAGGAGACAAGCTCCTTGTATTCGTTCTGGAAGGGGAACCAGGCTTCCAGGTCGTACTTTTTGGCGGCGGCGTTGTTGAGCGCGCCCGATACGATGGAGATGACGTGGTAGGGGAGGCCGAGCTAATGGTTGCGAAGGGAAAGGGTGGTTAGGTGGTTTGGGGGAAAAGGTAGATGTGCCAGGAAAGTGGGGCTCGAGCACCTACCGACTGGTAAAACTCCTGAGCAATCGCAATCATCTCCTCGTGCATGTCCCAACTCTTTTCCGGCTCAGTAAGCACAAACTGCTCGACCTTTTCAAACTGATGCACGCGGAAGATGCCCCACGTATCACGGCCATGGGCGCCGGCCTCCTTCCTGAAACACGTGGACTGGCCCGCGTACTTCTTCGGCAACTCCTTCTCCGGTTCCGTGAACCATTCGCCGGCGTGGAAGGCGCTGATGGGCTGCTCGCTGGTGGCGATGAGGTATTTTTCGTCCCGGTCCTCTTCCGCGGCGTCCGTGGAGGCTTCCTCGCCGCCGACTTTGTACAGCGCTTCGTCGAATTCTTCGAGTTGCGCAGTTTTGGCCATAAGGGACTTTTTCATGAAGTAGGGCGTCCAGAGTTTGGTGTAGCCGCGCTTTTCGAGGAAGTCGAGGCCGTAGTGGATCAGGGCGAGGTTGAGATCGACCCCGGGCCCTGTTAGGAAGTAACCACGGTGGCCTGCCACATTGGTTCCTGCAAATACAAATCAAGCGAAATGCGTCAGCGCCGTCCGCTTGTCGCATAGACTCTCCGAAAAGCGCCGAAAATCCCGATCCTCTCCCATCCCAATGGGATCACTCACCCCGCTGCGAATCGTAGCCCGCAATCCTCTCCAGCACCTCATGATGGCTATAAAGCCCAACCACGCCCTTCGCGTCCTTCCCACCCAACTTGTTTCTCTTTTCCATCTCCGCCGCCTCAGTCCGTCCCTCCGGCCACCACTTCTTCACAACCAAGTTATCCCGCTCATCCTTCGAGTCGACCACACTGTCATGCACAATGTTCCCAATGAGGTTCAGTTTGTGGTTCAGAATCTTCTCCTTCTCGTCAGAGATCTTGTTGGCCTCGATCTTCTCGGCCTCTGCTTCCGCTTTACGGGTCTGCAGAGCGGTCCATTCGGGCGTGTCGCGCTGTTTGGCTTTAGCGAGGGCCTGCAGTTCTTTGCCGATGGAGTTGATTTTGCGGTTTACTTCGTCGGCCTGGAAGCGGGCTGCGGGTGGGGTGTTCAGATTAGGGAATAGCTCAAGCGCAAACTGTGGCCGTGTGCGTGGGCACCTTTGATCCAGTCCTGGTCGAGTTCAATGACCTCGTCGACGAGAGCGACGGCCTTGTCGCCGCCACGCTTCCGCTGGGAGTCCTTGACAGCCTGGATGTTTCCGCCCTTATCGGGACGCAGTGAATTTATGTCGATCATTGTTGCTGCTGTGCTGGCTTCTGCCTGTGGTGGTTGTGTGTTGAACTGGGGGGCTGCTTGGGGGGTTGAGCATTTATGCGAATTCAATGCCTCCAAGCGTCATGTGACTCGTGCGCGTAATTAAAATAAAATGGAAAAGCAAATTTTTTTTTATTATATTATATTAGGTAAAGCTTCTGAATATTATATTAGGTTTTTTAAAGAAGTGCATTCAGGTAACATACCATTGACGCGGTCATACTCTGAGCTGAAGGACGTGGGAATCGAACCGGTTACCTGCACGTCTGCAGACAAGGAAGATTCGCCACTACGCCAAACAGTATATGCTGGCCACAAATCTGGTTACGACGCCCCAGACATCATTCCGAGCATATAGCCACCACGGGTGTGAGCAAGCCTTCTCACTGCCATATTCCACCCACCGTCTTCTGCACCGTCATGGCCAACAATGAACGAGCTCGAAGAAGGCTGCATTTGTTGAGCTTCACCCCATCCTCCCTCCTTTCTCAGTCGAGTGACTTATTCTCCTCCTCTGCTGGCACTACTCGCAACACTGACTTGCCTGCGGCTCCGTTCTCCGCCTCCGTACGCGCAAAAAATCCCACGATGGCGTGGTCATGGAAGCCGAAATGCCCCTCGGTGCTGAATATCTCCTGGCTGCTCGTTCTCCTTCTCCTGGTGACCGCTATCATGGGGTTCGCTGCGCTATCACGAGATCCGTGACCTCAAAGCCACCATTGCAACTTTTCCCGAGCCTAGTTACTAGCATTGAGGATTCAAGGAACAAGCGACGCGCATCATCAACCGAATGGAGCACATGAACGGACAGTTGTTTGTCAGTCCTTGATACGGAAACCAACAGTGAACCGGACATTGATACCGAACAATCACCCCACGACGCCTGAGCTCGTGGCCCTGATGAAGGCCCGCTTGCAGCACATCACCGGAATGCAGACTATGCAGTGCTGGGACTTCCGCGGGGCGCATACAGCGCCGCTGTCCTGCCAGGAAGTGGTTTTCATTTTCAGTAGCTGCATTCGTCGCTACTTACTCGTGAACTGCTCGAAACTCAGAGTTGGAATCCGCGACACCCTCTGAATGCATGAACGCAGGGCAACGGGGCTGACCGCGAGGATTTTCAGAGTCCTCTTTCCCCAGCGGACCAAAGCACAGATTGTGGGGAAGCTCAGTTTCGTGCATTTCCGCTGATCGACAAAGGGGGTTCTGATTCGACATGGCGAGAAACCGGTCAGGACAGGAGGAAGGTCTGTGGAGTGGGGGCACCCAAACATTCTGACGAAAGGGGCGGCAGAACAAGTTAAGCGCAAAGGACGTTTTCCAGAAGACGCCGTGTGGTTTACCTGTATGCCTTCGATGTTTCGTCCCGCTTAGCGACGGTATTCATCTCCAAGCCAACCCAAAGGGTCGCTTGTCAACAGTACGCTCTATGGCTAGGAACCACTCGAATGTGCATCATAGACCCGAGGATGTCGCAGTGCAGCCACAATCTCGTGATTCTGACCGCACTGCAACGGACTGATATGACCCCGTTTGGACTGCAAGCGGCTGATACATGGAGGCACGGTCAAGGCGGCAGATAGCTCAACGAAGGAGGGCTTTTCGTTGGCGCTTGGCAATGATGTAAGTCTTTACGCCTTTAAAAAGTTCACGCTTTCTATCTTCGAAGGGTTTTTGGTGGTCCCTTATTTTACACGCAGTCGCACCCCTCCTCGACCGATCCACTGTGGAGCATCAGACGCAGTACATGCACGCTACATATGTACCGGCCGCTGGAGCTCGGGGGTTTGGTGAAAGATCTAAACCGACGCTGGAGATATTCGGATCGCGCCCTTTCGTGGACCTCCGTCACCAGATCGAGTCTCAAAGCCGCATGATGGAAGCCCAAAGTCAGAAGATGGACATGGTCCTCGCCGATATGCCGGAGGAGCGAGCCCGACGCGACGAGGAGTTGCGGGAGCGTCAGAAGCGCGCGAAGCGTCAGAAGGCGGAGAGCATGAACGGCCGTCTACGACTTTGTGAGCAAGTGCGAGCGGCTCTATTGTCAAACGAAAGGCGTTGAACACACGACGTTCAAGCAAAGGGCGAGCTTCGATGGGGATGCGCTGCGGTCGGCGCTAGGTTCAGACGCAGCCGGCCTGCAGGTTCCGGTGGACACTGTGAAGTATATCAAAGACGAGCGTTTGGAATACGGGCATGCCCCAAAGGCCTTGCGCAAGGCCTTGTTCCTGGAGGACATCATTCCCCTCGCGGACACCCCGTTTTGTAGTATCTCAGTACACGGAGATTGATGAATAGCAGAGGCCGGCTCCTGAGCACGCACGCTCTCCTGATACGTACCTTTGCAGAAGAGCAATCAAATCATAGAGCATAATTTACAACCCTTACATACGCTCTAACTCCGTTCCAAAGATGCGCCGAAGTTCGCTAGCTACGCTATGTTAGGTGTTTCCGTAAGCTACGGCGAGGGCCGGGGTGTGTGAGTTCATCCGGGGACAGGAGATGAGTTTCCGGGGGTTGTCGTGTCGGTTCTATGGCCTCCAGAGTAGTCAAATCCAACGGACGCCCCCTTTCTGGACCTGGCGCGCACACGCCCGCGTGATTCACTTCACTCATCAAACAACCCGCCAAACCACCCATTCGCCTTGTCCTCACTCTCCTCCTCCTCCCCGCGTCTGCGCTCACTCTTCACCCTCGGCCGCTCAAACACCGCCTTCTCGGGCCGTTTATCCAACACGAACCCTTGCCCGCCGCCGCCGACTTTGTCCTCCCTCCCCAGCTCCCCGACCGCAACGCCCACCCATTGCCCCAGCAACGCCCTCACGAGCGCGTTCTGCGTTTTGCTGTTGGCCGTGGCCAAGATCTGCGCTTCAAAGTCCCTGATCTTCTGCACCGGCACGGCGGGGGAGAGGACCACAGCGAGGGTCTGCGCGGGCGTCTCACACAGCGGGCGAAACGTGGCATAACACTCCGCGACGGCGGAAAAGAGGTCCGAGTGCAGCGGGACAAAGTAGCCGGAGCGCAGCGCGTGCAGGTACGTTGTGAGCAGCGGCGTGGATGCCCAGTTCCACAGGTCCCGTGTACCCCCGCCCAGGTTTCCCAAGGCGGCAAGGGTGGGGACCAATTTCATGGACGCGATGACAGCCTTCCGCGCCGCGAGGGTGTCCTTATACGTGATGCATGCGAGGAGGGCGGCGAGGTACGGCCCCGCGAACTGGGTCAGGAGGGGTTGGACGAGGTGCGGGTGCTTATAAGGCGTGAAGGGTGTTGGCGGGTGCGAGTCTGAGTCTGGTTTTTTGGCGGTGGTGGTGGTGGTGGGTGCAGGCGCGAGTGCAATGACCCCCGTCACCAGCTCCGCAAACGCGCGCGTCACATCCCTCAACACGCGTTCGTTGTCGATATCCTCGCTGACATCCTCCTCCCCGCCTTCTTCGACCGTCCCGCCAACACCCATGACCAACCCCCGCTCCTCGGCTGCCCTCCACTCGCCTCCCAACCGAGCCGTCGCAAACTCACACAGGGGTAACAACACATTCTGGAGCACCGCGTCGACGCACCACCCGTCATCCCCGTCATCAGCCGGACAATGCATCACGACCGGCCTCGCAACGCTGCTGATGGTCGATTTCCAGTACCGGTCGCCCAGCCCCGCGGCCGTCTCAAACACGGCCGTTCGAAAGTGTGTGGTGAGCAGATCCGGTAAAGTGTAGAAGACGCGGCCGAGGTGGGTGAGGTGGGTGAGGATGCCGAAGGACAGCTCGCGGAGGGTTGAGAGGGTGCGGAGGATGGATGTCAGGTGTTTTAGCAGGGGGCCGTCGGTGGCGGTGAGTTTGTGGGAGCCGCGGACGAGGGGTTTCGTGGAGGTCGGGAGGGCGTCGAAGGTGGTGGGTGAGTGGACCCCGTGGAGGGTGCTGATGAGGGTGAGTGTGCTTTGGGTGAGGGCGGGGAGGAGAGGTGTCCACAGCGTCGCGGCTAGGTCTTTCCCCGAAGTTTCGAGGGTGCGTTTAAGGAAGTTGTTGAGGGCGCCGAGGAGATGGGTTAGTTTGCCGCGGTCGGTGCGTTTGGTTTCTAGTTCTTGGAGGAGTGGAGGCGGAATATCGGATGGGGTGTCGGTTGGTTGCAGGTACTGCGTATTCGCGAGCACGATCCCCAGCCCGGAATAATGCACCAACGCCTCCGGGGACGCGGCCATCTGATCCACCGCCTGCTGAAACTCGTCCACCACCGGTCGCACCAGCCCCATAAACTCCCCCTCCTTCTGCTCCACGCTTAGCGCAGCCGCCGAACACGCAATCGCAAGCAAAAACTCCGTCAAAAGCGCCTGTTCCGACGGCAACGTCGCCGTTCCCGTCTTCAACCCCCGCACCGCTGTGCCAATGTCGCCATAGATAGTGACCAAAATCTCCGGCATCGCGACAGCCAACTTGATCAACGAGCTACACGCCGTGCGTCTCAGCGCGCGCGTCTCGTCCCTGATCCCGGCACCCGTGGCAATAAATCCCTGTTCGTCGGGCATGACGAAGGTGACGAAGGTGAAGAGTTTCTGCAGACAGCGGAGGAGGAGGTCTGGGGCGCCGCTGAGCACTTCTGCTAGGGCTACAATCATCTTGAGTTGGATGCGGGTGAGCACTGCCGAGGGGGTTTCGTAGCTGAGGATGACTTGGACGAGGTCTTGCATTGCTTGTGTTAAAGAGGTGCTGCCGGTGACCAATTGAGCAGGGCGGACGCCGCGCATGACGTGGTCGAGGAGTTCCGCGTTTCCTTCAAAGAGCTGGATATAGCCCGGTTCGTTTGAGTGTTGTCCCAGCATGGCTTGGATACGTCTTGCGACCCAGAGGAACGACTGCTCGGGCTCCAGCGTCGCGGCGGTGCTGATGATATGCTGTAACCGTTGATGCAGATCATTCTCAGCAAGCTCGTAAAAATCCTTCGAGTCGAAATCGATGTCGGTGTAGTATGCTGCCGCTTCCACGCGGGCCTTATTGCCCTGCTTGCACAGCATGGAGGCGACAAGCTCCCGTAGCGGCGGGAGCATGTACGTCGTCTCGGGTAGGGTCTGGAAATGCGCATGGCGGAGGATCTCCGTCCATAGTGGTGCGACGGTGGATGCGACCAACAGGGAAGGGTGGCTGAGAATGACGAGCAACAGCTCGAGGTATTTGGATAAGTTAGGCGGGGTGATGGCGTTCTTCTTCAGCAGCAGTTGGACATCGCCGAGGGCGACGATGGTCTGCGCGAGCCGTTTAACGAACGCGTATCCCTCTTCTTCGAGGGGCTCACTGCCTGGCTCCATGACGGTGGGTGCGAGGAGGGTCTGCTGCCCATGCGCCCGTGCCCACGCCGCGACGAGCAAGTCAAGGCACCCATCCACAAACAGCGGTTTCAGCATGCAGTTCATCCGCGCGTCGTCGGTGAGCTGGCCCGGCTGTCGCGAAAAGAGCACCAACAGGCAATCCACCGCCGCCGCACGTACCGGCTCCGATTCCGACAGCAGCAGAGTCATGCACGCGTAGGTGACACGCGCCTGCTCAATCGTCCGTCCAGGCACCCACTCCATGTTCACCGCCACGGCGTTGAGAGTCAGCACCGCCAATCTCTCGACCGTCTGTGCTCGTTGTTGATCCCCTCCTGCTGCTGCGCGTGCTAGACTGATCCACTCGTTATGTAGTTGATCCGCCGCCTGCATCCATCGCACGATCCATCCTTCATTCTCCGGGTTGGCTCGGATTATGCGTAGGATGAGTTCGTAGTCCGAGTGGGCGATGTTGGAGGGCATCCCCGCGAGCTCCACGTCTGCGCCGCGCTGTTCGTTTAGCTCCTGTAGGGCGCTGGCGCTCATTGTTACTGCCATCATCCCTGTTACCAGCTCCTTTTTGCGGAGTTGGGCAAAGGCGTCGTCGTAGATGAAGATGTCTTCGGTGAGGGAGCGGTAGATCAGCAGAACTAGTTCTCGATGCGTTGACTACGTATATACAGGTGGGTGTGAGTTCGCGGATGTCAGCATTCCACTAGCAGTTCGAACAATCACCCAACCACACCTACACTCTGCTCATACAGCTGCCTCAGCAACACGTCCATGTCCATCCAGTTCAATGGCCACATCCGTTTCGCAATCTCGTCAAATAGCCGCGCGACTTTCTCTTTCACGAACGTCTTTTCCACATCCATGTCCATCGTTCCCTGCGTGAGAGGAAAGGGAAGGATCAACAACCAAGAACCGCCAACCGTCAATTGTCAACCGTCAATCCCATTAATCGATCAACCATCAACAACCCTTCAATTTGGAGCGGATGGTTGACCGACACCCTGCTTGCTCCGCTCGCGACACGAAGATTGCGCTGGTGTGTGATCCGCAATCCTGGGCCTCTGGCCCAGTAGGCTCGGCCTCGCTTCACTCGGAACCTCAAGAATCCCTCCGACTATGACCGAGTTGAGCTCGCGATCGCTCGCTTTCTCCTCGCTTCGCTCGGCATCCCAAGCATCCCCGGGCTTCGCTTCGCTAGGACTACGGCCCAGTTGGGCTCGCTATCACTCGCGCGCCCTACCGCGCGCCGTCGCTTCGCTCGCGGCGTCCCAAAACTTACATCCCTAACCAGCCCAACAATGCCATCCCTCACAACCCCCCTCTCCTCATCCCCCATCCCACTCCATTTCAACTTGACAGCGTTCTCGACCAAAGTGAGCCCAAAGTGTCTGATGTGGTCCGGCTGGCGGCTATTCTTATGTGCGAGGTGGTATCCCCAGAGGGCTGCTTGCGGGTGCTGTTTGAGGGCTTCGATGTACTAAGAGGTGGAGGGAACTTAAGTACGTTGCGTGTTGACGGCGGGGCCCTCGGCTGTCATACGATAATACTCCCACACACACACACACACACACACACACACACACACCTCGTTAGCCAACCGCCGCCGGTCGTTCGACGCCGAAGGATCGTATATGGTAGATATCGCCTCGGTGATTTGGACAAACACTGAAGTACGAGAGAAATTAGCCTCACTTTGACGCTTTCCTTTCGCAATTGACTGTGCGCGCCTGAGTGATCTTAAGGGAGCACACATAATGGGTGGAGGGTATTGTACCTGTTTGGTCCATGGCGGCGAGCATGGGACCTGTGCAGGCCGAGGGGCACTTGCAGGAGGGGATATATACAGGCGGACGGGGTGTTTGGGAGCAGTTTGGGAAAGGGGCGACGCGTGAACGAGCCTCAAAGAGTCAAAGGGGTGTGCAGTGGACGCCCGTCTCGCACACTCCCCTCGCCATAACATACACAGGCAGCACTCCCAGCCATACCTCATAGCCCTCATCCATACAAGGGCTCTCTCTCTGGTCTCTCCCCTCCCTCGTCTCTCCTTCTCCTCCTTCAACCTCCTCCACAAATGGCTGCCTCCTCGTTCGCCGCCGCAGAGGTACGTAACCGTCGTTTACGGCGCGCCTAACCACAACTCCCCTTCGACTGACGCCTGTGCGTGCTTGGTCCATCCTACCCTATCCTCTCCAACAGGCCGATGCCGGTCTCACCGGCGATACGCCCACAGGCCCGATGTCCAAGTCTGGTTTGCAGGTAAGCCGCGGAAACGGTGTCCACTCCCAAACGTGTCAACACGGCCGCAGCCTGATCTACCCCGTCACCCCGCCCTGGACATATAGTCCCTCCTAATGTCCCTAAGCGTGATCCTCGTCTCCGAGATCGGCGACAAAACCTTCTTCATCGCCGCCATCCTCGCCATGAAATCCCCTCGCTTCCTCATCTTCTCCGCCGCAATGTCCGCGCTGGGGATCATGACCGTTCTGTCCGCGGTGCTGGGCCACATTGCGCCCATGCTGATCTCAAAGGAGTACACGCAGCTCGGGGCCAGTGTGCTGTTCTTTGTGTTTGGGGTCAAGATGGTGCACGATGCGTGGGGGATGCATGGCGGGGAGGGGAAAGAGGAGTTGAGGGAAGTCGCGGCGGAGTTGGATGAGAAGGATAGTTCGCATGATCTGAGTGTGGCTGAGGGCGGCGGCGATGAGGGGTCCGATGCCGGGAAACCGCGGATCGTGTCCTCCGCAGCGACGGGCACCTACCTTGGCCGCCTCGTGTCGGACTTACTAGGGGCCATGGAGACAGCCGTCAAGAAAGTGGCGCACCCGGTCTGGATCAAGGCGTTCGTGTTGACGTTTCTGGCAGAGTGGGGCGATCGGTCGCAGATTGCGACGGTGGCGTTGGCGGGGGCGGAGGATTTCTGGTGGGTGACGATCGGCACGCTGGTCGGGCATGCCGTCTGTAGTACCATTGCGGTGGTTGGGGGACGGATGCTGGCCGCGAGGATCAGTGTCAAGACTAGTAAGTTTGGGGGGGTACACTATGGCTCTTTTCCGTGTTGTGCGCTCTCACTGACCCCGTCTGTCTGTTTTCCCCGCTGCAGTCACTATGGCCGGCGGAATCCTCTTCCTCATCTTTGGCGTCTTTGCCTTCCGCGAAGCCACCGCAGGGTTCAACCACGAGGCCCTGCTTGCGAAATGGAGGGACAGGACGGCGACACATTCGGGGTCGGATAGCGGGTCGACTGGGACGTCGTGAGCTGTGCAAAGCGGTAGAGCTTAGTCGGGCCTGGAGAGAGGGATGAAGAAAAGAGGTATTGAGAACACGATGCATGCGACCGAGAAATGCGTGGGGTTGTGCCATCTCACGGAACACCGGACGGGAAACGTTCGCAACCCTACACGTCGGAGCCGACCCCAACATTCCCCGCCCCGTGTTCCGGCAACATCTGCAGCATACCCCCCACCCGCGCCTACGACACCGCCCTCCATCCCCCAGCTGCGACGATCAGTCCGTTCCCCTGACACAACTTTTTGGTGGCGGGCCCTTCACCCCCGCAAGATATAGACAGGTGTACGTAACATATAGACTGGTGCGAGTCCGATGGTGGACTATAAACCCACGCATGTATGAGATGTGGGATCCGACACCGGAACCTTGCGTTAGGTGTGTCATGTCTATGCCACGATATACGTGTATGGAACAAACAAACAATCCACCAACAGTGCTGTTATATGCGCTTGCAGGCCCGACTCCTTTGTTCTCTGATACATAATCCAACGGTGTCCTGATTGGAACCCCCCCACTCTTTTGCTCATGTATTGACCCTCACAGCGGGGGCCACTCACGGGCACGGTGGGCATATTTTCACTGCCTGTACACTGTACACCGTACATTACGAACGCAGTGGTCCTTCCTCGCCTTCCTCCCGCCCGTCTGCCTTCGTTTCCCCAGCCGCTCACACCCCCGCTTTCACGCAGTAAACTGCACAACCTGCCCCGTCGGCAACCTCGCCGTAACCCCGGGCGTCTGCGCATACGCCCCGCTCAACCTCTGCGTCCTCTGCCCGACCCCTTGTCCCCCCACCCCTCCCCCACCCACCCCCCCATAACCACTGCCCCTCCTGCCCACAACCCCGACCCCCAAACCCCCACCCGTGACCCCCACCCCAGTCCCCGCGCCCCCCGGGAACGCCCCCCTCCCGACCAGATTCGACGCAAACATACACGGCCGCGACCCGGGCAACGTGCCCCTGAAATGCGGCTCGTAGGTTTTGTGGAGATGGGGTATCATTTGTGCGAGTTGCGTCTGCGGGGCGGGGAGGAGGGTGGATGGGGTGGTGGAGTGGAGGAGGGTGTGGAGGTTGCGGATCAGATTCGATGCTGGGGACACCAAATAAACAAAAAGGGTAAGTTTTGTGAGTCGAGGATGGGGGCGGGGGACGGGATTCTTCGTGAACGTACCAGCAGCCAGTTCATCCCCACCAATCTCCCCCGGCGCGCCGTCCTCGAACCGTTCGTACTGGAACGCCTCCAAACGCTCAAACAGGGCCGCGTTCTCATCCAGCAGGCGTTGAATGTGGGCCGGGGTGGTGGTTGTCGCTGCTACTCCCGTTGCCGTGGTGCTGTTGGTGGGGTGGGGTCCGATGAGGTCGGTTAGGTCGGTTAGCAGGTGTGTGAGGTTTTCCACGGTGGCAGGAGAGGCGTCGTCGTCCCCGAGATCCATGTCGGGCGCGTCGGTGCCCGTGTACACCCTCACTCTCACTGGGGTATCACCGCTCATTTCCCCGTCGTCCGCTTTCGATTCCGGCTCCAATACAATAACCTCCGCCGCCTCCCCCCGTCGCATCAACACCGACTCCTGCGGCGAAAGCGTTGCATTACTCGACGAAAACGCCGGCGCGAACGAGTAGAACGGTCCATAGTCGTGGAATCTAACGGGGACGGGTGCGTTGGGTTTTCGTTTCTTCCGCTGCTGTTGGTGTGGTTGTTCGTCGATGTATTCGGGGAGAGTGGCGCGGAAGGTGGCGGGTGAGCCGTGGCTGTGCGTGTAGGTCGGGACGAGGGTGACTTTGAGGACGTCGTCGGCTGTGCGGGTGGGGGAGTTCACACGTGGAGGTTAGGAGGGGGATCGGACAGGGATTGGGTGGGGGGGTTTTTGTCACGTACGTATGGGGACTTCGTCTAGGGCTTTTGCTTGGGCCGTGGAGAAGAAGTAGGTTCCATCGACGCCCGGTTGAGCTAGAGCAATCTTTTGGGTTCGTAATGACCGCTCTTTGAGTCGCTGTTGAGGGAGGTTGGGGAAGATAAGATTGAATGTTGGATGATTGAACGATACAACCCACTTTGCCTAGAAACCACGACCGTTTGCTGTCGCTCACGCGAATTGCGCCTGCGGCGACGCTCGCTTCGCTCGCGCAGGCGTTCGCTCTAGTCGTCCTCGCTTCGATCGTTGCCGCTCGAACAAACCAAGGCTCGCCTGCCGCTCGCTAAACTCACCATCTCAGGATACAAAGGCTCACCCACCGCCACCTCCCTCGGCACCCCCCCATAAAGCCCATTGATCAACCTCGTCCCAAACCCATGCAGCCTCCTCGCGAGCAAAAACACCTCATCAGTCGGCGGATGGAACAGCATGGCGTTCTTCATAACCAGATCAAAGTCGTCCTGGAACTGCGAGAGGGCGGTGTAAATTCTTCGGGCTAATTTTTGCTGCATGGAGGCAAAGTCCATGGGTTGTTTGATCAGGGCGAGATAGGAGGCATTGGCGGTGAGGGAGATGGGGCGGGCGAAGTAGCCTTCTTCGTCTTCGCTGCGGGATTGGGTAAGTGTTGGAGGTTGAGGGATGCGAGCACGTTAGAGGCGGGGACGTGATCAGAGGCGCCGTACCTCGACAAGACGACCAGTAACTTTTCCAAGGTCTCGTATAGCTTCTCCAAGGACTCCTCCGATGGGCTTACTTTATGTACTGTGAGTTGGCGAAGGCAAGATCGTACGAAGGAAAGGGATGGGGGGTGAGTGTTAAGACTTTGGTTCGGGGCACAGTGGTCGAGAAGGTTTGGACTAACAAAAGCTCACAATGTGCAGTTATAGGGGCGCTGGGAAGAACCCCAGCAGCAGGAGCGTGCTGTGCGGTCATTTTGCCTATGTGGTCCTGGTAGGTAGGTTGCTTTGCGCTGAGGATGTCGCAGTCTGAGTCTTCTTTCGCGGGAGGGGGAATTCTTGCAACGTCGCGCGTTTCTTTGAAGAGAAGAGAAGATATCGGGCATCTTCCTGCATAAACGGCGAGGCAGCTACAGACCTACATACTGTACATGTGCCTGGGTCCATACATATTGTCTTGCAGCCAAATGTTAGGGGCCGAACAAGACCCTGATGATTGTATTGAGAGGAGCTAAATGTCACTCATATGGAGTCCGAGGAAGCATGTAGGTGCGGCACTAGATGTGCCTCGGGCCCGTTGTGCGCCTGGATCAATAATGGAAACGGGTTTGTCCAAGCCGCGGTGCTGCTGCTGAGGGGAGTTTCCTCGGCTGTTCGGTTCGTTGTTACAATACGGCGTGGCGTGTGAATTTGAAGAGACGCGCGATTGATTGTCCACGACGCGTGGGTCAAAAACTCCCACGTCGCCAACATGGGCGCCCCCCAACGCGTGCAGACGCCTTGCACATTTGCTACTTTCCACCCGTTTTTCGCTCTGGTTGGGGTCGCCGCCGCCAGCGTTGATGAACATGAACTCCGGAGAGGCTTCTTCCCCCGCTTGCGCCGGCCGTCGCCGTGTCCGAGCAAAGAAGGCGCTCTCGATACTGGTGGCATATATATAGGGCGATGAGGGCCGACGACCTTCCCTCGGCGAAAGAAACCACATCGCAAGGGAAGCAAGCAGTCGGAACCCCAAAAAAAAATGCCCTCCAAACGCCCCACCCCCGCCTCCTTCCCCTCAAAGCTGAAACACCCTGCAAAACAAGCCCTCGCAAACGGGCCCCACCTCGAAACAGCCGCGACAGAGTCCGGCGAGCTCGTCACCCGCGTACGCCCCTCCTCCTCCTCCTCCTCCTCCTCAACACTCCAGGTTCCCAACCGCGGGGATGTCATTGTCGACGCCCACACCTCAACCGCGAATGGCAAAAGCGAAGCAACACCCTGCGGCCGCATGCGCGCCAACTCATTCAAAGCGCGGCCGTCGTTGATGGATTGGGAGACGATGCAGTATACGCAGAACTCGTTTAGGGGCTTCTTTACGCTGTTTTGGATGACGATGGCGGCGTATATGGCGTTGAATCTGTTTAATCATTGGAAGAGCAAGGGGCAATTTATTGGCACCAGATTGTTTCGGGAGATGTTTTATGAGGTAGGTGGTAGGTGGGCGACAGGGAGCCCCAATGCTCAGGCGAAGGGAGGGTCTGGGAGCCATAGCGACCTTGGTGACTTTAATTCCTTCGCGAGCGAAGCGACAGGGTATTGTTTTGATCCCATCGCTTCAGCATATCTGATGATGATCTACAATCACACACGCTCATCAACCACCACCACTCATGCTAATCCCATGTCTTCTCCCGCGTTCCCCACCAGAGCTCCGAATTCCTGCTCTCCGAACTCCTCCTAATCCTCAGCCTCTTCACCATCTTCCTCTGGCAAAAGCTCCTCACGCACCTCGCACCCCTCTTCCTCACGCACCGCCACCTCTCCCCGCGCGCGATCTGCCTCACCTTCCAGCACACCTACCAGCTCACCTGGTTCCTCACCTGCATCCTGTGGGCCATGCGGGCGCCGTGGAGCTGGCCGCAGACAGGCATGTTCACGTTGCACGCGATGGCGATGCTGATGAAACAGCATTCCTACCTCGCCTACAACCGGGAGATGCTCGGCAAATGGGTGCAAGTCCAGCGCCGCACGATCCGGATGGACGAGCTCGCCGCGCGGATGAAAACGCTCGACGACACCACCGACGCCGCGGAACTCACCGTCTGCAACATCGAGTGGGAAACATGCAAACGACAGGCCACTGAGCTGCAAATCGAGCTGAGAAAGGGAACCACCGCCTTCCCCGAGAACGTCACCCTGCCCAATTTCATCGACTACCTCCTCGTCCCCACCCTCGTGTACGAGCTGGAGTACCCGCGCACGGACCGCATCCGCATCGCCTACTTGCTCGAGAAGACGGCCGGGTTCCTGGGCATCGCCGTGTGCCTGTACATCGTCATCGAGCACTTGATCTACCCTGTCTTGGCCAATCTGAGAAACCTCTCGTTTGCGGAGAGCATCACACAGCTGCTGATCCCGTTCATGGTGTGCTACATGATGATCTTCTACATCATCTTTGAGGTACGGGTCGGTTCGCTGCCCCTCCCCGGGGTTCACCGTGTCCCCCCTAACCTGACGCACCCGTAATGTGATTCTCATCTCTCATTGTAGTGCATCTGCCCCTGGTTCGCGGAACTCACCCGCTTCGCGGACCGGCATTTCTACTCGGACTGGTGGAACTCGCTCACATTCGACGACTACGCGCGCAAATGGAACAAGCCGGTGCACGAATTCCTCCTCCGCCACGTGTACCTCGAGTCCATCGCCACCTACAAGCTGTCCCGCCGCTCTGCGACCTTCCTCACGTTTTTCCTGTCCTCGTGCCTGCATGAGCTGCTGATGATCGTGCTGAGTGGGAGGGTGAGATGCTATTTGTTTGGGATGCAGATGATGCAGATCCCGTTGGTGGTGGTGTCGCGGTGGGCCGGGTTTAGGAGGTGGCCGAGGGCCGGGAATGCGTTCTTTTGGGGGGCGATGTACTTGGGCCCGCCGTTGTTGGGGATTGCTTATTGTAGGGAGATGTTGGCGCGTTAAAACTAGATCTAGAGAGAGGGACTTCTGGGGACCTTTTTTTTTTCACTTCGGACGCCGCACGAAAATGACTACTGTTTTGGCAATCGCCTCTTTATTTACATATCACCACCGCCTAAATGCCAATTCCGATGTGGACGATTATCTATCCTACCCCAGATACCCCGTCGTCATTCGTTCCAGTGATCTACGCCCAAACAACCTGCTCCTCCAGCAGCGTAACGTCCACCCTATTCCAAGTCTTCACCCCCACAAACTCCCCATCTCCGTAAACTCCCGCGTCCGCCCTTACTGATTCCTCGCAACCAACTTCCCAATCAACTCGCTCTGAATCGCCGCCTGCCTTCTCGCATCGCCCAACGGGTTAACGCTCCTCAGATCGTTGGTGATATCCTTTGTCTTTCCGAAATAAATCACTTGTAAAGCGTTGCGCAGTTTCAGTTCCATGTCTTCGACGATCCGCCCGAGGTTGCCGACGTGCGAGCCGAAATCTTCGAGGGGGTTGTCGAATTCGGCCTAAAAATGAAAGACAGAATGGGGTTGGTGGGGAACGGGGTGTTCAGGGGGAAGAGTGGGATGGGAGGGAGGTTTTGTTTCCATACCTGACGGGTGAGACTCCCCGAGAGGTTGACGTTGCCGAGCTTGGCGCCCCCGGTCTCCATGTAGAGCATGACGGTGGAAGTGAGTTTGTAGTGTGCTGCGCGGGAGGATCGTTCGGCGACTTCGATGACGTGGATGGAGTCCCAGGACCCTTTTTGGGCTGGGTCGCTTTCGCTTACTGTGTGTGCGGAAAGACGGGGTATTGGAGGCAGATCAGCTTGAGGCATTGGGATTCCGCAGTGAGGGAGGATGTCCCAGTGCCAAACCGCTGATGCAAACGTACCGTTCTTTATCAACACAACCGCCGCAAACCCTTCGTCAAGGTCCCACATGTAGACGGAAGAGACTCCCCCATCAAAGTACCTATATATCCAATCAAACGCATGAGAAGAACCCCTCGCATTTCACCCCAACAATGTCCATCCAATGACGAATCGGGAAAGGACTGAATCGACAGCCCCCAAACTCACAGTTCACGGTAAGTGTTGAAAGCGTCGTTGGTCGCAACTTCGAGCTTCCGCAGCTTGGCGGATGGCTGGGCCCCATCTGCGAGTGGGGGCTCGTAGGCATTCGACCACGGTGACCTGGAGTGAGAGGGAGTATAACGGAGAAGTTAGCCTATGCTTCAGTGAGCTGGTCCAAGATGTCGAACGAGTTCGACACCTGTCCATCCTTTTCACTCAATCCTCCCCTCATTCTCCCACGACCACCATCCCTCCCCCCACCCTACCTATAAGAATCCCCATCCCGATTATAATCACACAACAAATAATCTTTCCCCGTCGCCTTGCATCGCCTCGGCTTGAGCGGCTGGTCGACGGCGGAGAGCAGATCCTCGGTCAGATGCGGGACGAGCTCGACCAGGTTCGCAAGGTTCTCTTCTACTTTTTGCGGGGGGAGGCGCCGCATCAGGTCCAGGGCGCAGTCTACTGGGTCCGCCTGTGAGTGGGGAGGGGGAATGGGTCAGGGGTGTGATCGGATGGGCCATCGGGTTTGGGGGGAGGGCTACGCGTAGGGGAGGGGGCGAGACTTGCCATTTTTAAATCGGTGGTTGGGGGAGTGGAGCGGATAGGTAGGAGGCAGCGGTGTGGTAGGAGAAGGCAGGCTCTCTGTGGGCTGACGGGTATGGCAAAGTTATGTGCACGAAGGAAGACGCCGACAAGATGTGAACTTGAAGGACATGCGGCCAGTCTTCAGGTTCACCAGCTGTTTGGCAAGTCGACGAGTCCCCGCGCGTTTTCGTCTTCTGTTGGCCGCACGTCCTTCTCCTCTTTCTCTCATTCTTCTGCGACAACAGTTCGCGAGACAGTAGGCAAGAGGTGTCAGACCCGTAATAATGACTCTCACTCCACTCTGCCACCAAAGAGCGGCCTCGAGCCCCTCTACAGATCTATGCTTCTAAGCCGTCAAAACCGTCCCAGACTACGTATATGAGCTACCAGGTTCTGGTTTACGAAGTTGAACCCCTCGGGCATAACGGGCCACCTAGTTAGACCGGGCTCCAGAGGCTTAGGATATTTGCATAAGGTCACATCCCAGTTGGCCATTTTTCCCATGGAACAAACGATGCCGTCGTCGTGATACTTCCGGTTGACGCTGCTGGTGCCGCCGCCACTGGAACGTCCGCGAAACCTTCCAGTTTTAAAAGTGACAGAATTCAAGTAGCTTATAATACCTACAGCTACAAGTTCTGAGGCAAGGAAACCTTGCTCGCATAGGTTCCAAGTTCGCTATAGGAAGCGAATCGATGATACCTCTGTCAGCACCGGCTTCAATCTGTCAAACTCGCCGCTGTCATTGTTGAGTACCACCTTGTTCAATTTGGGCAGCTTGCCTATGTGCGCGTAGTTTCATATTCTCAAATCATGACTGCTTTAACATATCAAGCTTCATTAGGTTCAGGCAGTAATCCCAGAAAAGGGTGTCCAAAACCGTCCACTTTTCGGGCTGGACGGCGGCGAGTTCGTCGTTGACGAGAACCTGGACGAGAACGGTGAGGATTCGCAGCCATAGCCGGGGCGTCCGAACAACAGATCACGTGGGAGCACATGACTAGCCCGCGAATTGGGCTTTTCTGCTTTCTCCCCTTTTGCTTTCGCAGTGTCTTGCACTTTTTTCGCACTCAACGTTCAGCGTTAATCACCAAGGAAGCTGTATCCGAGCTTCTTTTTTTTTTTGGCTTGAACTGTATCGGGGAGTGTCGCATCGTACCTGTCCCGCAGTTTCTTCTGAGCGCCCGCAATTATGGTTCCCAAGAAGGCAAGGAGTAAGCGAATTTCTGCGAGCAGGCGGTACAAGACCGTGAAGGCGGTCGCCGAGCACCATCGCAAGCAGAGGAAGGAAGCCAAGAAGCACCCAAAAACAAAGAGGGCAAAGAAGGACCCGGGAATCCCCAACTTGTTCCCCGGCAAGGACACCCTTCTGCAGGAGGCCGAGGCCAAGAAGAAGCGAGTAGCGGAGGAGAGGGAACGCCAGAGGGCTGAGCGTCGCAAGCTGCAGGAAAAGAACAGAGGCTTGGGAGATTTCACGGAGGAGTCTGCCACGTCCGCGAAGGATGCTGCCCAGCTTGCGGAGCTGTTCGACCTCACCCGGTCGATTCATAGTGAGGGGTTCTCGCTGGGCTCGACTTTGGACGCTGTTCTTGGCAAGACCGATAGCAAAGCGTTCTACACCGACTTTAAGAACGTTGTAGCGGATGCGGACATCATTTTTGAGGTGTTGGATGCTAGGGACCCTATGGGATGCCGGATACGTCAGATTGAGGAGATGGTGCTGGCGGCTGGGGCGAAAAAGCGTCTCGTCCTCCTCTTGAACAAGATCGGTAAGCCTTTTCGATGCGACCGGCGCATATGTGCATCTCTGCCAAGTGCTCACCTCCTTCCCACTCTTCGTCTACAGACCTGGTACCGAGAGAAATCGTCGAGCAATGGTTGGTCCGCTTACGGAAAGACTTCCCAACAATCGCATTCACCACAGCGGCTCAGGAGGGAGCGTCAATATCCATGAACGCATCCCCAGACCGGGCAACCACCTTCGCGCAAAGTCTGATCTCACTCGTGCAAAATTTCCGCAAGAACTCAAAGAGCAAAAAGGGAGTCACTGTGGGAATTGTCGGATTTCCCAACGTCGGAAAGGCCAGCATCGTCAACCTTTTGAAGCGGTCGAAGGCGGAGGGTGTCAAGGTTTCTTCATCCAAGGGTGCGGACACGGTCCCATTAGCAGATGGCATCAACCTGCTCGAATACCCGGGCATCGTTTACAGCCAGAGCGTTGAGGAGGACGATGAGGCGGAAGTACTGCTCAGGAATTGCATGACGGTGGAGATGTTGGAAGACCCAATATCATTAGGTAAGACCCCCGGGCCTCTCTCACTGTTCAAATCTCTCAACCACAAAACCTAATCGACACACTTAATTCCGCAGTCGATGTGATC
Source organism: Fimicolochytrium jonesii (assembly GCF_025526975.1). Lineage (NCBI taxonomy): Eukaryota > Fungi > Chytridiomycota > Chytridiomycetes > Spizellomycetales > Powellomycetaceae > Fimicolochytrium > Fimicolochytrium jonesii. The sequence goes on from NW_026515699.1 coordinate 280,469, forward strand.
GTACGCCGCTCTAAACCAGAGCAACTGGTACGCCACTACAACGTGCCGATATTCGCAGATACCCAAGACTTCCTTGTCCAAGTCGCTCGCCAGAAATTGAAGCTGAGACGGGTAAGTTCTCTGTGGCCTGTGTCATATAAAATGGACCCGCCTTCCCCTTCCCCTACGGCCGTGATGAGAAAATGCAGAGTGATCTGCGGGGGTTTTCCGCAGCGCGTGATTTTCTCTTATTTAAGTCTCTGAGCCATCGCACATCGGAAGAACATCATCGTGAAAAAATCGAAAGTTTCTCTAACGAACCATCTCGGTCCCTGTCACTTAGGGAGGCGCACCGGACCTACTCAACTCTGCTCGCGCCGTCCTGCAAGACTGGAACGCTGGTCGTATTCCATTCTACGCCGCCCCACCCAAATCCGACGACTCCACAACGCCTTCCTCCAGCAACGCCACCGCCGCGACGTTGAAGGAATGGACCCGCGAATTCGGCCTCACGGCCTTCCTCAAGACCGAAGACGCGCAGTTACAGGCTGATCTTAAATCCAAAAGCCAGATTGCGACAAGGCTTTTGGTGCTGAAGCCGTCGAGTCCGCCGAAGGCGGTGGATATGGAGATGGATGAGGTTTCGGAGGATGAAGAGGGTGATGAGGAGGACGACGATGAGGAGGTTGATGAAGACGATGGAGACGAAGATGAGGAAGGCTCAGACTCCGACGAAGCCCCCCAACTCGTCGAAGACACCACCGAGGACTCACCCTCCCCACCCACCACCCCATCCCGCTACGAGCTCCGATCCCGCACCAAATCCTCCCCTGCAGCGTCTGCACAACCAACACCCAGCAAGAAAGCCGCGACACCGAAACAAGAAAAGTCGCCCGCGGCGAAATCGGTAGCGTCGGCATCGAAGAAGAAGGGGAAGGGGAAGGGGGATGCGATGGAGGTGGATGAGGCGTATGAGTTTAGCGAGCATTTTCCTGTTGCGTAGATAGCGTAGCGTGTCGCTTTTTTTTCCTCCCACATCTCACTCGTTCAACGCACGCCATCGCATTCAAACATCCACCGCACACGCCCCCACCCTAGCAATCCACTGCACACGCCCACTCTAGCAAACACACTAGCATTACCGGTTTGCCACTGTATCATAGCATCTTCCTTTTTCTCGTCTTAATTTATTAAACACTTCCATTGGGACCTTCACCGGTATGGTGACGACGATAATGGCTCTCATTACAAAAAAAAACCCTACGCCACTCGCAGCGATTGTTCTACCATCTGAACTATACGAAAACTCTCCAAAAAATGACCTTGACCCTCGCGTCCCTGATTCGCACTGAAAAACCTACAACTTTGCACGAAGTTGCAAGCTCTCGCTTTCCACCTCGCTCTTCACCGCACCGCCACCATGCCCCGCCTCCCTCCAAACCCTCCTTGCCCCCTCCAAAACCTCCAAATACCACCTCACACACCTCTCCCGCCTCGCATAGTCAAACCCGCGGTTCGGCGCCGCGACGGCGTCAAAGAGGTGTTTGTACAGCGGGGATGTGTCTGGGTTGTGGCGGGTCGGTGCGGCGAGGAGGGGTGGCGGTTTGTGATCTATTCCGTCGTCGTCGTCGGCGTGTGTTGCATGATCGTGGTCGGAGGGGTGCAGGAGGGGTGAAAGCCACAGCCACGCCACATCGGTTTGTGACCCGGCGCTGCCGAGTAAGAGATACCGGATGGTAGCAAGCAAAGGCTCCAGCCCGGTCAACGCGACCGTGTTGATCTGGTCGAACAATACCATAGCCAGCTGGTCGCGGTGCATTATCCGCGCGGTGTGTGGGGATGCGGTGAGGATGTCGTGCAGGCGGGGGGCGGTGAATGATGTCGTTGCCGATCGCTGCTTTTTGCTCACGTCGGCCTCGGACTCGTGGGATAGGCGGGATATCCTCTCCAATAATATCCCGATGCACGTCCACGCAATCCGGTCGGCTTCCTCCTGCACCGCCAGAGTCGTCTTGCCATCATAACCATCTTCATAACCATCATACTGCTGCTCTTCATCGTGTGCGTGAAGAGCATTCGCCACGCGATCCTTCCTCCGCGCCGAGGCCTCCTCATCCACTTCCAATCCACTCCCGGCGTCCATCCCACCGCGACCCGGCACAACCCTCCTCGGTCTCCCCTCACCATCCTCCTCCTCTTCCCCCCCACGCCTATCCCCACTCCCAGCGGGCCCCGTACCGACCCCCGCCAACCCTCTCAAAACCCCCGCCACACCCCTCCTACACAAATCCCAATCCACCGTCTCCGGAAACGAGCTGACCATGCCCTTAACATACCACTCCGCAAACGCACACACCAAACCCCTCATCCCTCGTCTCCCGGCGTTCGCAAACAGCTGCGCGCACAACGCGTGGGAGGTCTCGAAGAGGTCTTGGTCTTCTAGCGTGGGTTTGGCGGTTGTGGTGGGGTAATTGTAGAAGAGGTAGGGGTACAGACGCGGGAGGAGGTGGGTGGAGATGTACGGCGCGGAGAGGGCGTGGAAGTGGCGCAGGGCGAGGGTGAGGGTGAAGAGGAGGCGGGTTTTGAGGATTGTGTTCGGATGCACTGGGAGAATCGGAAAGAAAAGATGGTTAGGATACCCCAGGAGGAGGGAACTTTCCACTGCAATGAATAGGGTCGAGGCTCGAACGTACCATATATCCCCCGATAAGTTGGCTGCAGCTCCTCCAAAATCTCTTCAAACACACTCTTATCACGCATACTGCGCCCACGCCGCGCATCCCCACCCTCGCGGTCCTCAACCCACTGCAAAAGCCCATCCACCGTCTCCTCCCACGTCGCAAAACCCCCCAATCCGAACCTCGCCGTGACAAAATGCAAATGCGCAAACGTGCGTAGAAGCTGCTTGACAATCTCCAACTGGTAATCAACACCCTCATCCTCGCTGGCCGCGACACGCAGCGATGGCGCATCAAACATCCTCTCCGTCACCCGCCACCCCACAACACTAACCACAAACAGCACGCTTTTCAAATATACCCACAGCTCCCGGTCCTCCGGCATCTCCTTCACCCCAACCGCCTCCCACTCCGCGTACATCTCGCCCGCAAACCCCTCCATCCTACGCACTGCGTCATACACACCCTCAAGTTGCCCGCTTACCCACATGGCGCCGCACAGGGTGCCGATGACGCGGGAGATCCGGCCGAGGGAGGCGGTGATGGGGTGCTGCGTCTCTTTTGTGGTTTTGGTCGTGAGCTGCGCGATGATGGGTGGGGGGGTTTCATGGTGTGGTGTGGAGTAGGCTTCGGCGACGAGGGAGTGGTCGATGGAGAGGCCCTGGGGGTGGATGAAGACTGTGTCTAGGAGGGTGGTGAGTAAGGGGCTCCCGCTTGTGTTAAGTAGGTGGGCTGTGAGGTTGGGTTGCCAGATGTCGAGGGTATCGGCGCTTGTGTATGTTATGACCTGCTGGCAGCATTCGAGTAAGCGGGGTTCTTCCAGATTGTTTAAGGAGCCCGGAGTGTCCAACACTGCTGATAGCAGAGCCGAGCGGGCCCGTGCGCTCAGTTCGAGCACATCCTTCGCAACGTTTTCACCGTTGCCTAACGAGTCTTCGAGACCCCGAGTCAGGCCAGCGAGGGCAGCCAGCGCGACCGTCTTTCCCCATATATCCGTTGCATCCGCATGCGCTTGCTTTACGCACTCAAACAGCTGAAAGAGGCATAAAGCAGGCTCGCTGGGCTCAGCCGGCGTGCGCAAAAGAAACGATCTCCATGTCCTCGTCGCGGGTTTAGCACTGCTCACATCCTCACAAAACGATCCCGTCACATGCTGAAAGAACTGCATCGCCTTGATGACATTGAAAAATGTGCCAGAATCAGGCGCCGGCGCAGCAGCCGACAAAAGAGCCCGAACTACAGCCCCGAGCGACGTGGGTGGCGACGCCTTGAGTAGCTGTACGAGCGCGATATAAAGCCCATCCTGCTGGGATGCACTGAACTGCCAGAAAGCGGAAAGGCCCTGGCATATCGCCTCCATGGCGACAACGTCTCGATCCAGGTCGACTTTGCCGAATGCGTGGCAGAGGGTGTGTAAGCTCTGGAGGAGGAGGTCGCGCTTCTGGGATACGCTGAGGGACCGCAATCCGAGTCTTGCTGCTAGCTCGGTGGTCGTGAACTGCAGCGTTGTGTTTTCCGCGACGTCTGTTTGCGTGGACATGCTTGAGCACGTGGTGTAAGGCATGGCAGATGCAGGAGTCAGCGTACCTGATTTGCGCATCCATACAGCCAGAAGGCTCATGATGGCCGTCAGACGTGTAATAGCCTCTGGATCCACAGAAACTTCCAATCGAAGAGCTTCTTTCAGAAGGGCGTCCAGGAAGTCTGCAACGAACCAGGACTTTGGCAGGTAATGCTGGAACCGCGCCAGCAGGTTGATGTTCTCCATCGTCTAGAGTAGCTGACGTTCAGCAAGTGCGCGCTCGTCACCATTTGTGCAAGTAGCGGTCCTCCCAGCAAACTTACAACGAATTCACTACGGCCAGCAAACTCGACCACCGAGAATAAACTGCAGGATAGGATCGCACCCAGTCTTGCGATGTCCAGATCAGCAGGTTGCGGAACCGCCTCCGCCGCGCCCAATACTGGTAGGGTAAAGACATGTCGTAGTCGTATGGCCTCGAGCACCTCGTTGAGCTGTACGTTGCTGAATCGATGGTACAGCACTTTAGGAACGAGGAAAATCGCGGACTGTTTCGATGCCCTCGACGCAGATGCCGCCCTCACCTTGCGCTGCCGCCTCCCTCGACGATAGAATACAGCCTCAAATTCCGCTCGCTGAACGCACTCGACCAGAATTGTGGAGACGCCGAGACGAGTTTCAACGTCTTCAAAAATGGCATCCTTTCAGCACCCCTTATTTGGCCGCTCGTCTGAAGATTCCACCCTGCCCACACACCTTGCTCTGCACGAACGTCCTAAGTCTTCTCAGCCCTTCAGGCTCCTCCCGTGTCGCATCCCTCGTTTGCGTTCCGTACACGGCCAGATAGACGAGCACAAGCAGTACATGCTCCGGGACCTGCACACTTTTGTCATCGCTGCTAGTCCTGCGCGTAAGCTATCTCGACACCTTTTCTCCGACAGTCGCAAGAGATGCACTATGAAAGATACCTCGCACGAAAAGCCCCGTGATCTCCCTCCAAATACCGGTGAATGGAATCCCACGACAATCGCGCCGGGTCCACCGCCGAGAAGAATGCGTGAAAGTCCGGGCTCTGAAACGGGTCGGCGACGTATGATATGTTCGGGGTTTCGCCCGCTGCTACTATATCCCATATTCAGCCTTTAGCTCAGGATCGGAGAACGGGTGGGAGCACGACACTTACTGGCGCGGGCGTGGTCGGGATGCCCTCCGTCTACATGTCTGAGAATCTCGACGGGACGTTCTAGGTTCTTCCATTCCCCCGATGCGAGAAGGCCCCGCAGTTCGTTTAACCAAAAGGTTACGTCGGCTGTCTGGTGTGGTGGTGGCATTGTGCATTGAGGTGTGCTGAGGCCAAATGGTTTGTTTTCAAAATATTATTGTCATTACGAACGCGACTCGGCCAGGCCCGCCATATATTCCTTCTCATACATGTTTTCGGCGCATATCCCCCCCGCCACGAAAGTCCCCTTAGAGAAGAGCGCCCACGTCCGATTATCCTAGCTCCGCGGTCCCTTCGCTCCCTTCTATTGTCATCCCGCCCGCAAAAATCCCCGTTCATATGGGCTATCCAGGTCCCACTGGAGGACGTAAGAATAGACATGGGTGGTATCCCCTATCCGTTCAACGTGCCACCAATCTCCGACGTTCATCGACGTAGAGTCCTGAACCAACTTCCTCCACTTTCCGGGCTCACCGTCATCATACCACACCACATAATACATCGCGGGTGGGTTTGGGGCTCGTCCTTCGGACTGGACTTCAGCCGAGTCGCGGGTGAAGTCCAGTGCCTCGGGTGAAGTCCAGTCCGAAGTTCGATACCGGATAACTGGGCCCCATGGATCTAGTTCGACGATTGATACTGCCGAAGTGATGGTAGTCATCGAGCTGCTGGTGCTTGGGAGGCACAATTCCAACTGTCCTGCCGGTCTCGGTGAAGAGGAATTGCCACGAGAGGAAGTAAAGGAGGAAGCGTCCAAAGAGCCGTACGATGTGGTAGCCTCGCGTCGGTCCCACAATCCTGCGTAATGCCGTTGTGACCAGCGTTGTGAGCGTGTGGACATCAGAGCAATTCCATTAGGAGCCCATGAACAAGGCCCTTGAAGCGTAGAGCCACCACTGGCTGCCGTAGACGATCAGCAACACTGATGCAATCCGAACCTCGAAATCTTGGACACAAATTGTGGGGACTGGCTTGCTGATGCTTTTGCGACGGGAATCCAAGGGTTGATGCTGCTGACGATTACGAGGGCGGAGACGAATTTGGGTTCTCGGAGGTTAAGAAGGAGCGGTGGGCGGGATGGGGGGTCGGGGTCGCGATTTGTCGGTTTCGTCATCGGCGGCGGTGAAGCCTTCGTTCTCGTGCAGATTCTCGTGTCTCCTTCAGATCCTGCTTGAGTTGCGCGACTGCGAGCGTTTCTAGCAACATTTTCGTAAGGAGTTTTTGCTGCCCCACCGGCGGTGGTTCGCCTTCATCCGATTGGATTTTAAAACGCACATCGGGGCGGTTGATACGTGTCGTGGTGTATCAGGCGCTGGGGGGCACGCCACGATTGTACATAGCATCGAGCACCGCCGCCATTACAGTGTCGTGCGTGCCCTCTGCATACATGCCCCCATGCTCGTTAGAGCAGTGTGGCGAGTCTGTATCCAAGATGTTCCACCATATGACGGAGACACAGTTGCTCTCGTGGAATACACTCTCGGACGCGAGCGAGCTGCAGACAACAAGCACGTAGTCTACGCCCGACCAATCACGGCTGGCATCGTCGAACCGGCGTGTGAACGTAGACCGCACAGGATCTCTGCTTACAAGAACGTCGGCTTCGGCGGCGAAGCACGCCAGCGGGTGGCCGTAGTCAAGGTACACCTCGCCACCTCTCCACGAAGACGCATCTAAGACAGGCAACTCTAACGGCCTGTTGTGATGAAGGAAAAGCTGCGCCATCACGTCAACAAGGCAATGATCGTTGTGTGAGCAGCCTGCTGCGCGCAAGTCGACATGCAGCCGGCAGCGCGTGAACATAGACAGATCTATGTCGCCGACCAACGCGTCCCACTGCTGGGTCAGCTGCAGCATCGCATCGGGAAGCGGATCGCCGTTCAGCGCTAGCTCAAGAACGTAGATGTCTTCGCTCTCTTCCAGAGTGCGTAAAAGCACCCTGCTTGCCGCCGCCAAGTCGTTGAGCTTGCGTAGCAACTCGGGGGTAGCCTTGCGCTGAGACATGGGGGTGAGTGCCTTGGAGTGGACTGAATGCTCACATGAATGGCTGAATGCAGTGGACTGAATGCTGTGTGCAAAATATGTCTGGCTAGTAGCACACGTCGAGAGTAGGATCGAGTTCGTCTTCCACCTCTTTCAGCTTAGCGGTGAGGTGACGGGCGCGCCGCGATTTTCGGCTTCTCTTTGCATTTTAACGGAATCTAGACGGTTCTTTCCACTCTTCTCCGACTCGAGCCACGGGTCGCCCTTGAGGGAGGTGACGGGCGGCAGAAGGTCGTTGGCGTTTGTGGGTTCGGCGGGTTGATGAGTTTGGGGTGGAGTACTGCACGAGGCACACTGTAAATATCTGGGGCGTCGTAACCATGATAGTGAGAGGGCTTGCTCACACCCGTGGTGGCTATATGCTCGGAATGATGTCTGGGGCGTCGTAACCAGATTTGTGGCCAGCATATACTGTTTGGCGTAGTGGCGAATCTTCCTTGTCTGCAGACGTGCAGGTAACCGGTTCGATTCCCACGCCCTTCAGCTCAGAGTATGACCGCGTCAATGGTATGTTACCTGAATGCACTTTCTTTTTGCTTCTGTAACACTCGCGCTTGCGACGCGTGCTTGGCCAGCCCTGGGGAGATCAATCAATGGCCACAAGCCACACCTCGCATCAGGACGCCATATGCCTTCCAACGAGTCCGGAAGACGCAGCCAGGGGCGGTGCTCGTCGTCGATTTCACCTAATAAGAGCTCCTTCCCCTTGCTTGTATGTACTCAGGGCGCATCGCTGAACCGTCCACGCACATCCGACCCTCCTCTCGCTCTTCCAGGATAAGGAGCCTGAGCTCGACGCCGTCAAGAGAGAAGGGAGGAACTCGTCGCATAGGTGGCCGCCTTGGAGGTCAGCAACGTGCAGGTCATCAACATTGAAGCATATGTGGCGCAACAACTACAGGAATATACGCAAAAAGTTCTTGAAGGGCGGCATTCGGGGCTTATCAGAGCGCACAGAGAGTTGTGGGACAATAGAACTGATATGGCCGACGTCCAGGTGGGAAATCGTTGTGGAAAGGGTGGAGGTGTAAGGGAGACGTGGGCCGGAGACTCGCAAGGGGGTTGAGGAGCGTGATTTGCGCGTTAACACTCCTAGCGATCATGACACCAACGACACCAACGTTTTCATCATGACACCAACGTTTTCAGGGTCCTCCAGGAATGAGCAGTACTCCTGTGTTATGGATCTTCCTGGAGAAGTTCCAGTCTAGTTGTCGCGCTGAAGCACGACGAATTACCCACGACCTGTAACTGATTTTGGCATGCCGCAGGGGCTGGCTGATGAAAGTCTCAAAGTCTCGGACGACCATCTCGTTTCTCACTTTGACGAGTCAGCCTTGAACGCAACCGACCCGGCCGTCCACCGCACCGCCCCGTCAGACATCCCCCTGTGTCGTCTTTCGTGCCAATCAGGTTTTCGTCGCCCAAGCAACTGGATCGAGGCGACTGCGAGGAGGTTGTCTGACCCTAGGAAAGAAACTAGTCCTATGCCATAGTACCCGCAGGCAAAAAGCCGGTGCTTCGCAGTAGATGTCCGGAGCGTAGTTCTGCCGCAGTGTTGGAGTGACGATGCGGTTCTCAATTTTCGTGAAGCAACTAGGATCGCTGAACATCGTGCAGGTGTAGCTACGACGTTTACGGATGGCTTGCTGCATAGGGAGGGGCCACCGACCGCCTCAACCTTAACTTTCCGATCTGTTCAGATGTTACACCAGCGTTATGTGATCGATTTGCACCAGCGGATGAACGACCCGCTCTTGGCCGGCGTTCTTGGCCGGTCTAACGAGGAGGGTTGTTTGGCATTGGCGACGGAACGTACGGATGTGGGGCATCGCCGAACGATTCTGCAGTTCAGGTCCTCTGCCAGAACAATGGATGATCACAACATCTGGAGCAAGAATGGGGCAGAATCTGTAACAAGGAGTTCTGTAGGCTAGCCGCCCCTGCTCTGGGGTTGATCATTTTGCATACATACGACTCGGCGCAAGAAACATGTGATTGAATTGCGTCGGTCACCATCTCGGCGCCGAGAACTGCATCCACGGCGGGAAACTGCCAGAGATTCGAGACTCCCAACCACATAAGATTCGAGCCCACTGGACGGAAAGGCAAATGTTGACAAACTGCAATCAAAAGTTCTTTATTCGAGCAAAGCTCTCTACGCAAGAATACATCTCTTGATGCCAGCATAATACGCTTTGAGAGTGCAGCGGGGTAGTGTGTGCTTCTAACAAGCCACAGAAGGCCTATACCGCAGCCGAGAGGATCTTCACGATGTGAGGGGTTCTGCGGACTATTTTTTAGTTCTTCTCGCTCAGCAGCGGTGTCGACGACCACCCCTGGCGGCAATATCTGCGGAGCTTGGGAACGCTCGAGCGCGATAACATGAGGCGAATCCAAATGGCCGCTCGACGAATCAAAGCTGTCTCTCTAGGTAGACAAACCGCCCATCTACGCCAGGCAGCAACTTTGATCGTCCCGCGTTTGCAGGGAAGTTCTCCATCCTGTCCGTCAAGACGAAACCCTTGCGTTGATACCACGCAATGATACTAGAAACAGAAAAACGAACCTATAAACTATTGCCCCCCCGGAATTACACCCCGCGACCACACATCTGCCACTTACTCCTTCCGCACATGGATAACCGTAATCTCCGCCACGGTACACCCCTGCTCCCTCATCTTATCAAAGGCCGCCTCCATCAACAGATTCCCCACCCCTTTACCCTGCAACGCGTGGCGGACCGCAAACAGGCCGAAATAGCCGCGGCTGTTGGGGCGGATCTCGACGTCGACGCAGGCGAGGGGTTGGGGGGATGAGGAGGGATGGTAGACGAGGAGAGTGCCGGCGGTGGGTGGGCGGGAGGTTATGAGGGGGATGATTTCTGAGGGCTCGGCGCGGTCGCCCTGGGAGAGGGGAGGAAGAGTTTGTTAGGGTGGTGGGGGTGGGGATGGGCACAACGTTGCGTACTTGGACGAGATGCGCCTCGGTGGTCCATCCCCCGTCGCCTCTGTAGGCTTCATTGAGGGTTGCGACGATGGCGTCGACGTCGTCGAGCGTTGCTGGGCGAATATCGGCCTTGGAGGCTTTAAGTTCTCCAGTCATGGTGGTTGTGCTTTAAGCGTGGGATGGAGTGAGTGATGAATAGAGGGCGACATGCTGGGTCCTGTGGTCTCTTTAGTGCGTTCTGGAAGTTTGCCGGTTTGCGAAGGAAGGTGTTCGGGAACGGGCGCGCAGAATCCAAGCGTCACCCCAATTCAATTCCGTCCGATCCCGTCGTGGAAAACGCCGGAACTGCCATCAATCCACGATGTATGTACATGGTGCGAAGCAAACGTCCGAAAGCCGCGTCAGGTTGTCTGTCACACCTCGCACCTCTCGCACGCAGCCTCGCACCCTGCGAACTCAACAGAGTATTGACAGGCGAGCACCCACGCCGACTGTGGATCCCCTCCGCCTCTCGTATGGACATAAACCGGTTGCGTCAGGTATCCCACCCGACGTCTTCACGCAGGATGATTGGGACGCGTGGATTGCATCCTCATAACAGACTCACGACGGAGAACGAAACGCTCAAAGCCGAATTACAAGAGCTACGCGAGAGAACGCAAGCCTGCGCTCGGAGCTCAATGCTGCCAAAGACGACGCAGACGCGATACTTATTCTTGCCGACATTCCTTGGAAAGGACACGAAAGGAGAACGGCAACTACAAGCGTAAGATCGATAGCCTCCATTCCGAGCACGACGTTCAAAGGAAGGGAGCAGCGGAGGAGCTTAGGCAATGCAGGGAAAAAGGCGAGATCCTTCGCTCGCAGCTCGATGCGGCGGAGAACGAAGCCGAGATACACACAGCAACATCGAAGGAGGAGAACAACACCCTCGCTCGACCCTCGCTGCTGCAAAAAATGCCGAATAGCTGACGGATGCAACAGTAAACAGGACATCGAGGAGTGCCATTCTGAGATCGATACCCTCCGCTTGCAGCTCCATGCTGCGAAGAAAGAACCCGAGATACGCATTGCAAGGACGAAGGAGGGGAACAGTCAATACCAGCTGAGATCAATACCAGTCTGAGATCAATAGCCTTCACTCCGATCTCCATGATGAGAAGAATGCCCCAGCGGTGAAGGATGCAAAGGATAAGGAAGAAATGGAGGAGTTGCAGTCTAAGATCGACATCCTTCGCTCGCAGAGATATACGCCGCAAAGGTGACGGACGAGCACCAAACACCAGTTCGAGATCAGTACCTTCCGATCTGACCTCGATGCTACGAAGAGACAAACAAAGATACTCCGCGCAAGATTGAGGAGGAGAACGTCAAACACCACATGGTGATTAATAGCTGCTCGGAGCGCGATGCTGGGAAGGAAGAAGCTGCTGCAGAAAGGTGGGCGAAGGAAGAAGAGGCAAAGGAGGCAGAGGGGGTCAGACTGGAGCTTGCGGCGCAGGTCGAGAGTCTAAAGCAAGCTATCGGGGAATACAAGACATAGGGAAAACGGCTCAACTCGGCGGATGAAGCTTGGACCGTCAAAGTGAAGGGCCTGACACGCCCTCAATCGGTGCATATGTTTCGAGTTTCAGTAGGTCAGCCTTTCCGAAGTCCACCTGAACCGCCATTTCTGCCATTGCATCTGTCGATAGCCACCGATACAACCCGCCGTCTGTGGTTCCATCGAGTTTTGAACACACGGCTATACCACCATAACCTGCCGGCAACGCCAACAACACAACTCAAAGCACCCTCCGTTTCTATCAAGTCACCGTCCGATATACTATGCCCCTGCGAAGCCTGCATTAGCCATCCCCAAGCAAGCCCGCTGGAGATTTGAACTTCATTCGACGAGTGAAAGGTTGGCAGACCGGCAGGACTGACAGTAGATTAAGGACTGTACGGCGTATAGGTTTCGGATTGGCTACCCCCCTTGCCCCCACGGGGTTTTTTGTATATTCTATACCTCGCGAGGGACCGCAAACTTTCCTACATGTAAACAAGAGCAACGCAATGAAGGCGCTCCGTCGTATATCCGTGTAAGTGCACACGAACATATGATATTGGCTGTCGATGTATTGCTTGTCTTGTCTGCAGTCCTTTGGTGCGCGTCAGCTCTTACATGTCTACCTCATTCACCAGCTTTCACCGTTCTCGATTTGAATTCACACCCAACAAGCACAGTACCGCAGACACATCACCATAATGACCAGCACTCCAGCCCCCACTCCCTTCATCGTCCCTCCTCCAACTCGTCTAACCTACTCTACTTCCGCCTCCTCAAGTAGCACAACCTTCACCCTCTCCCAAACCACCCAGATCATCGTCATTACCTTCCCGTCGTCACCTCACGCAACTAGCCCTGTCCTCGAACGTCTCGCAGCTCAAGCAGCCGCTAAATGGAACGTCGCTTCCCCACCCACTGTCCGCATCCTTCGCGCAGAGGAGACTGTCCTTGACACCATAACGGGACTCAAGAACGCGGTGATCATCTTGGATGGTGCTACCGCCGATGATGTGACCGTAACAGAGGCAGAGCAAACATACACCTCGAACCTCCTAACGCAACACCAGCTTGCCTACGCACGTCTGAGCGTCACGGACGTCAGATCCTCGCGTCATTGTGTCTCCATCGCGGAGGACCGGGTGGTGATTACCGCGTCCTCGCCCGTGGGGATCGCGTATGGGCTCACTACGGTGCAGCAGCTTGTTGATTCTTCGAACGGAGATGCAGAGGGTGGAAGCAGATTGCCGGCGGTGGAGATACTTGATAGAGCCAGGTTTGCGTGGCGGGGCGTGTTGTTGGACTCTGCTAGGCATTTCATGCCTGTTGATGTGATTATCAAGTTTTTGGATTTGTTGGCGTATCATAAGATGAATGTCTTCCATTGGCATTTGGTGAGTGTGGCCGGCCGTCTTGTATTCGCAGCTCGGGTTTGCTGGGCCCAACGTAGGACTGTGGACATTCTTTCTGCGCGTCATACATGAAAGTGGCTCATGTGGGGGCTTCCGCATGTGTCTATGTTAGGTCGACGACCAAGGCTGGCGACTAGAACTGCCGCAATTTCCCGAGCTGACTGCTGTTGGCGCGTGGCGGGACCAGAATGGCGAGCGGTATGGCGGTTTCTACACCGCCGAGGACGTGAGACGGATCGTGGAGTACGCTGCAGAACGGTTTATCACTGTTGTTCCTGAGATCGAGGTGTGTTTTACGTGTACATTAGTTTCCTCGCATGGTTTGGCAAGATGATGCCATAAGATAAGGAGAGGCACAAGCTCATCTTATACTACATGGTTCTCCCACCAGCTCCCAGGCCACTGCTCAGCCTCCCTCTCCGCCTACCCGCACCTCAGCTGCGTGGGCCAGCCCCTTCCCGTCCCAACCGACTGGGGCATCTTCGAAGACGTTTACTGCGCCGGCAAAGACGCCTCCATCGAGTTCCTCAAACAGGTCTTTGACGACGCGCTGCCCATGTTTCCGTCACCGTTCGTGCATATCGGTGGGGATGAAGTGCCGACGACCCGATGGGAGCAGTGTGAAGAGTGTAGGGCGAGGGTGGACAAGCAGGGATTGGACGGGTGGGATGGATTGCAGGTGGTTTGACCAGAACAAGTATCACTTCTTTCCCTTCTACGTTAAACCAACACCCACCGTCTCTCATACAGGCCTGGTTCATCTCCCAACTCCTGACCCACCTCACCGACACGCACTCCCGCCTTCCCATCGGATGGGACGAGGTCCTCACGCACACCACGCGAACCCACCCATTGCCTCCCCAAGCCACCATTCAGTCCTGGAACGGCTTCCACCCCGCCTTGGTTGCCGTGCAACCCGATGCCCACGGTAACCGACCCCACGCGTTGAGCGCGATCGTGTCCCCGACCACCCACTGTTACTTCGATTACGGCGAGGATGTGACGGATATCAGACGGGTGTGGTCGTTTGAGGCGTATCCGGAGGAGATCAGGCCCCACTTATCATATATATACAACGCCGACAAAGCAGAAGCGCGAAAACACATCCGCGGCGGCGAAGCCTGCCTCTGGAGCGAGCGTGCGCCTCCCGACACCGTGTTCGCTAAACTATACCCGCGCACATGCGCCCTCGCCAGTCGGTTGTGGAAGATCTTACCGGAGGATGACGGTGCCGAGGGTGAAGTTGACCCGCTACCGCAGTTTGAGGACTTCCATGCTCAGCTCGTCGATGTGCATTTACGCAAGCGGTTGGTTGGCAAGTGGGGCTTGAGTGGGTTGACGGACGGGCTTGGGAGGCTTTTGGGAGAGAGACGGGCTTCGTGGAGTTGGGAGCTAGTCTAGATTAACATAGACACAAAATATGTGGAGTCAAAGTGTGTAATAAAACTCAATACTGTACAGTACAGTACAGTAAATTTGAGTGACCGCAAATTAACCTTAATTTGCTAAATCAATTCCATGCTGCGCCACCGGGCCTTTCACACCTCGTTTCCCTCCGGCTCGCTCGACTCCAAAACGGCCTTAAAAGTTTACCTCCAGATCATCTTCCGCCCAAATCGCTTTTCTTTGCAGTGGAAAGGTACGTACACAATAGAGGCAGAAAGCAGATAGATGTTTTATGCGCTTTCCTTCCTCCCGCCGGCCTCCTGTCTTATCCTTCATGACTTTATAGCAGTAGACATGTCAGAATCCCTGAAAACTAGCCAAGCTGGCCGTCGGGCCCCCGTATGGCCCCTCTACATTATGGCACTTTCTAGCGTCGTCGTTGCGGTCGCGTCCGTGGTCCTCATCTTCATTGTTTACCGCGGCTTGAACACCCTTACTCGCACGCTCACTGACGAGAGGCTTCGACTCGAGGTAGAAGGCTTCTCCACCAGCTCCATGACGGCCATCACGAACAGCCTCGGGACCATGGCCGCAAACACCTACGGCTTGTGTACTGCGTCGAGGGGGTCCAATTGCCGCGCCTGAATGGACGGCCGACACCGTGTCCTTTCGAACTACCCTAGACCAAGCGATCGACAATATAATCGCTAGACTCGATGCCCCTATACTGCTGATCAGAGTGCTTAGAGTCTCTATATAAATGCTCGCATTGTTACGCTTCGCTCTCGGTCACGTAGTCTTCCTTATGTACAGTATATGTGTAGTTATGTAGATATATATCCCTATAGAGCTGAAGCA
The DNA here is from genome assembly GCF_025526975.1 of Fimicolochytrium jonesii. NCBI lineage: Eukaryota > Fungi > Chytridiomycota > Chytridiomycetes > Spizellomycetales > Powellomycetaceae > Fimicolochytrium > Fimicolochytrium jonesii. Next base: position 296,064 of record NW_026515699.1, read on the forward strand.
TTTGCATTAGCAACGCAGAATTCTCTCCAGCCACATGTCGATTGGTGCAGCACCAACACCCAACAAGTTGGTTTGACTTGTACTGTACGTATGATCCATGACCAGAGGGACAGGCGTCTCGAGAGTACGTACTTATTTTACCAAGGTATCCTAACGATATTGCTACTTTATCTGATTGAACGACCATGAACTAGTCCGTATGCTTGTAAACGCGCATGATGCCTCATGTGGGGTATATACCAACGCCGGCGAGGGTCCCTTCCGCAACAAGGTAGGAGCCTGCATGTCCTATGAGGTCGAAAGAACCCTGCAGTGGGTGGGATCCCGCTGGGAGTTGACGGAGGGCGTCGGGGTGGTGGTGCAGGGATACCTTCTGACCCGTTCTCCAAGAGATTGCTGTGTGGCAGGTTGTGCACCACATCTGGTCAGAGCCCACTGTCTTGGAAATGAGCGCCCCGCAATCGGGACAGGTTGAAGACTAAACTCATGCGGCGCTCGACATGACGTCGCATAATGAGCGATTGCGCGGCATAAACGGGAGTACGGTAATATAAGGGGCAATGAAGTTAGACGTGGTGGTGGTGGTTACAGAATTGTTGGTGCTGAGGGCAGTGTCGCCTGTGCTCGACGGTGACGGTACGGGTGAAACGCCATGGGACGCCTTTGGTCTTTTGAACCGAGACCGACGCGGAGACCGTTGGACATCATCTTCGGACCACTGATCAATGTCTCGAGGATGGGGACAGGGTTCCCGTCTACCCTAATCAATCTCTGCTGCATTCCGGGGCTGAAAGTCGCTCGGTGGCTGTACAACGTTAAAGGATAGCCTTGCACGGTTCTCATCCTGCAGAGGAGCTCGACCGTGAGGCTGCGGAAACCGCGTACCAAGGTATCCGTGTGGGTCTCGTTTCCGGCCATCGAGATAGCCTTGTCCGTTGCGGTATCTTTATAGCCTTTTCCGTCGTATAGGAGAAGGAGCTTCCCTGCTACGTACTTGTTTGTGATTTTGTAGTTTACATAGGTTTGATACTGTATAAAGGATGTATCGTATGTAGTGGTTGAATTGAATCCATGTGTTGCGGTTCCATCTTTCCATTGTCTGTCACCAAAGGCCGCCTACGGGGCAGGAGACTCCCTTAAAGTGTCCAACTTCAAAGTTACCACTCCAATTGTACGCCAGGCAGAAGATGACGTGTTCTGGAAGCAAAAAGGTGGTCGGCCCAATGGGTAAGAGCGCCATTTATCGGACGAGGAAAGGGAGTGAGATACGTAATAGCACACGGGTGTGATTCCAGACCAGTGCTATTCCAACCTGGAATCACCCTGCTGCATAGTAAACGCGCTGCGCCACCGGGATGATTTCCGTGGAATAGCACACCAGTGCTATTTCTGTGAAATCGCCCCGCAATCTGCAATCTGATTCCAGACATTGAACTTGCAATTCCAACACAAGCCTTCACCAAAACTCTCTGTGAGCTCATTGTATATGCAGAAACATGTGTAGAACGCAGTGAGTGTGCTATTAGTGCGATATACCCCTTGCCATTTCGGGCTATTGGCCAAAAATTGCCCTTGGGCCTGTCTTGACTGGAATAAGATCCTCGGCTACGCCTCGGACTGATTGCCTAGTCATAGACGCGTCCCGCGGGCTGATTTTCTTGCCAATAGCCTTCAGGCGCGGGATATATCGCATACGAATCATAAACGGTCTTATGGTGGTACAACGGCAATTTATTAGAAAAGGGAGATTCGGAATCAAACCGGTCCTATGGCCCAATGGTCAAGGCGCCTGTCTACGGAACAGGAGATTCCAGGTTCGACTCCTGGTAGGATCGTTTTTTGCTTTTTGCTTTTCAGTTTGTTGGCACTTGGTGAGAGCCAACGCGTAGGAACTGGGGGCCGTGTGGCTCAAACAATCGTCCTTTTCGCACAGTACGTAGTATTCGGCAGGATTCTGGCTGGTAGAACGCCGTCCCATTGCAGAAACACTTGTGAGCTGTAAAGTGGCATCGATCCTCTTTCCGAGACCCGTTGAGACCTTTCAAGAGACTTTCGGACCCAAACCACTACTACAGTATAAGTATGCCGCATATAGATACACCTGCAAGACGATTGCCCCAGCGGGATGCCGCCTAAGGCGCTACCAAACAGCTGATTCCAACCTAATCGAAACAGTCCCCCCCCTACTTCCCACTACGCCAAAGCCCTCCCCTGCCCTGACCGCTGACCACGCATCTACGTAAACGCCTATGCACGATTCATGCGACTCCACGGCGGGAGCGATTGCGGCGGGTTCGATTGTCGTCGTCATGCTGCCGGGTGGGTGGTGTGGGTGGGTATTGGGAAATGGGTCTGTGAGATTGGGGGTTGGAGTGTCGAGGGTCGGAGCGGGGAAGTCGAGCGTCAATCCTCGAAGGACGCGGTTTCCAGCTTTCCCGACTTCGTGTCTTGGTATCCATTTCAAGCTCAATAATCAAGCAGGAAGGCCGCACACGAAGGTCTGGGATAACTTTTTTGGGCATAATATCCACAGATTTCAAGAAGAATAAAGTCATGGTGCAATAGTATGGAAAGTTCGTGAACTACGCCTTGGCTACCTACGACCTTGATCTCGACTCACAGAACCGCTAACCTACGCCGCCCCATCCGCCATCCCCAAGCATTCCCCTTCCTCTTCCCCTCTACGCCACCCCAATCACCGCCTCGGCACACACTTCAACAAAGGCTTCAACTTTGCGCGCTTAGACTGCCCCAACCGCAACGGCAGCGCGTTGACGTAGGCTGCGGCGCCTGGTGACGCTGTGGATGTGTGGGATGTTGAAGTTGATGCTGATGTGGGGCGTGTTGCGGATGATGCGGAGGTTGGGGGTGTCGTAGAAGCTGCAGGAGCGGGTGCGGATACCAGACGTCGTGTGCTGGTCCGTAGTGCCGATGAGACGTTAGCTGCTGTGCTCGGTTGAAGATGTGCTGCTGCTGCCCCTCGAGCAGGTTTAGGGGTTGGTTTTGTGGTTTTCTTCTTTGGGGCGGGCTTCACGTCGTCGTCGTCGTCGTCGCCATCTTCGTCATCGACCTCCGCGTCAGATTCAGATGGCTCGTCGTCCTCGTCCTCGGAGTTTCGGGTGGTTTTGCGTTTTGTGACTTGCTTTTTGGTGGTGCTTGGTTTGGTGGCGGCGGTTGTGGCGGGTTTTGGCTTTGGTTTCGGTGCATCCGCCTTGTCTATGTAGAATTCGTTGGCGTGAGAAGTTGGTCACCAGAGAATCCCTGTGAACAATGCATCCTAAGGCCGCCGTACCATTCTCCAACCCAGCCACTCCCGTCTCGCCCACAGCGTTCTCTGATTGTGCAACGTCCATCGTAAGCTCGTCGGCACCTCCTCCATGCATGGATCTTTCCATAGCTAGACGGAGATCCGCTTGTTCCCTTCGCTCCTAGTAAAAGGGCGAATCTTGAGATTTCCATTCCCAACACTTTATCATTCGTAAAATGGTACACACGTACCTGCACGCTCAATCGCTTGTTTGGTCGAGCAGGGGATTCCGTTTGCGGGTCTGCATCACCACTACCGTTACCATCCTGAGCCGCGTCAGATTTCCGCTTCTTCCCCGTCTCCTCCTTTCCACCATCTCGCACCACATCAACGGCATCATCCCCCGCCTTCTCCGCCAACTGCACGTGTTCCGCATCGTCGGCGTTCTTCCTTCCCTTGCCTTTTGTGGCGGTCTTTGCTCCTCCTCGCTTGGAGGATGATGAGAGGTCTTGTTGGTAGAGTGGAGCGTCGAGGGAAGCTACTTCAGCGTAGTTGACTTGTTTGCGTGAGCGTTGTGGGCGGGACATTGTGAGTGAGAGGACTGGGGTGGGGATAGGAGAGGGAGTGAGAACCGAGAACCCTGAGACCGAGCCTGGAGAAACGAGGCTTGTTGGTTGAAGCAAGTGGGAGGGAGGGACGGAGGGAGAAAGGGGAGGATCTCGTACGAACGCGTGGGTGTCCGGATGGGAGAGAGTGCGAGGTGTGACAACAAGGCGTGACAACACTCTCCCTGAGCTTTCTTTCCAACGGCTCGTTTGTTTACTCGTTGTCTCGCATAACAGGCGCCCAGCTATGGACAAGGTATAACACCTATCTCCCTCCACTCAATCGCTTGCCCTCTTGCCGTTCCCAGTTTCCCCGGCTCTCTTGTCCTTCACAAAACCCGTCTCCTCATGTGTTCCTCATTCAAAATGCCATGTCCCAAAAGCACCAGGAATCACCAACCCCGCTCGTAAACGGCACCAAACGCCCCACCCCCGACGAAGAAGAAGGAGAGCTACCCGAAGATGACCAAAACCTCACCCCTAAAACAAAGAAACGCCGCACAGATACCACCGCAGATATCTCCAACACCGAAAATGGGGTCATAAAAACCGAAGTTCCTGAGGAGCCGCCACAACGGATACCCAACGGCCACCCAACACCACCACCAACCTCGACAGCACCACCAGCAACACCAACAACCCCCTCCCTGCCCCACTCCGACATGGACACAACAGACCATTTCCCCGAAGTCCGCAACCCGAAAAACAAGCGTGTCCTCGAGGAAGAACGCACGAACCGTGTCATGTTTAAACTCGTTCAGAATGATGGGACCAGGGAGAGCTTGACCTTGTTGTCGAAGGTGAAAGCCGTTATTCAGGCTCAATTGCCGAAGATGCCCAGGGAATATATTGGGAGGGTTGTTTATTCGAGGTATGGGGAGATGAGAGGGTGGGATGAAAGATGTGGAAGGGATTTTGAGAATGTGAGAATATGAGGGATGGGGTGGGGGAGCCCGAGCGGAGCGACCGAGCGAAGTGAGGGTTTGGTTCGGTCGGGGAGTTCGAGCGTCAACGAGGACGACCGGAGCGAACGCGCACCGCGGCGAGCGAAGGTTGCTTGAGGCAGGCGGGCCCTAGACGAGCCACATTGCACCAAAGTCGCAATACACCCCTCACCCACGCAGCCCAACCTCTTTGCCGCGAGCGGAGCGAGCTGGCTATCGTTCGACCATCCAACCATCCGTGCGAGATCCATGCTTCTATGAACTTCCCAATCTCACCCGCCCTCGTTCCATTCCACAGAGAACACTGGAGCTGCGTGGTAGTCCGCGACACAGGCGACGTCGTGGGCGGGATCACCTTCCGCCCCTTCGGACCACGGCGGTTCGCCGAGATTGTGTTCCTCGCTGTTTTGAGTCATAGTCAGACCACGGTAAGACGGTCAGACCACGGAATGTGCCTACTCATCCGAAAGCAGGAAAGCGTATTTATGGACGTGATCTCTTTGGTAGGGATACGGCGCAAGACTAGTAGCCCACTTCAAAGACCACGTCCGCGCCATGTGGGGCGTCGAGTACCTCCTCACATACGCGGACAACCTCGCTATTGGGTTCTTCAAAAAACAGGTGCGTGAATCAGTTCCCTATCACTTCCCGCATCAGTAATCACCCACGTTCCCTGCAAAACCACTCAACGTCTCTCGGAAAACGCAGGGCTTCACATCAGAAATAACCCTCGAAAAATCCAAATGGGTCGGGTACATCAAAGACTACGAGGGCGCGACGCTGCTGCAGTGCAGCTTCTTCCCGAAAGTGAAATACCTCGACATCTATCATATTTACCATGCGCATCGGAAGGTAAAATCCTCACTCGCTACTGGATGCAGATGCAAGAGGGATGTTGATTATAAGGGCGTGATCTTTTCAGGCGGTGTTTACGAAAATCAAAGAGGCGTCGTTGTCGACCAGAGTATACCCCGGCTTGGTGTTCGAGGAGGGGCAGGCGAAGATTGAGCCGGAGGGCGTGCCGGGGTTGCGTAAGTCATCACTCCTCGTCCTTACCTCTCACATCCATAGCGCATCTCACGAAAAACTGAAATCTTCAAGGCGAGGCGGGATGGCGGCCTGAGCTAGGCGAATTGTACGTACCACCCTCTCCTTTCACATCCTCAAACATTATCTCACCTCTTCGATTCCGCAACCAGATCAGGAAGCTCATCAGAAGGCAAACCCCCCCTCTACCACCTCCTCGCCCAGCTCCTCTCCGAGCTGCGCGACAACCCCTCCGCATGGCCGTTCCGCGAGCCGGTTTCCGGCGTCGCAGACTACTACGATATCATTCGGAATCCCATGGGTAAGGGGTTGTCATACGTTTTGATTGTTTTTTGAGGGTAGGAATCGGGGGATGAGGATTGATTGTTCTTTTTTTTTTTGGTGACAGATTTGGCAACAATGGAACATAACCTGAAGGACGGCAAATATACCACAATTTCGGAGTTTGAGACCGATTTCGCGCTGATAATTTCCAACGCGAAGATTTATAATGATGAGACTACTACTTATTACAAGGCGTATGTATTCTGAAGTTTGAGGGGGCGAGGTGCTGTTGATGGTAACCATGATCACATTGCCAGGGCGTGTAAATTGGATAAAGCGTGCAAGGATCGTGTCAAGGCGCTGGTCGCGGCGGCGAACGCGGGGAAGGCGGCGAAGAGTGGGGTGGCGGTTAGTGTTGTGTGAGGAGACCCGTCTACGGCCCCCGCACCGATTCTCACGCGGATGTGGAATACCCTCATCACACCTATACATGAGGACAATTTTTGGACAGTTTTGTGAATGAGATATTGCTGCCGCTGGGTTGCTGATATGAGATATTGCTGCCGCTGACATTTCTCCGCAAGCGTTCTGGATGGTGGGAGTTTGAAAGTCTAGACCAGGGGGCTGTGACCTTCCACCCCCAGTGTTCCCGTCGTTTTCCCGGGACTTTTGCCAAACATCTCCCACAAGCCATATTTGGAGGATCGTAGACTTGATATTGATTACGCCGATAACATTATTATTCGTACAAAGCTTTCTACAAAGGTATACTACATCTAGGTCCCAAAAAAAAGGCCCACAAACAATACGCCATATACACTCCCCCCTTCATCATCCCAAGGGGCAATCACCACCTCGCAACAACATAACTCAACGTCCCCACGCGCTCCACATCAAACCCAATCCCCTTGGCACCCAACCTCAAACACCCCTTGCACGCCTTCCCGGCATCGACCTCCGCAGGCACCTTCCACCGCATCTGGTGGTGCGTGCGGGTTTTCTGCATGGACACCAGGTCTGTTTCTACGAGGTTGATGAAGCTGGTGTAGGGGTCGGTGGAGGTTTTTGTTGTTGTTGTTGTTGTGGTGGTGGTGGGGCCCACCGAGGGCACGGAGGAGTTGCGGCGGATGAAGGCGAGGTCTTCCGCGGCGGCGGCGGCGCGCACGTTCGGGAGGGATTTGCGGGATTTGAAGAGCGCGAAGATGCCGGTTGGCGCCGGGGTTTCGATTTGAGCTGTCATTCTGGGTGGTTTTGTTGTAAGGGATGTGTTGTGTTGGTTTTTCGTTTACCACTATATTTGTATGTGCGGCTTTTTGCTTTGCTTGTTTGCTTTGGTGAGGAGTAGGCGGAAGGATTATCTGTCCGTCCCTCATTTATAGAGTTGTCCGAACAATCCTCTTCCCTCCATCGCGGTAAAACGCATGGGGGAAGATGGTTCCTTGCGGGCGGGCCGCACGCCGCATACCGCATGGGAAGTTTGTTTGTTGAGGACGGTCTATGTAGCTATTTTCGGGGCCTGTCAGCGGCAAATCGCGCTGTCGAATTGCTAATGCGCAGATTGTGTCACTCCGACCGGCACGTCGCGAGATTTCGGCATCCCGTCGACATCATGTCCAGCTGTCCACCTCCAAAGCACCGTCAGAACAGCGACAAACCTTGTGCAAGGGAATAATGATAAAATGCATACGACTCATAAATACACCGTTCAAAAAAGGAGAGCTACGCTACGCGTTGACATATAACCGCCATTTCCAGCTCTCAAATCGCACACCAAAGTAAAACACGCGTTCGTCTTCTACCTGCTCTAACATCTACTCATCCTCCTCCTCATCCTCCTCCTCATCCTCCCCCTCCTCGTCCTCCTCCTCCTCCTCGTCCTCCTCCTCATCATCACTCATCCTAAACCTCCTAACCACATCTCCATCCTCCTCCACAACCTCATCCTCTCCATCACTCTCCCCATCCTCCTCATCAGCCCCCTTCTTCCCCCGTTTCTTCCTCGGCTGATCATCACTATCCTCATCCTCACTCCCCCTGTTCGCAGCCGCCGCCTCGGCATGCAGACGCGCAATCTCTTTTTCCTTAAGGGCTTGGCGCGCCGTGTTGTGTTTGTGGAGGGGGGAGGCGTTTGGATCGATTGTTGTGAGGAAGAGACGCTGGTGGAACAGAGGGGATGAGTGGGGTGGAAGGGGGGAGGGAAGGGGAAAGGAAGGGTGAAATCTTACCACTTGCGCGTCGTCTTTGGGGCTGAACTCTACCGCGGACCGCTTTTCTTCGATGAAGCGGCTGTTTTGTTCCAGCTGGTGGTTTTCATTCAGGGATGGTTAGATGGTTTCTCGTATATATGTGAACGACATTCGGAGTCGGAGAGAGCGTACCTTTTCGACAAGCTGCTGGATCTGCTTGTTAACCTGGAAGTTTTTGGACCGCTTCACATATCGTTTCAACTGCAAAATCCCGAAGGAAAAAAAAAACGTAAGTCGCGAGCCCCAACCGGAATCGATGAAAGAAAGCGACATACCTGCAAAATCGCGGGAACAGCCAACTCCGGGAACGAAATCGACAACGCAAACGCGCCATAGTAGTTGAACAGCAGGTTCACCACCTCCTCCACGACTCCGACCTGGTACACCCTCGTGCCAAGGTAGGGGTTGGGCGCCTTGATTGCGAGTGTAAAATCGATGGGTTTCTGCGTTGACGGCTTGGCCTTATTTTTCAACTCAGCGCTATCGAAGATCTCAAACAGGTGCGACGCGACCGGGATGAACGTCTGAGTGTGCTGCGCGAGATCCGTAAGGGCGCGCACGCACTGGAATCGCATCGGGAAGAATTTGGACGAGGGTTTGAGCCGCATGACGCCGATCGTGACCTGCACGAGCGGGTAGATAAGGGGCCGGAGTGCCGCGGAGGTGCCGGAGTCGAGGGGGCTGTTGACGTCGCAGTAAGTGGCGAGGACGCGGGTCCACAGACGTAACGAGTGGACGAATTGCCAGTTGTAGACCTGTTTGAAGGATTCTTTTGTTTTTGTAGTAATGGCGCTGCGGAGGTGCATGGCCATTTGGCGGATGGTCACGAAGCCGTGTTGGTACGTTGTGGCCAGGTGCAGCCCGCAGAGCTCGACGATACAGCTCATCATGAAATTGATGGTGGTCCATGTGTGCACGCTGGTGTTGCGGGATTGGTCGGCGAAGGCGCGGCAGGTTTTTTTGATGCCCAGGTCCAGATAGGGCGTGGGAGCGACGACGGCGAGGCGGCGGATACACAGGAAGGAGACGATGCGGACTTGCTCGTCGTCGGCGGGCGCTGTCCAGAAGTGCAGGAGGTTCTTTAAGAAGTCCTTCCCAAGTTTGGGGAAACTGGCAAAGTAGGGAGTGGCGCCGTCGGATTCGCGGAGAACGAATTTGATGAGAGTTGGGTCGGTCATGTTCTTGATGAGGCGGAGGTAGTTGGTGAGGAAGGATTTCACGAGCGGCTGGATCTTCTTCCATTTGGACGAGCTCGTGGGCAAACCCTTTCGTGGCTTTCCGTCTTCGGTAGGCGCGCCGTAAGCATGGTAGTTGAAGACCGCTGGGGCGTGCTTCACACACAGGAACAAGAGACTGTTCGACACTGCTCCGCTAGGGATCTTGTACACGGACGAGTCTTCATCGGCGTCAGCGTCAGCCGCAATCGCAGCCGCGCGGAACGCTAGAAGCGCTTTCCGCAAGCCCCGCAGGCTGTGATTGTTGATCATGGACGCTCGCCAGGTCGCAATCATCTCCTTTGTTACGACTGTCTTTCCATCGTCCAGCTCTTCCTCTTCCTCCCCTTCCTCGGCCTCGTCCACGTCCATAGCATCATCGCCTTCTGCGGCGTCCTCCGCTTCATCCCCTGACGAGACTTCCTCCTCATCCTGAAACTCCAGCAGCTCCTGGTCGTTCTCCTGCAAGAACTTGAAGAACTCAGGGTCCTTCTTCTTCAGCTCCTCCAGCTCGTGTTTGTGATCCGCGATGTCCACATTGAGATCCTTCTTTGCCCGTTTCTTCTCGGAAATCACGCCGTCAACCTCCATCTCCTCCTCATCCCCTTCGTCGGACCCAGCATCAGACGACCCCTCCAGATCACTTAAATCCTCCAAATCATCTACAGACCCATCCGACTCTGATCCAGCGCCAGCGTCGCTGTCTGCATCCGAATCCGAACCGGGTGCTAAGCCGGCGTCATCGAAGCCGTCATCGGAATCACTGTCTGCCTCCATGTCCGACGCTTCCACTGGCACATCCTCTACTGGTGTTTCTGCTTTCGGGGCTGGTTTTCCGCCCTTGCGGTGCTTGTTTGCTGATTGGACCTTTTTCCGCCGTTGAACCACATCTTTCAAGTGGTTCTTGACAAACTTTTTCGTACTCTTCTTTGCTTTTCCCATTTTGCCTCGACTTCGTATGGAGACAGAATGCTATAGTGTCTATCGAGCGTCCTGTTCGGATGCGTGGAGTACTGAGGACGATAGGTGACAGACTACAGAACAAGTGACCCAAAACTGAAAATGGCCGAGACAACATTAGTCCCAATTCGCCAACCCGACAGGCGGAGAGGACGCTGTACAAGCACTCCTCAAACTACCAAGGGCGCTCTATTGCTGAAGAGTATCCTGCTCACTGCGTACCCACCTTTGAATGCGTCTGTTTGCTTGGAAAGGCATGCTGGGAAGAGCCCGTTGAACTGAGCGTGGAACGAAAGGGCGGTTGGTCACGTGATGCACAGAGTCCCTAATGTGGCGCCACAGATTGACGGCTCCAAGCCACCCACTCGCTGTCGAACTCCCCGTCATTCCTCGACATGTGTCTGCTCCACACGGCATAGATCTGCTGGGATCCCAATTTTCCAGCAAGTAGTTTCGTAGTGGCCTCCACTTGTTGATCAATGAGTGGAGTAATACAGCGAGGTTGAAAGCCAGCAATGTTGAACATTCTGTGTCTCTCCATGCCAACACTAACCCATTGCACTGCAGGATCTTTCAACCGGATAGGTAGGGTAATTTGAGGAACATCACCGTTCCCCACACGACCGAGTTCATGATCGCTCACAACGCTCCTGACAGCCAGACTTCCACAGGAGTCGAACAATTGGCCACCATGCCGTCCTTCAAAGATGTTACTCATGCCATCTTCTGCGCCTTCGCTTTGGCTCTCTTCGTCCACAGCGTTGTACTTACTCCGGCTGTCATAGTCGAGTCCTGTCCCAGCCGGGATCAGGCATCACTGTGGTGGGCACCGTTTCAGCTGCCCGACGAATTTTATATGAAGGTTTACGTCGGTCGCCGCGAAGATTTGTCAAAGGATCTCTATACGATTGCACACAAATTGGATACCAGCGCCGGCATACTGAAATGGACTCCGGACCACATGAAGCATGTTCTGGCGAACGAAAATGTGCCTTTAAGCGACCTTTACATGTGCTTTACCATTGTCAAGAAACAGTGGAAGCGTCACATCATTCAGCACGTCGTTGCCGTTGATCGAGCTCACAGAGAAGAGCGTGATTTGACCGGCATACTATGGATTGACTTGAGCGCTTTCCGTAGGCTTTTCCAATGCATATGAAAGCTAAAGCCGCTGTGTCTGGGCATTGTTTGCAGCAGTGGCTGGGGCTCAATTTCTGAGCAGTGTCGATGCATTTCGCAAAGCGGCTCTGAGAGGTTCCTTACTCATAGGTCGGCTTGCATCAACTTGGCCCGACATGGTTCCTTCATTATATTCTCCCCCAATGTACTGTATATATTACAAATTACCTCATTCTGGTGGTGCACGAGCATCAGTTTCATCCTATGTATGTACATCATGCCCCCCTCATCTCGCCCCCAACATCTATAGCTTCTGGCTACCCCAACTACTTCTCCCCAAATACTCTGGCCGAAAGCAATTTCCAAATACGCCATGTTCTCAACTTCGACAAAGCCCAATCCGCTGCATCCGTTCCTGATCCCCAGCTTCGGTTTCCCCCGGAATCACCGCCCATGACACACAGTAATGATCCGACAACAGCTGCCATTCCTCCACTTCATCAAAGATCTCCAGTTTCGATATCCTAACAAACGACACCAATCAGCTTTGAAAGGTAAAATCCACCCGCCTATTCCCCATCTCTCACCTGCCCCTCTCCTCCACCCCTAACCCCTCCCAAAACATATTCATATCCACCGCGCCCGCCTCCTCCCACCCACACTCCCCAAACCTCCTCTTCTGCGCCTTCAAATCCGGCCACTCCCTCCACCCACGCAACTCAATCCCCCTCCCTCGCAAATTCTGCGCCATCACCCGCCCAAACGCATCATCAGGGTGGATCTGCTCGTACACCACAAACATGCCACCTCCGCCGCCGCTGCGAACTAGCGAGGACGTGGCGTTTAGGATTGAGCGTGAGAGAGCAGGTGGGAGGTAAATGAGCACGCATTCGCAGAGGAAGAGGGTCGGGAGGGTGGTGTCGAGGCCGAGGGATTGGAGATGGGGGATGAGGTGGGAGGCGAAGGTGCGTAGGTCGCCGGATAGGAGGTGGTAGTCCGAGCCGTGCAGGGCTAGGCCTCCGCGGTCTGGATGGGTGATAGGGAAGAGGATTTGTGAGATTTGAGAGATGTTGACGGTGAGAAGAGTGGATCACAGACCAATCTTGTAAGGTCCCACAAGTGTTGCCAACGTCGGATTTCTGGCGATCGTCTGCCCTTTCTTCGAGACAATCTCCGGGAAATCAATCTCAAAGTACTTCCGCGGCTGCCGTCCTGCCGCTTTCAACAGGAAATTTCTCGTATCCGACCCAGCACCCAAACTAACAATCTGTTTCCCTCGCGGATCCACATCCAAGAACTGATCTATGAGGGTTTCCAGCGCCTTTGATCGCGTGAACGTGCCTGCGACCCTGACGCGGTATCGATGAGTGCGGTGACATCGCGCGTGCATAGGAACGATTTCAATGGAAGGACGCAGTGTATCCTCACCTCTATTGATAACAGGCGGCCGTTTTTGCCCCCTTCTCACGAAGTGCTTGGCGTACGGGTCGGACAGGTAGCCGAGATTGACAGCCGCGCTGGGAAGACACACCATCAGCGTCCGAAGAGCGTTTCAGGGAATGAAACCAAGACTGAGGTCGCTGTTCCCTTTGGCACTCACAGACGAGAGATGGAAGCGTCGTCGTTGGTGGAGCGGAGGGTGTCGTCGTCGTTGAGGTTGCTTGGGGCGGTGGATTCGAAGGAGGCGGTGGTGGTGGTGAACGTGGCCATCTTGGGGATCGCGGAGTTACTTGTTTCTGTACAGGCGCGTACTGTATGTGTCCGTCTACGTCCTCTTCTGTATGGGCATATGTGCTGCACGGTGTATTCGGGACGGCTGAGGATGGCTGAGGAGGAGGAAGGAAACGGTTGGGATGGGCGTTGCAAGTGTGAATTGGAAGCTGTGCGGAGACGGCGCGGCAGGGAGGGTTCAGAGGCCCATTTGGACACCTCGTAGGGAGAAGCATTCCCAAGATTCCCATAGCACGCTGAAGAGCGCTGAAGGCAACCACCCTCCGGACCATTGAGGCTTCCTTCATGTCGCTGGGCACCGACCGCTCTCCCACAGCGCTCCCTCCAAAATGTCGACCCGAGACGTACTCTCCTGTCTGACCGCCGACCTCAAGGCAGGCACCTCCGACCTCCTCCTCCCAACCCCCCCACCCATCAACACCTCCAAAGCCTACTCCATCCTCCACGCCTACACCACAACGCACCCGCCCGTCGCCTCACCCACCTCCGCCACCTCCTCCTCCAGCACCCTCACAATCCAAACCTACAACCCCTCCGTCGACAAACTCGCCACCGAACTCACCCAGCTCTTCAAAACCACCTTCGCGCCCACGAAGGAGATCGCCAACGCCAAAGGGGCGTACAAACTCACGCCGGCGCAGGTATCCTCGACGCAAGATACGCGGCTGCTGATCTTTGCGGCGTGGTTGAAGCGGTTGTTGCCGATATATGATCCGGCCCGGTTTGCGGCGGATTGGTGGGAGGCGTTGATCAGGCCGTTGTTGGTGGCGGGGAGGTGGAGGCCGCTGTTGGATGTGTGTGGGGAGCTTGCGGTCGCGTTGTTGTGTACTGACTCGTGGGTTGCGACGAGCGCGACGGCGGCAGCGGGGAATGGGGGATCGCAGACGAACCTGCTGGCGGGGAACGTGACGGCCGCGGGCCAGTTCAGGCGCTCGGTGGCGTGGACCTATTTTGCTGAACGGCATGCGTTCTGGGAGAAGGATAGCATTGCGACCACGCCTAAATCGGGGGGAAGTTCACCGGGTCGGGGAGCATCGACAACCATCGAACAGTCCAACGTCCCAACAACCACACGCCGCGTAGGCGCCTTCTGGGACTCCACCTCCTGTCTCAACTTTGAGAAGATCCTCATCTCGCTCGCAATCTCAAAACCCAAAGAATTCTTTGACATCCTCAACGAGTTTGCGCTCATGAAGGAGTACCGCCTGCACCTGCTCGTCTTCCTCGCCAAGCTGATCAGACGCGAGGAGGCGCCCTGCTACTATATCATCGACACCCCGCTGTTTGCCACGTTACTCGCGAGCGCGGGGAGGGATACCAACCCGGCGATTTTGACCTCTACGTTGAGTGTGCTTACGGCCCTGCTGCCGGTTGTGGCGACGCGATTGGCGGAGTATCTGGATGAGCTCATGGCGGGATTGGTGAGGGTGGTGAAGTGGGAAGCGGTGTTCGTGGGCGTTTTCAAAGGGGCTGAGGATGAGAGCAAACAAGGGCTGGAGCAAAACAACCCTGGTGGAGGAAGTGAGGGGTCCCGCGGCGCAGGTAAAGCGGAGGGAGACTTTGCGTTTGTATCTATCTCTATCCATGAACATGGCACTCAGCTGTGTTGATGATCAACAGGAGCCTCCACCCGCGCCAAATCGATCCTCACCGACTACACCCTCGCCGCGGTGCACCAAGCCATCGAGAACTACTACACACTCCTGTACGGCATGTTCCCCTGTACCACCGTCGCCGCCGTGCGTTCAGTACTGACGAAGGACGAGTCGTCACCGCCATCGGTGAAGACAGGCAACAGTCTGCCGATGTTTGAGATCGCGGACGATCCGCTGGCGCAGCTGACGGAACGCTTGTTGGATGCGGATGATTGGGAGTTGGAGAAGGTTGTGGGGGGGCGGTTTAGGGTGAGTTCTTGGTTTGGAGTTACAATCAACCCCCTTATCCACCCTGACTGACACAATCGCATTTATCAGAAACTCGTCGAAGCCCACAAACTCCACCCAAATCTTATCCTCTCGACTCCAGCAGACGAACGCAACACAATTCGTAACATCCAGAAACCGCCGTCCGAAATCGTCGTGGAAAGCTTGGAGCTGCGTGTACCGGCCATCTCCCCACTCCTCGCTTCGCATCAGCAAAGGCCCTTGGTGCAGGGTCTAAAAGAGGAACAGACAGCACAGCACGACACCCCACTTGCGTCCCTGACCGCATTCACAATCCTCGACAACCAGCTCGCCGTCGCGCCCCGCCTCTTCCCGGCCACCGAGGGGGATAACCGCGACTCCTCGCCAAGGGACACGCGGGCTGTAGGCGGGAAGAATAACCCCGTATCCCCGCTCGTGGTGTCGCCGCTTGCCGCTGATGCGAAGAGTGTGGGTTCTGTGAGAAGCGAGCATGATCCGGTTGTTGCTGCTGTGGCTGTATCGGAGCCGGCGGTGGTGTCAACACAGACTGATGGTGTGGCAGTCAATGCGAGCAAATCGGTCGATTTCGATCTGGACCTTATCTTGCAGATGAACAGGGCGTTGCGCGTATCTGTTCTGGGGATCAAGGAAAGTTTCGGTTACGAGGCCGTCAAATCGCCGCATGCACACGGTGGGAACAACGCGGATAGTCAGACGCAGCAGGATCTGGACGTGCTCCGCCTGCAGCTGATGATGCTGCTCAACGAGGTCAATTTCCAAGCCTACATGCGCTGGCACCATCTGCAGTATATCCGCAAACTGAAGAAGGACCGGATGATGGAGGAGTTGAAGGATGCGGATCGGCAGAGTGTGGTGGGTGAAGATACCTTTTCTTTCACCATCTCATTTTCGTTCTGACTTACGGCCTTTCTTTTTTTTTTCCTCCAGTTCGAAACCCTCAAACAACGCCAAAGCGAATTACACACCCTCCACGAAACGCTCACCCGTCTCCGCGCCGAATCCGCATCCCTCCGCGACCGCTCCCGGCGTCACGAAGACGACCTGACCAAACGGATCCGCAGCTACCAATTCGAAGCCGAAACCCTCACATCACAGAACAACGCGTTAAGGGAACGCGTCGACATGCTCACGCGGGATCTGCGGGATGCGACGCGGAAGACGGACGAAGATGTGGAGAAGATCTTTGCGTTGCAGACCGAGTTGGAGGTGCTTCGGCCGGAGATGGAGAGGTTGCGGGAGTGTGAGGGGGTCATTGAACGGTTGTCGAGGGGGGTTGTTGAGAGGGGCACGACGAACTCTGGGCGGATGGGGGTTAGCGGTATCACCGCTGGTATCGCCGGCACTCGCGCCTCGACATCCATATCAGACCCCGCCAAACTGTCCTCCAGCAGCACGGAAACGCAGTTCCTCCTCGACCGCATCCTCTCCCTCGAACTCTCCCTCGCCGACCTCGAAAACGCGCACACGGCGCTGACCCAACAACACACCGTCCTCTCCACGGACCACACATCCCTGCAGATACGTGCGCAGCGATTGGAAAGCGTGAACGAACGATTGGAGAAGGATGCGGCGGAACATGCCCGGGTTGTGGAGGGGTTGGTTAGTAAAGGGGCCGAAAGGGTGAGGTGTGTTGAGGAGAAGTATCGGACTGTTAGGAGGTGTTGTGTGAGGTTGGAGGCTGTTGTGGAGGAGTTGAAGGGGAGGGTGGGTCGGGGAGAGAATGGGCAGGGGGATAGGAAAGAGGGGCATGGGGAGGGGGAGGAGGAGGAGGTGGGGGAGGTAAGGATTGGGAGGTATACTTGAGCGGAGTTGGTTGATATCGAGCGGTGTCTTGAGTGAACGGCGTTGGGCGTGCGTTTGCTTCAGTCTTCTTTGAGGCTCTTTTGTTCTCGTTTAGCAAACCTTCGTATGTACGATGCTTATATCCTGTAGATACCCAAATCACATATGTGTGGTACTGTAGCACCATCCTTTATGCCCGGAGTAGGTTGAACGCGAGCGCTTCGACGGGATGCCTGTTCAAACTGTTTTCCTTTTTTTTTGCATGAGCGTGCAATCACGTGAGCGTCCGATCCTTCTAAGTGGTCGGATTCGCATGCGTCATCATCGCTCGAAACCGCCTCTCTCTCTCTCTGTCTGTCTCTTTCCTCTGCTCAACAAGGCTCTGGGGCTTGCCAACAGCGCAAAGTCGCAACGGGACGTTCCCACGCAACTTCCGTGACTTCCGAAAGCCTCCAAGCCCTTCTCCTAGAGGCTCATACTCATAAAGTCCCTTTCCATTACATCGACTCCGATCTCCATATTGTTGCTGGCACCATTCTGTTAAGCTCAAACTTGTCGCCTTTTCCCGCCAATTCCATAGAGCCACGTGGCCGTCGCTAAGGACATCCCTCACTCACATTCACATTGGGATAGGAGGAGCAAAGTCTAGCCGAGCGTCTATAGCTAGATCACCTACCCCATTTGACCGATACACATAGCCTCAGGATATCATGGGTTCAAACTCCATGTTTGACGACGATGCTTGGGCTCCGCCGCCCCCGCCCGTGGGCGAGGATAAGCTTTGGCGGGAGGTTGAGTTGGAGAAGGAATGGTCTGAAAAAGCGAAAGGTAAGTGGATAGGACAACTGCATACCTGCGTCACACTCCGGAGCCATACTTGACCTTCCTGGCCTCATTCCAGACATGTCCGTCCCATCACTATCCGGCATGCGCAAACCCAGTTTTGGAGCCATATCGCCCTCCCTATTGCAACGGCAGGACTCGACGTTCGAGAAACGGGTAGACCCATGGGGCCGGTCGTACGTCCTCGGCGGCCGGCCAGGGTATAGGCGGAATACTTCCGAGAGCACGACCGGCGATCTTTTTGGGACGAATGCGCCGCCAGCTGATATGAATGAGCAGTTGGCTGGGTTCGAGCAGGAGCCGTTTGAGGACTCGGATGAGGAAGGGGAAGCCAATTTGGAGCTGGAGGGGGGGTTGCATGAGGAACCTTTCTCTGATGATAGGTGGGTGGGTGGTGGCCATTCTCCAAGGTTGTTGATTCATTCCTTTTGCTTATGAGTGACATCTTCTTGGTTTGCAGTGACTCGGCGCACCCACCACAAGAAAACGGTCGGGATAGATCGATTTCCCCACGACGGTTAACAAAACGAAGATCCTCCATTCTGTCAATCCGAAGTTTACCTAGAGTCATGCACCACGAGAATAATGATAGCGATAACGAGCAGCAACTGGACTCATATCCATTTCCCCAAAACAACAACTATGCCCGTCAACAAGGCTCACCCACACCATCACTTGTCAAAAAACGATCATCACAAATGCAGCTCCGACGGAAAGCCAGCGCCGCAAGCGACATGCTAGTAAACTCAACGCATTCCTCCTCCTCCACACTAGTTGAAAGCCGATCGAACGGCGCCTCCTCAATGAAGGTTCTGGCGGACGTCGTCAGCGGGGGCGAGGAGTCTGAATTGGACGAGGAGCTGTCTACCGACAACTCGATCACATTCTACCAAGGCTTTCGGGCACTGCACCCGAAGATGGCGAGCACGGCGTCTCTGAACTCCCCGCACAAGCTGGGGCTGAACCTTGGCAATTCTAGCCAAGTAAGCATAATAACATCGTTCCAGCCACCCACACCACGCGGCGGGAAGGAGTTACCGACAAAAGCTCGGTTACACGCCGCATCGATCAACAACATCGCCCGACTCTTCTCTGAGTTGTTGAACGAGCGCGACACGGTGCTGGCCGAGAGCGATAAGCTGGAAAACACCCGCGTGGCGCTGTCGGATGAGCTCCGACAGGTGGAGGATCTGTTAACCGATCTGGGTCGACGGAAGCAGGATCTGACCGCGAAACTGAAGCGGGTGGTCGCGAAAGAAGAGAAGGTCAACGTGCTGTTGGACGAGCTGGACAGCAAGATTGGATCCATCGGCGACGAATCGCAGTCGTTTGAGCGGACGATCCGGAAACTGAAGGGCCACTCGGCGGCGATCACAGCTGATATTGACGTTGATGAGGATGATGTGCCGGAGATTCCGCCAAACACGTGCTTCAGGACGCTGTATGGCCACACGGACAGCGTGGAGTGTTTGGATTTTGATATGCCGTTTGGGACCCTGGTGACGGGGAGCGCGGATAAGACGATTAGGGTTTGGGATTTGAGTAGTCATCGGTGCGCTGCTTCCTTGTCTGGACATACAGGTAAACCTCGATTCGAAGAAGCGCCACCGGTCAAAGGTGGGATAGATACTGACCTTCCAACACCTCTCTCACCACAGGATGGGTCCGAGCACTCCAACTAAAAGGCCAAACCCTCATGACCGGCTCGGGCGACCACACCATCCGCCAATGGAACCTCTCCAACCTCCCCCCTCTCCCCTCCACCAACCCCGCCCACCCCTCAAACATCCCGCCCTCAACCCCCTACTACACCCCGGTAGCCAACGAAGACATCTCCGTACACACCTACAAAGGCCACACCGGCGGCGTCGGCTGCCTGATGTTCGACGACTCGTGGCTCGTCTCTGGCTCAGCCGACAAGACTATCCGACAGTGGGACCGCGAAACGGGGGCTGAGGTCGCTGTACTTCGATCCGAACGATGGGTCGACCAGGACGGGATGGACCGCGCTGACCGGCTCCTCCTCGGCGAGTTCCCACCGCCAGCAACCTCCGTCGTCGCCCCACCCACGGACCTCATCCGCACAAACACCTCCTCAGTCCTCCCCCCGCGCGCCGGGTTCACACTCTACAACGTCGGCGGGCACGTCGGCGCGCTGCAGTTCTGGAGACATGCGCTTGCTGCTGGGTACGGGGACGGGGTGATTAGACTGTGGGATCTGCGGACGGGGAAATGTCATCGGGAGCTCCATGGACATACGGGCGCGGTGACGACGTTGAAATTTGATCAGAGTAACGTTGTTAGTGGGAGTGTTGATCGGACTGTTAAGGTATGTGGTTGGGGTTTTGTTGGTACGTTGGGGTTGGGTATAGGGGATGTGAGATTGATATCTTTATTCTTTGATTTTAGGTCTGGGATCTCCGCGGAGGCGAAGCCATCGACGATATCCGCTTCCAGGGCGGCGTCATTGATCTGCACCATGATATGTTTAGGTTGACTGTGGCTGCTGGGTCGAGTAACGTCAAGGTAAAGAATTCGAGATTGAGGCCTAGCGAGTTCACGCATCCCGGCTTCAGATCACACTTCTTATGACAACTTATGATTATTGCTTTCAGATATACAACCGAACAACATCCGCCATCAAGATCCTCGAAGGGCACACCAAACCGGTGCGCGCGTTGCGGCATATGGACGATACGTTGATTTCGGGAGGGATGGATACGACTGTGCGCTTGTGGCGGATCTAAATGAATGTCGTCAGACGTTTCAATGACGAGTCGAGAGACCGGTTGAGGAGACTTCAAGTCACACACACTTGCACACCACGAAGCGCGCTCATATACAGTACATAACCTGCGACGTAACTGGAACACATGGAAAATATGCATGCCTCTTATAGTTGGATGTGGGGGGCCGGGTTGGAGGATGATCTTCTTTTCTATGTACATACTGGTGGGTGGGGGGGCGGTCCCACGGGAGATTTGGTCTGCTCTGATGTGAGGAGGCGTAATGACATACACTCAGAGGTTGGTGGATTTCCACGTCGGTCTTGACTCTTGAGACGTTGTTATGGATGCGCTCGCAACAAGCCTCCCACCCCCTCGCTCTGGGAGGGGAGTAGACTGGATTACCGTGTAGTCCATAGCTTATGTGTGATATATAGTTAGCGAGCGAGCGGCTCTCATTTTGCATCGTATGTACGGAGAATATGACGACGTACGACATGGGTTACGCTCAGCATGAAGCAGGAGCCGTGGGCAAGCGTGCTCGGGAGTCGGGAGTGTGAGGGAGTAAACGTAATCAGCCAACGCGACAGACTCGCCCACAACCTTCCCGCTGTTTCCGCTTTCCGCCATCCCACATAAAAAAGCCCCTGAGCTGAGAGCTCACACTGCCCACCCCAGGCCCGTATCACAAACTTGAGAGTCTCGCCTACGAACGATAAGAATACCGGCTGCCGATAGACTGGAGAAACCGGCGAACCAAAACTGGTCTTATCCGCAGTCAAAACGCTTTGTGCCATTCTCGCCATTCCCAACTCCCTCTCGGGAATACCCCCTCACACATCGTCAACCCCGACCCCAAAGTCTTCCAAGACCGACTGACTGACAAGGGATAAGGACCAACCCCCCCCCCCCCCCCAACAAAAATCAACCCTCTCGACCAACCGAATGGTCATTCGCACCTCAAAAAAACACACCACCAACAAATCCTCCCGTTCCGACTTTGACGACTCTGAGCTCCACGACAGCGCAACTATGCCCGCAGCATCCACAACAAGTCTCAGCCGCCTCCTCATCGTAGGCCTAGGCAACCACAGCCTCCCCTTGACCCGCCACAATGTCGGGATGATGGCGCTGGACTACAGCGTCAAGCAATTGGGGGCGAGCGTGTGGAAGCTGGAGAAGGGTGTGGGTGGGTTTGTTGCTGAGATGCCAGGGCAGAGGAGGGTGGTGTTCTACAAGGCGAAGGGGTACATGAATACGTGTGGGGGGAGTGTTGCGAGGGCTGGTGCGTGTGACTCGTCTGGGAAAGGGAGGGGAGAACTGTTCTGACCGACGGGGTTTTTGGGGTTTCTTATAGCACGCGAGTATGGCGTCGCACCGGAAGATGTGGTTGTGCTGCAGGATGATTTGGAGAGGAAGGTTGGCGCGGTGTCGATCAAGAATGCCGGGAGTGCTGGGTAAGCTTGCCCCGTCTTCCATATCCTTTGTGTGAAATAGTTGCTGCCCCCCCGAGTTTACACATTGTTCCCCTTCTCGTAGCGGTCATAACGGCACGAAATCAATCATAGCCTCGCTCCGCACAGACGTAAGTGCCCTCCCATGACCCCCCCCCCCCCCCCACTTCCCCGCACCCCCATTAGGTTTCGCTCACCGACTCATCTCCCGCCCTCACACAGAAATTCCGCCGCATCCGAATCGGCATCGGCCGCCCCGCCACCAAATCACAGTCCGAGGTCGGCGACTATGTTCTGACAAAGTTTGGCGAGAGCGAGATGGAAGTGTTGCGCGAGGAGGCGTTTCCGGGGGTGTTGAAGGTGTTGGTGGGGATGATTGATGGGGGTGGGGGTGGGAAGGACGTGGCCCCGTCGGCGTAGTGAGTGGGGGAGATGGGAGAGAAGGGGGAAATACAGGCGCAGATGTAGAGGTTGGATAGAGCCATCTTTCTTGGACGTAACTTATGGAATTTTGGATAGAGTAGACGTTTGTTGAATGATAGGCAGACTGAAGACCATTCTGGCCGTGGTGCATTCAGAAAGGTCCGTCCGGCGGCTGATGAGCAACACATCCGTCTATGGCGCTAATCGTAATTGGCTACCATTCGACATCCCTCACCCGACCCTACTCCTATTTATTCCCTCCCCCTGTCTCTCTCCCGGTTGCAATATTCATAGGGAAACGTTGAGCAATAGGACGGTCGAATCTCGGGACTTGCGTTGGAAAAGGCTGGACAGCAAACTAGTATAGGCACTGATACATTCCCGCGGCGCGGGGGATTCATTTTCCTGCACCCAAGGCATCGTTCGTTGCTTCACCAAAGTTTGCATCCGCAACGACCCTCGCAAAGCCCGCGCACACACCAGATATCCGCCCCGCCGGTCGCGCACAAGAATCTGGACCAAATCGTCTTTCTGTGTTTGAAAGTCAAAGCAAAACGCATCCCCTTCGACGACCAGGATTTAACCCCATCGTCTTCTCTTTACTTGCGACAGACGTTGAGAGCACGGTTACATTTGGATTGATGACACGAATCTAACAACACCCACAATCAGCCGCTACATCCAATGCTCCTCGCCGAAACCCGTCTCCGAAACCCGCCACATTGCCGAGTATTGAAGCCATTTCTACGTAGTCGCTCTCATCGCTCAACGAGAGCATACGGGCTCTCATGGCACCGCGGAAAAGCTTCCGCTCGTTGAACCGTTGTTCCTCACACCTCAATATTGACATGTAAGGCACAAGTTTTTGAGCACATTCCATATTTTTCTTCCTTTATTTTATAGGGTGCTCGGAAGAGCTTCGGCGTCACCCGGAGGTAGTGCAATACCGGGGACACCAGTGCCAAGGCCGTGAGCAAGCCCACGGTAACTCGGCGAGTTTCAAAAATATGATTGACAAAAATATCCAACATGTGGATAGGTTTAGTTGTCAAACTAAACAGAACAGATACTACACTTGATCTTAGCCAAAAGGCCAGAGAGGATTGGAGAAAAACGAAAGGGGATGCGGCGACGGGCCGTCCTTTTATAGACGGCGGCGGAGGGGCGAGGTGGGGAAGCCGTGGAAGGTCGGGGAAGGAAGTCACGCCCAAAAGGTGGCACAGTCATGCACTGCGCCCGCAATCCGTGTGACCGCTGTCCGGCCTAGGTGGCACAGTCATGCACTGCGCCCGCAATCCGTGTCACTCTGTCCGGCCAATCGCACCGCGTTGTGGTGAGCAATCCGTGTTACTGTGACGCGTGCCGTGTGTGTTGGGACGCGTGAGAGAAGAGCGTGGCGAAGTTCGAGTCCGCTCGGCAGCTCCCAGGGTTGGCAGACGCCGTCAACCAACGCAGTGTACATACAGTACTGTACAACTATAGGTGCCCGCAATCCGTGTAAGCTGTCTTGAGCTCTCGTAAGGATCTGTGAGTCGGTGAGCGGTGAGCCCTGACCGAAAACTGCGAAGCGACAGCGAAACTGTCAACAGGATAGCAGCACCTTCGCTTGTGTGCTCTGTTGGTGTTTTAGTCAGCATTGAAAGGGAATGCGTCAGGGCGGACGATGCATATGTTGCCCCGTTTCTTGGAATACGGGCGAGAAGAGGGAAGGGGGTGCTTCACAGATGCTTCTATTCAATCTCCGCATCAAGTCCGCAATCAACAGGATTCTCGAGAAGGAACCTCGACAAGTATCCGCTCGCCGCCGTTCCGTGCGCAGGGGTGTACACTGTATATGTAGTTGCTATTCTGATCTTCCTAACGTAAAGTCCGAAAATACGACCCAACGTTTGCCAACCGAATTGGTCGAAAGATGACATACAACCCAGAAGGCGGAAAACGTGTAGAGTATCCGCGGACGGGGAATCCCTCGTCTCTAATCATCCGTCTGTTCATCATCTGCAAAGCGCACTTGTTGCTTGTGCCGCGTCGAATCTTCATCCACTGTCCAATGGCCATCTCGATGTTGATAGAGTCTTTGTGTGAGCAAAGAGAATGCAGAGTTGGTGTGGACGTCTTCACACTTGAGCTGCGGGTAAGCACCCGGGCCCAACCAGGCAGCCGGCGTCAGACAGCGGATGTGGGGTTGTCGTTTTCCGTAGTAAGACCGCCAACCTTCTACGGAGAGCCATCGAATCCCTCGCTCCATCGCCGCCCCTCCACTTTCCAACCCCTCTACCGCTGCCGTCCCCATCCCCATCCCCACCCCCCTTTTCCCCCGACCCTAACCCACTTCTCAACATGAAACAAATGCCCCCTATTCCTCCTCGCATATAACGAAAACGTCAGACTGGCCGATAAGACCGCCACAAACGTCATGATCGCGGGGATGTAGAACTGTTCTGGCCGTGAGAAGACTATCGTTGCTAATGAGGCGAGCAGGTCGAATGTGTTTTGGAGGGATGTTTGGTGGCCTGAGATTAGGCCGAGGGTCGCTGGTGGGACGCTGTGGGGTGTGCATTGGCTGTCAGTGGTTGACGCAGAGTTGAAAAGGAGAGTGGGGGGGGGCCGCAAAGTGCTCATACCATTCCTGCAAGATCTGCATCTGGGCCAAATCAAACCCCCACAGCCCAAACCTACTCGCCACGGTGCCCCCCAACAGCATGCCCGCGCTAACCACCCTCCTCTCCCCACCCACCCCAAAACTCCCCACCGCAACCGCCACACAAGCACACTCGCTCCACACGCTCCACAGCCCCGTTCTCACGAGTCCGAGATGCACGACCATGGGCTTGATTGCGAATGTGGCGGAGAGGCCTGAGAGCACCGCGAGGAGGCGGATAAGGGCCAGGAAGGGTTGGGTGAAGGATTGGGAGAGGAGGTAGGTTATCATGACTGGATTGAGGGAGAGGACGGTGAAGTAGAGCTGGGCGAGGGACAGGGAGGTTAGGAAGGTTGGGTCGTGGGTGAAGGTGTGCATGGAGGTGCGGAAGTTGTGGAAGCGGGTGCGGTGTGGTGGGGGTGTTGGTGACATGGGGGTTGCTTCTGGCAGGGTCGGTGGTGAGGTATCGCCGGGGGAGGTTTCGCCAATGTGAATGTCTTCAGCAGCCCGAGGGCTCTTGGCGACGGCGAGCGCAGGCACGCGATTGTACACGGCGGTGATGAAGATCCACTCGACGGGGATGGTAGCGATGCTCATGGCGGCGACGACGAGCATGACGGTTGGAGTCGACGCTTTGATGTTGATTGCTGAGACGACCAGCGGCGCGAGGAGTTTGCAGAGGAGATCGATGCGGCGGAGATGGCTGTTTAACGCTGGAATGTAAAATGCCAGGATCAGTTCCCCGCTTGACGATGTCCAGGCGACAACATCCACTTTCCCATCCACTCACAAGTCAAAACCCCACTCTTCCCCCTTGCCAACACCACCACCCAATCCCTCTCCACAGCGATCGTCGTCCCCACATTGGCGAGCCTCAACGCGCATCCCAGGACGCACACCGCCGCAAAGCCCACGTACGTCCATGCTACACGCACAATCAGATACTCCGATGTGGCGTACAGCGTCAGGGCCGTCAGTGCAATCGACAGCTTTTGGGTGATAAGGAAGGCGCGGATACCTGTCAATGTTTTAGACGGGGGGTGTGAGTTGGGGGAGTGTGGATGATTTAAGAGCGAGTGGGAAAGATGTCTCACCGACCAGACGGCGGGCGGTATCTACACGCCTCCCGATGCTTGAGCTGAAGATGATGGCTGAGGCCGTTACGACGAGTGTGTATAGCGAGACTTGGAGGAGGGTGTCCGGGAAGATGTAGGCTAGGAAAATGGCTGGAGAGCGCACACTGGACATGAGTGAGCGGTTACTTCGGACCCATGGATGCGTATGTAAAGGGAAGCTACCAACCGGTGGCCCACTCATCCGCCCTCACACTCCACGTCGTGAAGAAGTAGCTCTGGAGAGGCAAAAGTTCAGGGCGTCCTCTTTCCTCGAACGTGGTCGACTTTGAACACTATAACATATATACATACCAGGCAAAGGAGATAACCAGTCTTCTTCTCGAACGAGTCGATCAACTGGAAATCATTCTCTTCCTCTGGTGGGCTCTCATGGTCACCTTCCGCTTCTGTTAAAACTGGGAGGTTATGGTTTTGACTCGTGGCGGGAGGTGTGAAGTTGTCGGCAACGGTGACACTTGTCGTCGACATGGCTTTGCTCACTGGACGCAGCACTGCACGGGCAAGCGAGCTGGCAGGACGGGCTTTACCTCTTGGGTCCCTACAGTTCCACGGCGTAAGAGCAGGGTTGCCCTGTCGCCGTTTCCGCAGGGTGCGCTTTGTCTTTCGTGGCGGAAGAGCGGAACTCTGAGCGGAACTGGGAAGGGGCGCGTGACGGCCGGCCGGTTGTCCCCCTCCTCGTTTTTCCTCCCTCCTCTCCCTCCTTTTCCCCTCTACATCTTGGACATCTCAGGCGGGACATAGACCGGCCGCTGAGGAATGCGCACCCCCCTTCAGCATATCGCCCACGCACGATCCCTTCTTCGTCCGCTAGCACATCCTCTCACAGCGCGTCCAGCCTCCTCCCTTATCACATCCCGCAAGATCATCCTCAAGATGTCCACCAACACCAACCTCACCGACGCCGGCCCAGTCACCTCCATCATCCCACCCACAACGCTACCCACCACCACCTCCCACCCCACCCATCACATCCACCACCCGGACCTCGCCGCGATGCGCATAACCTACAACCAACACACCCTCCTGGACACCCAAATCCTCCCTTCCCCCTTCTCCCAATTCGAATCCTGGTTCAACGACGCCAAACGCGACGCCCTGACCACCTCCGTCGAGCCAAACGCCATGAACCTCGCCACATCCACCCGCGACGGTCGGCCCTCGTCGCGGATGGTCCTGCTGAAAGATTACGATGAGGACGGGTTTGTGTTTTTCACGAATTATGAGAGTCGGAAGGGGAGGGAGTTGAGTGAGAACCCGTGGGCGGCGCTCAATTTCTGGTGGGGACAGCGGAGTGTGCGTGTCGAGGGCCGGGCCGAAAAGGTAGACGCGGCCGAGAGCGATGAGTACTACAACTCTCGCCCCAGGGGGTCGCGGATCGGGGCGTGGACGTCGCCGCAGAGTTGTGCGTTGCAGGGGAGGGAGGAGTTGGAGAGTTTGGAGAGGGAGGTGGAGAAGAGGTTTGAAGGGGTGGAGGAGATCCCGCGGCCGCCGTTTTGGGGCGGGTTTAGGGTTGTCCCGGAGCGGATTGAGTTTTGGCAGGGGAGGCCGAGTCGGTTGCATGATCGGATTGAGTTTAGGAGGACGGAAGGTGGGAAACGGTGGAAGATGGCTAGATTAGCGCCCTAGGTTCTCACGGACACTTTCGTCAAATGTACATTCTCAGTGAACAAGGCCTAGAATGCTTCGAGCTTTGATACACGTGTGCTTTATACGGCGTGGATTGAACTTAACGATACCTATCTATGTACATCGGCGGTTTCCGAGCATTCTATTCTATATTTGTCAAACTACGCCCGTCACCAGGTATACTTTCCACCACAGGACGGGGATGATGTCGAATTACTGACATCGTTCTCCTCTGATTTCAGGTCCACTTATGTTCACCAAACCGCAAAATGATCCCACCCCGCCTCAACCCTTGTCGCCTGGGGTTCCCCAGTCATCCTTGCAACAACTCGTGGCGGCGACCCAGTAATCCTCACCGCCGTAATACGCGGGTGTAGCCCACTCCCAGCATCACTCCCCGTCGAAGTCGAGCCGGACCCGAACGGCCAGTACCATTTCGTCTTCATTTGGGGTTTTGATTCCGGTGGTGGGGATGTCTCGGCAGCAGCGGCGGCAGCACCCCACGCGACGATACTCCCGTCCCGTTTCAGTACCAGTAATGAGGTGGGTGAGAGGGCTACGTCCGCTACGTCCGTGAGCACTTCTCGACTCTCCGCACCCTCCCGGCCGATATCGAACAACGCCAACGTCCCGCCCTCATGCAACGCGACCCCAAAATCGGCACCACATGCTATCTTTCTGACTGGCACAGCGTCCAGCAACACGTCCGCGACGGGCGGGGCGTCCCATACCTCTGCCAGACGCGGGTTGGGGCGGGTTTCGGGGTAATCGGGTGGTTTTATGCCTGTTGCGGGGTCGGTTGTCGGTGTTGTGCCAAAGATGAGGCATCGACGTTGTTGAGTATCCTCGACCCCAACGATCCCGACGACGCCGTCCCCCACTGCGATAGCCTCGATATGTGCGGCGTTGTTCATGAAGGGGTGTTGAAGGACGTGGGAGATGAGCACGGGGCTGAGGGCGGTGTGCGCGCCGAGGTGGCCCCATGCGTAGAGTTCCGCTGGCTGCTGCTCATTCCCACTCCCACTTCCACTTCCATCCCCAACAGGTACAGCCAGCACAGCAGTAGTATTCCCCCTCGCCGCAACCCTAACCCCCCTCCTCCCCAACTCCCCAAAAAACCCCACCGCAATCGCGTTCGAATCATGATACTCCGTTCCATGCCCCAACGCCCCGCCGCCCCACGTGTACACCGTCCCCGCATGCGTCAGCGCGACGGTGTGGAAGTCACCGCAGGCGAGGGCGGTCACGTCGGTGGAGGATAAGGGACCTTTGAGGCGCGTGGGGAGGGGCAGCGCGTCGTCGTCGTCGTCGTCGAGGAAGCCGCTGGACTCGGGGATGTGGCCTGCCTAAAGGGGTGAAGACGGGGTTTTAGTATTGAGTGGATATCACCCTCATATTGATGTTCGATTGTTGAGACATACCTGCCCGTAAAAATTGGATCCCCAAGAAAAGAGGTGTCCGCCGCTCGCACCCCTCAGCAGCGCCACCGTGTGGCTAACCCCACATACCACGTCGTCAATTTTCACACCATCGAACAGCTCAATACTCTTGGGAGTAGTGAGTGCCGTCTGGTCGCCGTGGCCTAGTTTGGAGTCTAGGCCTGAGCCCCTGCAAAAACGGGAATGGGAATGAGCGAAGTACACGAATTGTTATGAGGAACAGTTTCTGGACTGTACCATGTTGATAGAAGACGGGGTGTTGCCCTGCTGCTGTGCGCGTTGAGGTGCGGTAGTAGCAGACGTCCCCACGGGCGTCTGATGCAGGCTCTAGCGAACTGCAGTTGTGGCAATCGTGGAGGCATGTTGGGTGAGTTGGGAGTCGTCTTCGAACGTTGTTTTGCAAAACGCTCCCGCACGCGTATTTCACAACGGGAAGTAAAAAGACACAAAGCGCATTCGCACGTGGGCCAGAACCGGGAGTCGAACCTCCGCGCTCATCATTTCCTCGTCGCCGCATCCCGATGAATACGCCGCGATGAATATAGAAGTTGGCGACCTGTCCCTCTCCGAGGACTCGAGCTTTGATACTCTGAGACGATAATGCAGTTAGCGAGATGCTCACGGGCGTGCTCTTCCAGCGAGAAAAACAACATATACCCTGCATGCGGTCGCGCTTCTCCGGCTTTGTCAGTCTTCAGTAGGACGCATCCCTGGCAACCAGTTCGTGATATATCAAGCAGAATGGCTATGAATTGAAGAAACACAGGTAACAAATACGTCCATGAATAATCTCCATATCCATAAATCTAAATTGTCTATGAAGCCATACGCCCTGCATCCACATCGCCCGTCTACTTGCAAGTAGTCCCATAGTTAATCCCAGGGTAAAATACATGCGCATTATTGATCCCCACCCCACCCTGCGAATTGACGCAGTCGGCCGGCTCATTCCCGTAGCAGCGATAAGTAGTGGCCGCGCTCGGCTGTCCGCTGGCGTCGTTGCCGGCCCAGATCTCGGTTTTCGAGTGGCGGTAGCCGAAGCCTGTGGGTGGGAGGAGGGGGACCCCATCTGTTTCGCCCGAAGAGAGATTGCCTTTAGGAAACGTTGCCCCATATGAAAGAGAAAAGCAACACATTTACCATTTGCGTGGGTGACTCGGTAAAAGCTGCCGACATCGACATCAGTCGCTCCGGCCAGCAGGTCAACATAAGCCGCATACTGATGGTTCCCAACCCTTGGCGAAGCAAATGCCCAAGCCTGCGCGATCCTCATCTCAGGCATCGTCCTTAAATCCGCAAACGCCAGCGACGTCAACGCGCCGCCCAGACTGTGTCCCGTAAGCGTCACCGTGTAGCCCCGGTTCACAGCAAGCGCACCGGCAATCGCCCTGCGGATCTGCTCGGAGATGGACACCCACGCGCCGCGGAATCCTAAGTGGACCGAACACCCTGTACATGCGGCATAACCCACGCCGACGAACGAAATGTCGGTCACGGCGTCGCGGAGGGCCTTGCTGCCGCCGAACGAGACGATGATTTCACGGGTGGTGTCGGCGCGGAAGACGATGGCTTGGGTGTTGGTGAAGTTGATTTTGATGTAGTTGAGGACGGTGGAGCGGTCGGGAGGGACGGGGCAGTTTTGGCCGATGGAGGTGGCGGCGAAGTTGCCGTAGCGGACGAGGTTGGTATAGAATGATGGGTCGACTGCGTAAAAGGGAGAGAGAGCCAGCGGAGGGATTAAGTTTCGACCGGCAAGCATCATGGTCAAAGTATGCGCTTACCCAAAGTCCTCTTTGTTGCAGCCGGAGCCGGGGCCGCGACGACTGAACCGAGCCCCGCAACCGCAACGCACAGGAGGCTGCGTAGGGAGAGCTTCATCGTTGAGGGGACTTTGGGTGAAAAGCAGGAGGGAGTCGGCATCGATGGGGGTTATTAAATGGCCGTGGCCAAACGGCGAACTCCCGAATGTGGTTCCCCGCAAAACATCAACGGAAGAAAGAGCACAGACCTATAACACAGGCCGGCTGCAAAACGTCAGCGAGAAAAATGAAAAGTGGCCATACAGTACTGTAGGCCAATAGCGTAAGATATCCACCTCCACCCCGAGCTCAATTTAGCGCGAAGGCATCCATCTCCGCCATCTAGTAGCTACCTCGCAACGCGAACTTGCCTCCATCGATGCTCGTCCTGCTTCAAACTTGCTATATTTTTGTTGGTGTCGTAGGGAAATAGACTTCTCCTACCACTCTGTTGGTTGCTGGGAACAAACAAATATGCCCCCAGTTTTCCTCGGTGGGCCTTGCAAGCAACCTCCAAAGAGTAGCGAACCGTGCGCAAAGGGCAGAACGCTCAACTCCGGCAACTTTAGAAATTCAAACAATCCCCCCACGATTCCCCCAAGATGGACCCCATCCTCACCCCAGCCTCCTGGAAATACAAACACGAAGGCAATGCAAACGTTGTCTTCACCTACACCGGCTCACAACCACCCCTAGTAAGTTGAATGCTGTGTCTATGCTACACCCTGGCTGGACACCACCTAACACTTCCATCCAGGAAGGCCATGTCCTCCGCGTCCGCAAAAGCGATGACACATCGGAGACACCCATGAGTCTTGGGGATGAGCAGGGGTTCCAGGAGCGGGTGATTGGGCCGCTTGTTGGGGGGGATTATGTCGCTAAGACTGTGAGTCGGGGCGAGCAATTCCAATTTGCATCAGGAGGTTCTGAGCGGGCCCGGTTTCTGTCGTAGAGACTCGTGAAGGTCACCCCAGACTTCTTGCAAGCCCTATCAACAGCCTTCGCGGCGTTACGACCGGAAGCGAGGCGGAACAGGGATCTGGACCTCCGACAGGAGTTTGTGGCGTTGATTCCGGATCTGACTGTTGCGGGCACTGATGGTCGTGATGGTGGGGAGGCCATCACTGTTGAGATCAAGGTAGGTTTTTGAGGTCTCCTGCCAAACTATGGGGAGTCATTGACGATTGCCTTCAAAAGCCCAAATGGGGCTTCCTCCCAACCTCCCCGAACATCAACCCCGTCAAACTGCACACATGCCGCTACTGCATGCACCAGCACTACAAACAGCACATACCGCCGAGCGAGTTCTGCCCTCTGGACCTGTACTCGGGCGATCAACGGCGGGTTGCGAAGGCTGTGGATGCGTTGGTTAGGTGTCCGCAGAATAATCTAAGGGTTTTTGTTGGGGGGGAATGTGTTGGGGTCGACAGTGTAGGTGTTTGTTGTTGTTGCTGTGAGCTTTTGTGGATGAGCGCTGATGGCTCTTATCTAGGCGACTGCTAAAGCCGCGGTGGAAGCATTAATGCGTGCATCCCATTCGACCGACATGGTAAGCATCCCTCATCAATGCCCCTCTCAGTATCCTCTCCTCTAATCCGCCCCACACAGACCCCAGCCGCTTTCCTCACAACCCTCCTAACCCCCATAATCACCTCCCAACCCCTCTTCCCGCGTCTCGCAACCCACCAAGCAGGTCTCGACTCCCTTGACATTGAAGGGATCATCACGGTCTACAATGCGCTACCAACAGAGTTGAAGGAGATGAACCCGACGCTGGGGGAGTGGGAGGGGGTTGTGGCGGGGTATTTGGGACATGATGTGGGAGCGGTGGAGGGGGTGGAGGAAAGTAGACAGCGGGTGTATGAGTATCTACTGTCTGCAACGTTAAAGGATTGTTCGGTTATGATTACCGTTTGGGTTGAGGAGAACACTGAGGATGATGGGTGAGCTTCCTCGCTTTCACTTGCATGTGCGGTCTTGACTCACTGCTTCTAATTCATCATATAGTCACACAGCCCCATCAAAAGAAAACGAAGGCACCATATCTGTCCCCACCTCCTCCTCGCAACCAAGAACCATCCGCTACACCTTAGGTCTAGTCGACATCGACCCAAAGAACATCACAAAGGTGCCGGAGCATTATGCGAAGGATCAGGAGATTGTGAAGTGTTACGCGAGCGTAGGGGTTGAGAGGCGGTGTGGGTGACGGACGGTAAACGATTGTGTGGGAGGGGTTTAGGCTGAGGTTGAGGGTGCCGGCGTATTAGGTAGACACGTAGATTTATCATGTTGGGTGGCTTTGGAGTTCCTTCAGATCCGAGGCACAGCGGAAGGAAGCTTGGATTTGGGGAAAAACATCCCTCGAAGCGACGCGACTGAGGTACCAGTTCCCATAGTAATACGTTCAATGCAAATATATTTCTGAAACATGCAAAGAACATGTTGGAGGGAAGGGGAATGGGCGAATCCGTATTCTACTCCACGTCGCCCCTAACTCCGTGTGGCTAAACTGGCAAACTAGGAGAACAACATCCATCTTTTGCATCAATACTGGATGTTGTTCTCCTTGTTCTTCGCCGTAAAGTTGAAGAGGCTTCTTCTAGAGTGTGTTGGGGACGGGATCCAGCAATTTCGTCCGGGATCAGACAGCTTTGACCTCTTTGACGACGAATGTGACCTCCGAGTGCCGGGGCCCAGGGAAGCCAGCGAAACCGCCGAGACTGCCGAAACCGCCGAATTCGCCTGAGGCTCCTCCTCTTTCCCGTCCTGCCCGCCCCTCACTTCTTTGATTATCAAAGCATTCTCGGTTCCCGCCAGTCAACTTCCTACGAGCCAGCTGTAAGTTGATAGCAATATAGTAGGTGAGGAGACAAGATTAGTGAATGAGAAGACGCGAAGGATACGCTTACCTGTCGCGTGGTCTGTCTGTGGTTTAGCGTCCGAGAACGTTCCGTACATCCGGGTCACGGAATATGCGAACATGGCGGCTAAAATCCAGACGGAGGCAAAGTAGCGCTAGGAGCGCTAGGCAACCCGAATGACGGTCGTGATGGATACTTACAGCCATCCCAAGTCAAAACCCCAGCACAGGAAATCGAATGCGATTCCGCCCACCCAAGGGAAGGCAGGATATATTGTCAGTAAAAGTGTCACAATAACCTCGATCCAGGCCTGTGGTCATCAAATCCAGTCACGTGCGTGCCCGAGTCATTAAATCGCGGTTTCTTCCTCTTTGCGAGAGTCCCCTTTGACAGAACGCCTGCGAGAGAGCGTATTTGCGGTTTGGAAAGCAAGGCATATCTACGAGCAACGTTTCGTGGTCGCTAACATCAACCTACGCTACCCCCATTACAGGTAAGCACACTCGCACCACCTACCCACTCACAGCAACCACGGCGGGCAGAGCGAACGGCTGCCCGTTTTGTTTGCAGAAAGAGCGTCCGAATCAGCCGACTTGGGAATTGCATGTGGACATTGCGTGGGAATACTAACCATCCGACTACCATCCATCCATCCATTCATTGCATCCATCGCTTTTTTTCATTCACACCACTATCGAACGTACCTCTCGACGTTCTATCCATCCATCCATCGACTCGCTGTACTCGAATCGTTCGTTCCGAAACTCCCTTACGACATCGTCATTCCGATTATAGGTCATTAGCAGACACAATGGGCCGGTACGTTTTTCGATTTACGAAGAGTGAACTTATGCCAGGGTGGTGTGGGCTCACGAACGTGTGATTTATAGTTACGCTGCCGAACCCGAGAACCCCGCCAAGTGTGAGTGTCGAATTGCGAATGACGAGGGGGGTGCTTAGGATTGCTGGGTTGGGGCATCAGGAGGGTTGAATGGACCAGGGGTGGCGTGGAGAGGAGTCCAGGGGGACGACGGAAGAGAAGCAGAAGGAAAGGAGGCAACGATATGCGGCATGGTAGAGGAGGGGCCACTCGTGAGAATTGAACATGCCTGCGTGGCATGGAGCGGAATGGTCGACCCCGCACACTCGGCTTCAACTAGGTGGACAATCTTCGTGGGGGAAACGGGGACCGATGGATTTTTCTTGAGGACAGAACTGGGAGCGTGAGGATTCCATGGGACAGACACGCTGACGGATATTGTTTTTCGAAAACACAGCCGTCAAGGCGAAGGGTTCTTACCTCCGCACTCACTTCAAGAACACCCGTGAAGTCGCCAAGACCATCTCGGGCATGAAGTTGAGGAAGGCCGTCACTTTCCTTGGTGATGTCAAGGAGCACAAGCAGGCTGTGCCTTTCCGTCGTTTCTCTGGCGGTGTCGGCCGTACTGCCCAGGCCAAGGTGTGGGGTGTCACTCAGGCCAGGTGGCCCGTGAAGTCTTGCGAGTTCGTTCTCGGCCTCCTCAAGAACGCTGAGAGCAACGCCGAGGTATGTTGTGGGAAACAAAATCTGATGGTGGCGGACCTATGTCTGAGGAAATTTGATAAACTAACGAATCACACATTCATCAGGTCAAGGGATTGAACTTGGACTCGCTCGTTGTCCGTCACATCCAGGTCAACCAGGCCCCCAAGCAACGTCGTAGGACCTACCGTGCTCACGGTCGTATCAACCGTAAGTACATCACTACTCGTATCTCTCAAAAAAATCCTTGCGGCTTCGTTTAACGCCACTT
Organism: Fimicolochytrium jonesii; assembly: GCF_025526975.1. Classification (NCBI taxonomy): domain Eukaryota; kingdom Fungi; phylum Chytridiomycota; class Chytridiomycetes; order Spizellomycetales; family Powellomycetaceae; genus Fimicolochytrium; species Fimicolochytrium jonesii. Next base: position 331,889 of record NW_026515699.1, read on the forward strand.
TCTCACGATCCATCCAGCCTACATGTCCCACCCCTGCCACATCGAGCTGACCTTGGTCGAGGAGGACAAGCAGGTCGCCAGGGAAGAGAACACCGTTGCTCCCAGGCTTTCCAAGAAGAGGCAGATCCGCGCCAGGACCGCAGCGTCCCGCGCCACCCCCGCCTCCGCTTAGAGGAAATAATCATTGACCCACCACCCCTTTGATTTTTATCTCTTTGTGAATACACCACCACAGATGCCCGCTCCGCCCGTCTTCTTACTTAACTTCCGCGAAATACAAGTGTGAAAATTTGATTGGAAGCCCGGCGTATTCTGAGTCTGACTGGGCTGTGGTGGCCGTGCAGATGGTTTGTTCCGGTTCACCTGTCCCCCTCCTGCCAGTGCATAGAGCATGTACACACCGCCTCCCCTACACATGTTGGCGGGTGGGTAGAGCCCCACTTAAAGAACAGTGGGAACAATGTCAAAAGCCCGATCTGCGGTGAGGTAAGCATGATTCACGCGTCTTTCCGACCGAGGACTCCAGAACAGAATGAGGCGGTTTGCACTTTTGAAGGTGGGAAGTACGTAGTATTCGGTCGCTCTTGCATCTGCCGCATCTTTGCGTCCCGTCCGTTTCCATCCTATTTAAATAACTGAAGGAAAAAACAGAGAGAGGAAAGCGCACCTCATAGATATACAGACGTAAACCAGAGTGGGAAAAAAAGCCATGGAAGTCGCCACCACCCCGCTAGGTTCGGCCTCAGCGTCCGCCATCGAGCTCTCCGCACCGGAAGTGGCACCCGGCCCGCCCACCGACGCCCCCCCTCCCGACCCCAGCGCAGAAGAACCACCCCCTCCCACCGACCCCCTAACCGCCAAACTACACGCCCTGCGGCACCACCTCACCACCTTCACCACAACGCACACCCACCTCCGCACCGCCGTCGCATCCGCCCAAGACCTCTACCACGGCCCCACCACCGTCATCTCCGACCGCAATGCGTACGCGATGGGGTTGGCGACCAGCGCCGCGCAGGCTAAGCAGGGGGTTGTGGAGCTCACGAGGCAATTGAGTGAGGCTGCGGAGCTGTTGGGTGGGTTTTTGGACTTGCAAGGGGGGGTTTTGGGAGGGGTGGGGAGGGGGGTTGAGGGGGTTCGGCAGGTATGTGTTGGGAGACGTTGATGTTCTTGGAGTTGTGGGGGAGGGATGGGATGAGGCGCTGATGAAATGGCTTGGCAGCATATGGACCTTGTTGAGGAAAAAGTGACGCAGCGGTCGTTGGGGAGGGGGAAGCGTAAGGTGATTGAAAGGTGTCCTAAGATTATCAAGCTCGAAGGTACGTCAGATGACCCGCCTCCAGTCCATCGGAAACAACGTCGCGAGGAAACAAGCAATCTAAGTAATGCATCTTTCCCCAGGCGCAACACCCAAACTCCCCCTCCAACCCCAACTTCAATTCGACCTCCGCGCCTACGAATCCATCGGCATCATCCGCAACCTCCCTCCTTCCTCCCGCCGCGCCTCTCGTCAACCAACGAACACCTCCTCCCACTCCGGGGGCGCGATAGTGTACTCCCCCTCCAAAATGACTCTCGAACAGGCAGTGTCTTCCGGGCGGTCGCGGTCAGGGAGTCTGGCGCAACGGACGAATATCACGGCGTTCTTTTCGGGTGGAGGCGGTGCGGGTGAGATGATGGGGGGCAGTCGGAGGTCGTCGAATGTGACATCGGAGACGATGAGTAGATTGGCGACGGAGAGCGGGGCGACGAAACGGGCGTCGGTTTTGAAGGATGTGGTGTTTTTGGAGCAGGGGGCCGGTGAAGGTGGGTTTTCACCACAACAAAAAAATCCGTTCATTCGTTGTGGGAGAAGCAAACGCCTGGAATGCTAAATCGGAATGCCTTTTTTTCGCAGGGCCCCGATCCTCCGGCTCCCTTGACCGCGGCATCGACGTACCCTCAAACCCCAAAACCGTCGCACAGATACAACAGCAAGGCCGTATCCCCAAATCAACCTCGTTCGCACACGCCCAGCAGAGCTTAACGGGGTTAGCGCAATCGCGCTCGATAACGAATTTGCAAGCGTTCGGGTCGCAGAGCAGTCTGGTGCGCGGTAAGGCGGCGTCGTTGACCTCTATGCACTCGATTGAGGGAGGGAGGGAGCCGATTCCTGTTAAGGTGGAGGGGCAGAGTGTGAGGAGGGCGTCGGAGGTGCAGCATATTGGTGAGTTTTTCCTCTGCAAATGTCCCATCTTCTGTACTACCGTTTTGGAATCCTAATTTTTGATATCTTCTGTCTACAGAATCATTGAACGTCGACACATCCCCCACCCTCAACCTCGAAAACCAAATCATCAGCCCCGTCAGCCGCGAAATGTCCATCAACCGCGGGGTGGTCAGGATCCCGGCGCCTCCAGTCGTTGGACCCTCGCCCCGATCTTCTGCAGCTGCCCCTCCACCGCCGCCGCCGCCACCTCCCGCGCCGGGCGCACTGCAGAAAGCCAAATCCGCGTCGAGGGAGCAAGTCATCGCGCCATCGGTTCCGGTAGCTGTTACCGCTGGGCCCCCTCCGCCGCCGCCTCCCCCGGTCCCTACACCCGCGGCTGCAGGTGGTGGTGGTCCGCCTCCCCCTCCTCCTCCTCCACCGATTACAGCAGGCAGTGGGGGGCCCCCGCCGCCGCCTCCCCCACCAGCTCCACCGGCCATCTCAGCAGGTCCACCGCCTCCACCCCCGCCTCCCATCGCAGCCAGTGGACCGAGTATCGCTACGGGCGGTGGTGGCCCGCCCCCGCCTCCCCCCCCGCCTGTAATCGCTGCTGGTGGTGGTGGACCCCCGCCTCCGCCCCCACTTCCAATGACTTCCGGTGGTGGTGGACCACCCCCACCTCCACCTCCTCCAATGGCTGGCGCCGGTGGCCCGCCGCCACCTCCCCCGCCTCCGACGCATTCCAGCGGCGGGCCGCCCCCACCTCCCCCACCGCCGTCAGGTGCAGGTGGCCCACCCCCACCCCCGCCTCCTGCTTCAGGCGGATTCGGAGGAGGACCCCCGCCGCCGCCGCCCCCTGCGCCGTCGTCAGGTAATGCTCGCGAAATACGCAATTGACGCGATATGGGTTTCTGAAAACTCACAATTTGGGTTTTGTTCTTTCACAAAGGTGGAGGCGATTTACAAGCCCAGCTCCAGAACGCGCTGAAGAATAAAGGGCCGAGGGCTCCGCCGCCTCCTGCAGGTATACCTCACCCCCCCGGCAGAAAATGACCCCGTCAACAACATTCAATCTCACACATACATACATTCTTCTCCCCCATCCAGCCGATACAACCGACTCTCCCAACAGCGGCGGCAGCGGCCTCTCCCTCCAAGAACAGCTCGCCCTCGCCGTCAAAAACCGCAAACCCACCACACCGTCCACGCCCTCGCCCACAAAGCCCGTGGAACCGGAACCGGTCTCGATGCAGGACCAGTTGCGGATGACGTTGCAGAAGCGGGCGCAGAAGAGTGAGAGTGGCGCTGGTGGTGGTCCTGCGGGTGCGGGAAGTGAGATGAAGAAGCCGGTGGAGGAGAAGGTGGATTTCCAGAGCCAGTTGAGGAGTGCGCTCAAGACGCGGTCTCGTACGTTTGAGGAAATCACCGGGTTTTGGTGTTTTTGGGCTGTCCCTTGTCCGCTATTTTTAACATCATGGGTATGTTTTGCAGCCACGGGAGCGGGGATCCCCGAGAAACAAAAGAGTGCGGATTCGCCTTCTGGTATGTGTGAAAGAATGGAGACGATAAAGAGGGATGCGCAACACTTGCTGACGAGATGAAAACACAACGAAACAGAATCGTCGCCGGCAACAGGCAGCGTGCGTGACCGGTGGAAGAATTTGGAGAAGCAGACGTCGTCAGGTAAACCCTCATCAAACGTTCATCAGTCTCCCAATGGAGGGAAATAATGTGTGGTTTCGCTGATTGTGTAGGTGGCGTGGTAGCTACCCCCGTCCGCAAACCCAGCGTGCCCACACCCACCTCCGGAATTGGTCGACGCACGTCTTCCAACGCCGACGGTAAGAATCCCCCCCCCTCTCCTCCCTCTTCCAATCACACCACACTAACCTCCCAACATCTTCAGCAGCCCCCCCACCCCCCGCCCCCGTCCTTCCCCCCGCCCCAGGAATCCCACCCGACACGCCCGTGATCGCCGTGGGCGCCTATACATCCACCGGCCCGGGGCAGCTCACCCTCACGCCGGGGCAGACGCTGAAGGTGATCAAGTGGGATTATGGGAATGGGTGGGCTTTTGGACGGACGGTTGTGCCTGAGGGGGAGCAGGCGGAGGAGGGGATCTTTCCGCAGACTTTTGTGGCGAGGGGGTTGGGGTTGTGAGGTGGGGGATTGGATTGGGATCGTGCAGTGGGGGAGTTATTGAGGAGTGAATGTCTCCGACGCAGTTCGTTGTGTGAGCAGTGACTTTCTAGGTGTTCATATGATTATTGAGGCGAAATTGGACTCGGAAATGTGATTGTTTCTCCGACCCTGAGCGCGCTGTCGAAATTGGAAAGGAGGATCCAGTGGGCATCCCGACCGCTTATCTGCTCGCCAACTTCCTGTAAGAGCAGACCCATGCGCTTGATGCTCTATGTATCCGGATGTTATGCTCCGAACCAATCCAGGAATCCTCAACTGCTTCGGGGAGGCTAGGGTGGTATCTATTGCGGCCCATTCGCAATAACGCTGGAAACCCGATTCGGCCTTCAGAACAAAGGGAAAAACATTGTGCTCCGCATAGGGGTCGAACCTGTGACCTACTGAGCATAATATGTTTCGTACCGTTTGTGAGAGAATGGACTGACAGTATGACAGTATTTTTGACCGCATTCGCAACTCACCCCGACGCTCTAACCGACTGAACCAGCGGAGCGAGATCCACCCTCTGGCCCACTGATCTGGAAGAGTTTGCATTTTCGGGGTGTCATACCCCCCGGAATGTCCTTCCGGCCAGCGAACAGAGCAAGTAACGGTTTGGGGGCAGTCAACATCAGCACAGATGCTGCACCACAAGGTCCAATGTGGGGCCCCCGTCGGGGTGAAGGAGCATCGTCTGATCATGGCAACTTGCGAAGAGCAGCTACGACATCCTGTTCAGAAGGCGGATGAATGCAACGGTGCAGACCGCAATGGCCCAAGCCCTTTGCGCACAGTACTGGGGCATTGGCCCTCGTCGTTCTCTCTGAGTCAAAGCTATGCCCACCGGACAACCAAAGGGCTCGAGGAGATGATAGACGCCCTCCACGCCCTCTGTTAATGTGCACGCAGAGGATCCGCGCAAGCTAACCATTCGGAGGTCTCCAAGCGGGTGCTGTACACCTACATCTTATCGATGACACGGAGCGTGGGTATTCCTGCCTACATCAGAGGTCGCATTGACCTGACCTGACTTCCACTTCCTGAAGGGTGACACCGTTGCGGATTCCTAACTCCCAGCTGCCCGATTAGATACCATTTTCGCCACACTCGGGCACGTGCCCGTTTGTGATGTTTGGGATGTTGCAACTTGAGCCGGCCGAGGCGATTCGTGGGTATGTGGTTATGCGGCCCGCTTCAACAGCTGTATGGGCAGCAGCAGCTAAGGGATGCGCCACACATATAGGTTAGCATGGGGTGGTGCATGGTGGGGGCCTGTTTTCGGGGCATTATGTGGCGTATGTGAGGGTTAGCAAGCGACCACCACCAGCGAATGGCGCTGGTGACGCTGGAGCGAGTGCGGAAGAGGGGGCGGAGACGAAAGCCCCTACATCTGCAACACCGGAACAAGAAACGACAGAGAGCGAATGGGCGTACTGTAGCGATACGCATACGAGGGCGGCGACGTGGGAGGAGGTTAGCAAGGTGCAGGCATATATTCTGTTTTACGAGCGGTGGGATGGTGATGGGCAGTAGCTTAGTACAGAGTACATATTTACTGTTCCGGAGAATAAACCCCAACCAGCCAGCCTCGGGTGGCATGTCAGCTTTGCTGCCGGAGCGGCGATGCGTATCGGATATAACCCTAACCCTAACCCTAACCCTAACCCTAACCTGATTTCAACTCCGATGAATATGCTCTGGACGAGGAACGTAGTTCATGAGTTCAATGGATGAGGAGAAGGCTGTGCTTACTAAGCTTCTTTTCTTTCAACTCGAGCGATAATACAGTATAAATACATCCCCATCCCTGACCCCGTCCCGAGGGCTAATGACTGCTAATGGCTACAGCGTGAAGGCTGTAAGGCCGAGCGTGGGCGTAAGGCCGAGCGTGAAGGCTGTAAGGCCGCGCGTATGGGCAGCACATCTCCTAAAAGTGGTTTCTAACCGTTCACAAGGATACAGCCAGTGTCCATAAAAGCTCCGAACCCGCAAGATTAAGTCAGTCTCCACTGTCGGCGCGTCCGACGTGACTCACAGCACCCGGGTCGTTTTCTTCACACTACTGTATGCCTCTCCTCAGCCAAGATCCTCGGCAATTGCCAAACCTTTTTCCACAGAATGCAATGGCACTGTTACCCTGCTACTAGAAGCTAGAGCTATGACCACTGCCGGCACGGCCAGGCGTGGTATTCACTGCCGGCATGGCCAGGCGTGATTGTTAGCTTAACTCTTGCTGGGCAGCATTCTGCCACTGCTTTTTGGAGGTTGAGGTTGCCGGTGGCTCTCGTTACTTCCGCAATCGCTTGAGGGGCAGCCTAGATCTCGTCCCATACGCTTATTCAAGTCCGGAACGTAAGCCATACATCCCAACCGGCACACGTCCATCGTTCAAAGGTGAACCTCTGAGGCCAACCCCATGCGCCTTTTCAGTGCGCAACGGCCTGCACCGCTCCATACGCTTATCCAGCCCCGGAACGTCAGCCATACACCCCAAGAGGTACTCCAGCACCTCAACCCGGCTCTCAACGCTCTCTCCTTTCGCTGATTACGGAAGTGAACCTCTGAGTCCACCCATGCGCCTTCTGCGCGCTCCGGCTTCCACCGCTCCGTATGTTTATCCACCTCCGGCCGCAGCCACCGCCATCTATGACTCCGTTGTCACCGGCACCCCATACGCCTTCTCAGTGCGCTACGGCTTACTCCATCCCATACGCTTATCAAGCCCCGGAACAGAAGCCAGTTACCCCGGTAACATCATGGACACGAACAATAAGAAGGAAGCCCCCGATGCAGCCTCCATGGCCCATGCCATGCACGTTCAAGTCCACCCAGCCACACACGACGTCCGCCTCTGCAAAGCGAAAGGCGAACTTCGGGCTGTACGGATCACAAGACCCCATCTTTGCGGATCTGGATCCACCTCTTCAAGACCACCACCGCCACAATGGACTGGCGGATTCGACTACCGTTACTTCAAAGAAGGACACCGTACTTATCCCACCTACGTCCGGCGGCAACGCGCCCGCTCTATGCGACGTGTTATCGGCTCCCGGTCTTACCCAGCCTCATACATCAGCTGTGCACTGATGAGGCAAACCTCTTATATCCGCTGCGAAATGCGCTGATAAAGAGAATCAGCGACGTTACCCCATCAACGGATCACCCGATTTGGACAACACAACGCTACCCCGGCTTCCACGCCATACGCCATTCCAGCGCGCCCCGGCTTCCCGCCGTACGCCATTTCAGTGCGTAACCGACCCGCCTCTGAGTTCCCCATTTCAACACGCTCCTCTACTACCCGGAAGCAGTGGGGGCCCTCACGTGGGCATCTCGGGAGGATGATACCTCCAACACCAATCGCTTGAGGTGTAGCCTGGATTTTGGGCACTCGCGGTACGCTATCAACTTCCGTCATTCATCGCTTCGCCGTCGTAGTCGTGGATGCCTCGGTAAAAACCTCTCCCAGGCGTAAAAACCTCCGTGAGGAAAAAAAACATAGATCCTGGGAGTAGGAAAAGAGCGCATCGTCGTATCAGGCAAGATCGGCTTTTGATGCCGTGCATATATATCCTCGTTTTCACCTCCAACCGCCACCAGGTAACAACCGCAATTCCTCACCGCTCTCAGCTTCATTACCACAGCACTGACGCGAGTTCCTTGACACACAGCTATCACGGCAATCACCTGCAACACCCGTCTCGGCTGACTTAGGGCACAGCACAGCCAACATGTCATCACACCAAGCGCTCCAGGGGCACCTGTGGTGTGGCATCTTTACTGGAGTAACCACACCACGGCGGAAGAGGAGGAAGGTCACTCCAGTTACCCCGCGGTTGCCCATACGTCTGCCGACCGCTGTGCAGACACCATTGCAATCACCCCCGCGATTTGAGTTCCCACCGTCTGTCCATCGCCACTTGCCCGAAGCAATTGCAGACATGGTCAGTGAGAGTTCCGGCGATGACGACGGGCAGCACCAGCAGCGAGGGCTTTCACCTGTGGAAAGGGGTCTGCAGCGTCCGTTGAACCTCCCCGCTCCCATCCCTTTCCGTTTTCCCAGCACACCGGGTGGATCACTGGTGCCTGAACCCCCGCCGCCACCACCACCAGTTCAACGACCTCGCCCACAGACGCATGCCAGCACGAAGGTTTCCCTTCACCGAATCCATAATCACAATCAAGTGCAAAGGGAGCGCCTGACAACGTTCATCGGCGATGTTCACGTACTTGCGCGCCACACCACCTTCTTTCTCAAGTACTACCTTGGTGAGTTTTTGAGGTACACTACAGTGTATATTTCCCATAAGACAATGTCCTGACTGCTACATCTGCCCTCTCCACTACAGCTGATCATCCTCTACACGATTTCCCGGACATCACCGACAAGCACATTAGTGTGATATTTGAGCTGCTAAACAATCCGGGCTACAACGGCAATCCGGTCCTCGCGCAAGAGTTGCGTCCACGGGTTCAAGAGTACTGTAATGTTCACGGATTCGCCCCCATCCGCATGCGAAGTAGCCAACAGACCGCAGCATACACAGCTACGAGCATCTTCACCAACCTTAAAGTCAACATACAGGAGCATTTTATGCAAATGTTTCTGCGCTATGTCAATGAAATGCTTGGTTTGAAGCAAGTCGTACTGCATCTCCGAGCGCAGCGCCAACAGTATTATC